>NC_059364.1:23191250-23507500 GCF_019703515.2 Myxocyprinus asiaticus | reverse complement strand
GGCCATTGGGAGAACTGGGACTTTCCCCGGTGGGCCGGCCGCCGCATTATGCAGAACGTGCCACAAAATGGCTCCGCGATATGCAGAAGGGGGCAGCGATACCCAGCAACCCCCCCGCTCAACTTTTGGGCCAGTTTCTATGTAAAATCCCAGGCCGCATTTTCTTCCCAGTCTGCCCCTGCTAGCCATTGACTAGAGAGATTCTTATTGGCCGATTACTAATCTGACTCAAAAGAGCCAATCCCCAAGTGTCTACGACATACTGTATGTTCTATGGGGGTGGAAGCTAGGGTGCAGTAAATGGTTGCTAGGGCATGGTTACGCCATTTCCAAGATGATCCTTAAAGACTGGTTGGCAGCCCAATTGAAATGAGCCCGCCCCCATCTCTCTACGACATTCTGATTGGGAGATATGATCCCACAAAATTCAGTATCTTGTCACAGTAGGAAAAAAAAAATTTGTTTTCATGGGCGAGACACTTGACATAGTATGCCTATGGGACATTTTCGGGATGTTTTTTGCCCCCCAGGGGTGCACCGTACCCCCAACCCCTTAGAAAAGTCATAGCACAGGTGTCGTCAATAGGCCGGTCGATTTGACACCTAATTCGTGGGTCTCCTACAAACGGTGCAGGAGGGGTTAAGTGCCAAAGTTTTGTACGGAATAATAAGTATATGAGATTATAATAGTGATGCTTTTCTCCGCAAGCACCACTAATGAACTGACTATAAAGTGCAAACGGATACAGTAGGCAGCGTATGAAAAGAACTTCCCACAAAAAACTTAATTTTTCAAAGAATTTCAACCTACCAAAGAGAAAATCCCAAAGCTGATTGATAAAAACACTGTTGTATATAGTATTAACCTGCTTTTAAAAACATTAACATTGATCCCTGTATTGTGATGTGTGATAATGTATGCATCATGTTTATTAATGTGTATAATGTGTGACACTCATTTACTGGGTGGTGTGTGTGCATTAAACTGTATGTTATCTGATGGCAAATAAACTCCCATAAAAAGGTTTCAAAAACTGTTTGTGTATGATGATATTTGCTTTGGGGCTTGAGCACCAAACAGATGCAATGAGCTCCTGTTTGTTTTTCCCAAGCTTGTAGCTTGATCCAGAAACAGAGGACCAGGAGCCACTCTAGCACAATTCATGGTGTGTTAATAAACCCCTGTTCATTGCTCTGTTGCTTTGTGTTCTTTTATCGGCACAAATTGACCCCCCCCCACCCCCACCCTCCTCTGAGAATGAAAGAGTCTTTCAAAGACTGCAGGCAGCGCTCCATTCAAACCAAGCTACAGGATCAGAGGCATTGCAGAGTGACCTTTGAACTCACAGTGCCGCAAGGGTTTGCAAAGCAACAAAACCCAGTTTTTCACATAAGACACGAACAGGACAGGAAATAATCAATTTATCCAAAGTATAAAAACAAGCCAGGAAAAAAAAATGAAAGCTTGAGCTAATGAATTTACTGATGTTGTTGTTTTTTAATGCATCCATTTATACAAAGAACATCAACTGAACACTGAATTGAGCAAAGAGAGCCTTGACTTTCTTAGTACAGGTTGCTGTACAAGTACAGAGATATAAAAGGAGGAAGCTTTTAACTTCTCAATGACCCAAACAATGAGGTGGTTCAAGCAGAACAACATGAGGGCGAGTAAATGACGACAAAATTTTGGTTGAACTAACCCTTTAACTTCTTGTTTATAGAACTGCTCGTGTGATATTGCTTAAATAGATGCAAGGAAACCTTTCTAAGGTGAAAGAGGTTTGTGCAAAATGGTGTAACAAAGTGTGGAGCAGTTACAACATTAAGAAACGACTAGCAGCTGTGTGTATACGATTACATGTCTCTGCTGTGAGCAACATAATCCCCCCTCCCCCCTCCAGGCCTGGAAACATCTGTGGGAGTTTAATGGAGAGCAGCAAGACTCATATCTGGCGGCTGAGATGACTGTTTGAGACATGAGCAAGCGTGGAGTGTCTGATTTACGAGACTGATAGCACTCCAGATTCCTCACTCTACAACAGTAGAGCTGCCTGGTGCCCTGGCCCAACTCTTCTTCATTAATCTCCATAAATACTGGCCTGATAAATAAAACAGCCCCACTCTGGTGAAAAATAAGGGTTCCATTAACCCATCCAAAAAGAAAGCTTGATTGTCTCTTTAAGAGTTGGCAGACCTTACGTATTTCTGGATTAAATCATCTTTCCTCAGTTAGAGGTGGTAACGGGAGGCCCTGATTTTTTTGGAATATGGAGTTCACCATTTTAAATGGGACTGTGACAAGGAGGAGGGCGTGGCCAGGCCAAGGGGAAGCACGCCCAGCACTGAGTTGCCCAATCAATGGGAGAGAGATAAAGGAGGAGCTGGGGATGCCAGAGGGAGAGAGAGAGATGCACGAAGCCTGTCTCTGTGTGTGTGTGTGTGTGTGTGTGTGTGTGTCTCTATGTTTTCTACGTAGCTGGCTGAAAAGCAGTGCGTGTTTTTATATATATATATATATATATATATATATATATATATATATATATATATATATATATATAGATATATAGACTGGTGGCCAAAAGTTTGGAATAATGTACAGATTTAGCTGCTTTGGAAGGAAATTGGTACTTAATTCACCAAAGTGGCATTCAACTGATCAAAGTATAGTCAGGACATCACAGATGTAAAAAACGGCACCATCACTATTTGAAAAAAGTCATTTGATCAAATCTAGACAGGCCCCATTTCCAGCAGCCATCACTCCAACACCTTATCCTTCAGTAATCATGCTAAATTGCTAATTTGGTACTACAAAATCACTTGCCATTATATCAAACACAGATGAAAGCTATTTGGTTCGTTAAATGAAGCATAACATTGTCTTTGTGTTTGTTTTTGAGTTGCCACAGGATGCAATAGACTGGCATGTCTTAAGGTCAATATTAGGTATAAAAATATAATTTAAAAAAAATTGCAAAAAAGAAAAAGCTTTCTCTAGAAACTCGTCAGTCATTGTTTTGAGGAATTAAGGCTATACAATGCTTGAAATTGCCAAAAAACTGAGGATTTCATACAAAGGACAACTGGCACTAACAAGGATAGAAAGAGATGTGGAAGGCCAGATGTACAACTAAACAAGGGGATAAAGTACATCAGAGTCTCTAGTTTGAGAAATAGACACCTCACATGTCCTCATCTGACAGCTTCATTGAATTCTACCCACTCAACACCAGTTTCATGTACAACAGTAAAGAGTAGACTCACAGAATCTGGACAACGGATAATTGGAAAAGAGTGTTATGGATCTTAACCCCACTGAGCTTTTGTGGGATCAGCTAGACTGTAAGGTGCGTGAGAAGTACCCGACAAGACAGCCACATCTATGGCAAGCGCTACAGGAAGCGAGGGGTGAAATGTCACCTGAGTATCTGGACAAACTGACAGCTAGAATGCCAAGGATCTGCAAAGCTGTCATTGCTGCATGTGGATTTTTTGATGAGAACTCTATGAAGTAGTTTAAGAAGTTCTGAGAAAATAAATAAATAAATTGTAATAGTACATTTTCACGTTATTAATGACTATACATTGAGATCAGTTGAATGCCACTTTGGTGAATAAAAGTACCAATTTCTTTCCATAAGAGCAAAATCTTTACATTATTCCAAACTTTTGGCCGCCAGTGTATATAGCTCTGGAAAATTTTAAGAGACCAATGCAAAATTATCAGTTTCTCTGAAAACACTGAGAAAATTAAAAATGTTGTATTATTCTGTAAAGTACTGACAACATTTCTCCCATATTCCAAATAAAATGTTTGTCATTTAGAGCATTTATTTGCAGAAAATGGCAACTGGTCAAAATAACAAAAAAGATGCAGTGTTTTAAGAAAACAAGTTCATATTCATTTTTAACACAATACTAATGTTTTAACTTAGGAAGATTTCAGAAATCAATATTTGGTGGAATAACCCTGAAGCACCCCTAGATCATCTCCGATCCTCCATCAAATTTCACAGTGGGTGTGAGACACTGGCTTGAAGGCCTCTCCAGGTCTCTGTCTAACCATTAGATGACTAGGTGGAGGATCGTTGATGATTTGGGTATGCTTCAGCAAGGTTGGAATCGGGCAGATTCGTCTTTGTGAAGGACGCATGAATCAAGCCATGTACAATTGACAGCCAGGTCAATCAAGTGTGAAGGGAGGACCACCAGATCAAGACCCTATCATTGCCAGCCCAATCTCCAGACCTGAACCCCATTGAAAACCTCTGGAATGTGATCAAGAGGAAGATGGATGGCCACAGGCCACCAAACAAAGCCGAGCTGCTTGAATTTATGTGCCAGGAGTGCAAGAGCATGCCAAGATGTATGAAAGCTGTGATTGAAAATCAGGTATGTATGTATATATATATATATATATATATATATATATATATATATATATATATATATATATAGTTGAGAACAGACCAAAATGTAACTCCTTCACTGCATATCTTGACAGCAGTCTACATGGCGATCATGATTTCAAGCTCAATGACACTTCCTATATTGCCATCTAGTGCTCTGCATATGCGTCAAGCACCAGGAAGTGTAATTGAGCTTGAAATCATGATCATGCCTAGAGACTTCACTGACCGGATTTAGAGTGAATACTAGTTATATTTTGGTCTGTTCTCACCAAAAACTGACTGGATCGTCATTAAACATACCACTGGAGTCTTATGGATTACTTTTATTCTGCCTTTATCTGCTTCTGGAGATTCAAAGATTTGGTCACCATTCACATGCAATGTATGAACCTACAGAGCTGAGATGTTCTTCTAAAAATCGTGGTTTATGTTCTGCAGAAGACAGAAAGTCATACACATCTGGGATGGCATGAGGGTGAGGAAATTTTCATTTTTGGGTGAACTATCCCTTTAAAGTCAAGCAGTAAAATCCAGTCATCAGAAATCTAAGCTCAAGGTTGATTGTATTATGTTCAGGTTTGTTATTTTACTTTAGTGGTGTACCTCAACTTTCTGCATACTGGAACCTCTGAAGCAATCAGTGCTCCCTCATTTCCTTTTTCTCACAAACAATACTGTAGGTTCTCATTGTTCTTCATTGTGCACTTCTCAAATCCAGTTCTAGCAATGGAATCCTATAACATGATTTTATCTCCACTAATTTGTCCCGATAGCTACGCAAACCTCACAATATAGCCAACCCCATAATTAGGGTTTGTGGTTCCCTTAAAGGGTTTGTAGCCAACATATCCAGGGCTAAGCAAGGGTGCTGGCCTGGGAAATCATTGAAGGGTCTCACACACTACATGCATTGGAAGGGAGGGCAAATAGGTTGTTATAGACTCCTTCGTTCTCTGCCATAAATCTAATCAAGGTGATAAATCAAGGCCATTCTGACTGGGCTGACTGTAACTGTACTGTAAGTAAACCTGATGCAAGCAGCCAGGGCTGGGAACTAGGCCATTAGGTCTTCTCAATCCCCTACTTTGGGTAGAGTTTCTCTAAGCATGTAGTTAACTGCGCTCAGGAAATGATTCTTCTCTAGACCATTAATGCCCTATAGAATAATAGACACTAAGGACTGTGGCAGATGTATTTTTGCACCCATAAAGCCTACTCTCAAAAGCCCTCTCTGCTTGCCAAACGCAACACCTCTTGCTCCAGAGCAGTGACGGAGCCTGTAAAGGTTGGCCTGCTCCATGCGTTCCCAGACAAGGCAGAATGTTAACGGGGTCAGCGCTGGTGACTGAGCCCTACAGTTAAATCCATTTGAAAATGCAAAAATGTGAATTCTGCTTTATAATGGCTCCCGCAGGTCCCAACATTACGGGCCAAAAGAAGCTTCCCCTAAGCCAAGTGCTGGATCCGATTTCAGCCCTTCCACCCCACCCAGCAATAAAAAAAAAAAAGTCAAGATGGAAGAGAGGGAGTGAAAGACAGACAGCGGAGGAGAGACTATGCACATTTAACGCACATTTCACTGCAGGACAACCAAAACAACTCAATTATCCCATCATCCATGTACCTGGGATCCAAATCGTCCCAGGTCCCGCCCCTCACTTGATTCAACTTCCCGAAAAAGCCCCCTTCGTTTGCTCTTTACCTCTCTTTCTGCAGCCCCCTGGGCTGTTGTTAAAAACTTGAGCAAGAGATCCAGGAAGGGGCCAGGCTCCTGACAGCCCTGACTGAGATTATAGCGAGAAGGTTGTCTTTGAATGAAAAGCTTTTTTATCCGAGTTAACGCTGGCAAATTTGCCTCTCCACATGCAGCCCCTGTTAACATTGGCAAGTCAAGTGAAACACAGCGGTAGCGCTCCGCAAACAGTGACAGGGCTCGACCTCTCTTCGCCTAACCTCTCTTTTCTCTTTTCAACACTTTTGGGAGCTGGAGAAATTAGCCAAGACACCTGGGACAGGTGAAGCTGCTCGCTGCCCAACTTTAAATACTTGACTATACTGGCAAGAGGCTTTGAAACATGGGAAACTTAAATTTTTCTTTAGTCAGGCATTCATTCACGGAAATCAATATGATTCTCATAAGCATTCATCCAGCACAATAAAAATCTCTTAGTTTTAAATTGTACATCTGAAAAAACTTATTCAAACAATGACAATGCAGCATAACAAAGGGAGTGAATAAAAAGGAGAAGGTTGATATTTTCATAGTGGTTATGCTACACGCTTTAGTGATAACTGCATTTATGAAGGTTGTCCTTTCAAATGCCCATGGAAATTATTGGTATTCAGTGCATTTCTTTTGTATTCCCAATTTATGTAGCCTATAAGAAACTAGTCTGAAAAAATAAAATCAAAGACTGTCTGTGTGAAAGAAACCAAGCACGAACAAATTTCCTCCTCAGATCCTTTTGGGATTTATAAAACAAAAATAAAAACCACAGCTGTTGCAAAGCTAAATACTACTTGTTAAATATTTAAATTATGACCTTGTGGACCACTGTTTCTTGTCAAAGAAAATTTTTACATCTGCATGTTTTTGCAGGATATATATTGTAAAAGCAGCCCATCATGAAATATTCATCTGAGAAGTCCCAGTAACATGGGACATTTCAGACCAGTAATGAACAATACAGAAAACTATATCTTGAATCCCCATGCTGGGCGACTATCCAACTCAATTACATTTATTTCACTGTTTCTTTTCTTCAGTTGCTGTTTTTTTTTCCTTTTGTCCTCTTTTTAGCACACTGAGCATTCAACACAAATTAAGGGCAGGATTAATTACTATATATAAGCAATATTGCCCAGCTCTCTTCAGCTCAATAATTAATCCTGCCCTTGATTTGTGTTGAATACTGAGATATATATATATATATATATATATATATATATAAACTCTTTTGAAGATATTCAATATATTTCAATTATTATGCATATACTCTAAAATGGCTTAAAAGAGGATGACTTCTATATGACTTAAAAGGAACCATAATTTCAACCGAATTGTCATGCCACTTTAAAAATGTTTAATGTAATACAGTAAAATCTAGTTAAAAATAAACAAGGCATGTGTTCCACATTGTAATAAACTCAACTAATGAAAATGTATATGCACATATAACAATACAGTAATAAACAGCAATATTTACCTACATATATTTTTACTTTATATGTTTTAATTTCTGATGCCACACAGGAACTTCTTTGAACATTTGAGTGATGCAAATAGTCAAATCAGGACTTTGAAACCCATTGTAGATTGCAAATTGTAATATGTATACTGTTTTGTAATAGTTATATTGTAATGTGTACATGTCTCTTTGTATTTATTGTAACTGTCTATCGTTGCATGTTGAGCAGATGTCAAATGTGACTAAAGTAAATTCCAAACACATTCTGATTGAGTTCATTAATTGAAACAAAACAAATCAATTGCTAGCAAAATCACCATGAATATATTGTGAAAATTCAATATTTTGCACAGACTTGAAGCTGAATCCCATCACTTTTATTTCTCAGTCAAACGCATGACGTCCTGTTTACCAGTAGCAAGTCCGGCTACAAGCTGCCCCTCTCTGCATGGTGGCAGCCTCAGGGAACTACCCAACAACACTGTATCCTCAAAATCCCTGGCCAGAGCCAATCTGTATAACTGCACTGCACCACTAATGTAAGCAATCATCAAGGGGTCTCATTCATTAATACGGCTTAAGAAAAGCAGTAAGAAAATCTCTAATGATTTAATCTCCCTTGTGCTCTCAAACACACCCACACCAAAGTATTTGTGTTAAGACTAATGTGCTAATGATTAGAGCCCACATTTCTACCTCCCGCCATTCCTTAAAGAACAGTACAGAGGAATAACAAACAGCTTCCCACCGCAGGAATCCATGGCTACTCCACCAACAACCCATGATTGGCATAAGGAAACTACACCCACCACCAAAAAATACACACTCTACCTTGTGAATAATGTGAAGATTAGCCACCACAAAGACCATTGAGAAGACAAATGATTATTGCTTTTACAAATAATACTTTTAAAAGGAATAGTATCCAAAAATGAAAAGTCTGTCAATTCCTCATACTAATGTTTTTTTTAAACATGGTTGCTTGGTTCAAGGTACACAAGTGGTTATTTAGGGGAGACCAGGATAGGTTGGCACACATTTCATACACTTCATTGCTGAATATGTCTGGTTGAACAAACATTAAGACACCCAAGTAGGTAAAAATGAAAGCTTAAGTTCTTAGGTTGGAGGAAAAAAAAAAAAAATTCAATTTCACCAAATATTTTTTTACTTTTGTTAATTATTGTTCAAAGTTCTGTTGTGCATTTGTAAGCAACTGGGGTTGGTTGGCAGTGTTAAAACACTATAGTTTTAAAAGAGAAGCAACACAGAAAAACAAACAGTTTATTTTAAACCAAGAAAACAGAACATGTTTCACTTCTATCATTAATAGAGTAATGATTATGTAATTAATATGATTTTATTAATATGATTATTATTCATATATACAAATTGACAGTTTGGAATTAATATGAACCATGTAACAAACTTGTATAAATATATTTACTTAAACTTGTTTTATATAAATAATTTAAAAAAAATGTCACAAATCACTAATTGTATCATTGGCTTGGCTTAAACTGTGTGTGTATAATAGCTTAATAATAATAATTATTAAGTATTTTTGTTATTATAAATTTTGGTGTTATACGAGTGCATTTAAAAGGTATTATGTTGGTAAATAGTGTGTATGAAGGTTATTAAATATTATCTTTTCTTTTTTTATACACAGTGTGATAACCCACCCCAAAATCAATGTGCCAACCAGCCCCACTCACACTCATTTGATAAATTATGTAAGCCAGCTAGTATCTTGTATCAAAAAAATAGTAGACACCCATCACTATTAAATATAATTAAAATATAATTTTTTTTTTAACATTTTTAGCAGATTACTTTAATTTTTGTTGTGACAGATAAATTGAAAAGTTGTTTTCACAATAACAGATTTTAACATTCAGATGCCCTTAGAGAGTCAGTGTTGGTCAAGAAAGTGAAAATTTAGATGTTAGACTTTCGTGAAAATAATTTCAAAATTAACAAAAATTTACTTTGTGCCAAACAACCCCTGTAGCCAACAACAACCACTGTCTCCCCTCTAGCATAATAACCAAGCTGTTGATTTTTTTATACAATGAAAGTGAATGGTGACCATAGCTGCTGAGCAAGATTTTTAGTGAATAACGACTTAAATTGTGATCTGTTCCTCACAAAAAGCTATCATATGGCTCGAGTAGACTTGGAATATAATGCACAAGTCATAATGACATCTGTTTATGCTTTTATTTTTTTTGGAACTTGACAGCACAAGTCTTTTTGGAACTTGACACCACCACCATTCACTTTAATTGTATGGAAGAGAGCAGTGTAAAATTTCTTCAAAACTTCTCAATTTGTATTCCAGAAGACAATAAGTCATTTGTATTTGGAACGGAGGGTGATTAAATGACGGCATTTTCATATATTAAAAAAAATAATAATTACTAAAGTAGCAAAATGCTAGCCAAAGCTGTATAAAGACTTTCTTGTAGATCAGAAAAGCAGAAAAACTCAAACACACTTTAATTTCTCATCAAATGGATATGGATACTATTTTTGAGTACCAAGTGTGTCAGAATCAGAATGAGCTTTATTGCCAAGTATGCTTACACCCAAGGAATTGTCATGGTGACAGAAGCTTCCAGTGCAAATGCAACAGTATATTCATACATACAAACATATACATTTAAACATATATACATATAGTGACATGAAAATAAAAAATAAGATATAACAGATTAAAAAAGAGAAATATACTATAGAGCAATAATGTTGTTCAAATATTTTATATACAGATACACAGTTATGTGCAGGTGATGTAATGTATTGAAGAAGAGGTAAGATATGTTAAAGAATATAAATAGAATATGGAAATAAGTAGGAATGGATGGATTGAATATTGCACATGTTTGTATTGACAAAAGGAAAGTATTTGGGGGTAGTTTTAACTGTTCATGAGGTGGATGTCCTGAGGGTAAAAAACAGTTCCTGTACCTGGCTGTTCTGGTGCTCAGTAGCGCCGGCCAGAGGGAAACAGTTCGAAAAGGAAGTATGCTGGAGAATGGGGTAAAGAGTGATTTTACCAGCCCTTTGTCAATCTGGATGTGTACAGTTCTAACAGGGTGGGTAGGGGAGCGCCAATAATCTTCTCAGCAGTCCGAACTATCCTTTGAAGTCTTCTGATGTCTGACTTGGTGGCTGAACCAAACCAGACAGTTACTGAAGTGCAAAGGACAGACTCGATGACTGCTGAGTAGAACTGTATTAGCAGTGCCTGTGGCAGGTTGAACTTCCTCAGCTGTCCAAAGTAGTACATCCTCTGCTGGGCCTTTTTCACAATGGAGTCTATGTGGGTCTCCCTCTTCAGGTTCTTTGAGATGGTAAAGCCTAGGAACATGAATGACTCCACTGCTGCCACAGTGCTGTTCAGAATGGTGAGCGGGGGTAATGTTGGGGTGTTCCTCCTAAAATCCACTGTCATCTCCACTGTTTTAAGCGTGTTCAGCTCTAGGTTGTTTTGACTGCACCAGACGGCCAGCTGTTCAACTTAATTTCTGTATGCAGACTCATTGGCATCTTGGATAAGGCCGATGACAGTAGTGTCGCCTGCAAACTTCAAAAGCTGAACAGAGGAGTCCTTGGCGGTGCAGTCATTTGTGTACAGGGAGAAGAGTAGTAGGGAGAGTACACATCCCCGGGGGGCACCAGTGCTGATTGTACATGGAGGTGATTTTCCCCATTCTCACTAGCTGCTACCTGTCTGTCAGAAAGCTGGTGATCAACTGTCAGACAGAGGCAGGAACAGAGAGCTGGGCTAATTTTAGTCCATAGGAGAGCGGGGTCGATGGTGTTAAAAGCCAAAATGAAGTCAACAAATAGTTTCCTTGCATAGGTCCCCGGTCTGTCTAGATGTTTAAATATATAATGCAGTCCCATATTGACTACAACATCCACAGACCTGTTTGCTTGATAGGCAAACTGCAGGGGATTCAGAAAGGGTTCAGTGATGTCCTTCAGGTGGGCCAACACCAGTCTCTCAAATGACTTCATGACTACAGACATCAGAGCGAACGGTCTGTGGTCAATAAGTCCTTTGATCTTGGGTTTCTTTGTGACAGGGATGATTGTGGAGTGTTTGAAGCAGCAAGGAACTTTACACTGCTCCAGTGATCTGTTGAAGATCTGTGTGAAGATTGGGGCCAGCTGGTCAGCACAGGATTTTAGAAAAGTGGATGAAACACCGTCTGGGCCCTGTGCTTCTCTTGTCCTGTTTCCGGAAGACCCGGCACACAACCTCTTCACAGATCTTAAGTGCAGGTAGAGTAGCAGGTCAGGTGAGGAGGGGGGTTTCTGGAGGTGTAAATGTTTGTGTGCTGTGAAGGTCAGAGCGGGTGTGGGGTGTGAGACTGGGCATTTCAAATCTACAGTAAAACACATTTAGGTCATCAGCCAACTGTTGATTCCCTACAGTGTTGGGGGATGGTGTCTTGTAGTTGGTAAAGTTTTTCAGGCCTCTCCACACTGATGCAGGGTCATAGCTGAAAAATGTACAGTGCATCCAGAAAGTATTCACAGCGCTTCACTTTTTCCACATTTTGTTATGTTACAGCCTTATTCCAAAATGGATTAAATTCATTATTTTCCTCAAAATTCTACAAAAAATACCCCATAATGACAACTTGAAAAAATTGTTTGAAATCTTTGCAAATGTATAAAAAATAAAAAAAAATAATTTTTAAAAATCACATGTACATAAGTATTCACAGCCTTTGCTCAATACTTTGTTGAAGCACCTTTGGCACCAATTACAGCCTCAAGTCTTTTTGAGCATGATGCTACAAGCTTGGCACATCTATTTTTGGGCAGTTTCTCCCATTCTTCTTTGCAGGACCTCTCAAGCTCCATCAGGTTGGATGGGGAGCGTCGGCGCACAGCCATTTTCAGATCTCTCCAGAGATGTTCAGTTGGGTTCAAGTCTGGGCTCTGGCTGGGCCACTCAAGGATATTCACAGAGTTGTTCCGTAGCCACTCCTTTGTTATCTTGGCTGTGTGCTTGGTGTCGTTGTCCTGTTGGAAGATGAACCTTCGCCCCAGTCTGAGGTCCAGAGCAGGTTTCATCAAGGATGTCTCTGTACATTGCTGCATTCATCTTTCCCTCGATCCTGACTAGTCTCCCAGTTCCTGCCGCTGAAAAACATCCCCACAGCATGATGCTGCCACCACAATGCTTCACTGTAGGGATGGTATTGGCCAGGTGATGAGCGGTACTTGGTTTCCTCCAGACATGTCGCTTGCCATTCAGGCCAAAGAGTTCAATCTTTGTTTCTCATGGTCTGAGAGTCCTTCAGGTGCCTTTTGGCAAACTCCAGGCAGGCTGTCATGTGCCTTTTACGGAGGAATGGCTTCCGTCTGGCCACTCTACCATACAGGCCTGATTGTTGGAGTGCTGCAGAGATGGTTCTTCTGGAAGGTTCTCCTCTCTCCACAAAGTGACCATTGGGTTCTTGGTCACCTCCCTGACTAAGGCCCTTCTCCCCCAAGCGCTCAGTTTGGCCGGGCGGCCAGCTCTAAGAAGAGTCCTGGTGGTTCCAAACTTCTTCCATTTACGGATGATGGAGGCCACTGTGCTCATTGGGACCTTCAATGCTGCAGAAATTTTTCTGTACCCTTCCCCAGATCTGTGCCTCGATACAATCCTGTCTCGGAGGTCTACAGACAATTCCGTGGACTTCATGGCTTGGTTTGTGCTCTGACATGCACTGTTAATCGTGGGACCTTATATAGACAGGTGTGTGCCTTTCCAAATCATGTCCAATCAACTGAATTTACCACAGGTGGACTCCAATCAAGTTGTAGAAACATCAAGGATGATCAGTGGAAACAGGATGCACCTGAGCTCAATTTTGAGTGTCATGGCAAAGGCTGTGAATACTTATGAACATATGATTTTTTTCATCCTATTTTTAATAAATTTGCAAAGATTTCAAACAAACTTCTTTCATGTTGTCATTATGGGGTATTGTTTGTAGAATTTTGAGGAAAATAATGAACTTAATCCATTTTGGAATAAGGCTGTAACATAACAAAATGTGGAAAAAGTGAAACGCTGTGAATACTTTCCGGATGCACTGTAGCTTCTTTTAGCCACTGTGACCTCCTTTGTCAGTCTGTTTTTGGCCTGATTATCCAAGATTTTATCCCACTTCTGTAAGCATCCTTTTTGGCCTGACGAAGCTGCCTGAGTTTTGCTGTAAATCATGGTTTGTCGTATGTTAAATAAGTCCTAGAAGGAATGCACATATCCTCACAGAAACTGATATATGAAGTCACAGTATCTGTGAGCTCATCCAGGTATGTGGCTGCAGTCTCAAAAACACTCTTTGACCAGTGCAGTCAAAGCAGGCTTGAATCATGTGGAATACTGCAATGTAAAAAGTTTGGCAGCAAAACACAGCTTTAATAAGCCATTAAGTAACACAAAATTAAGGGCCAACCTAAATGTTATTTTAGTCTGTGTATTTAGAGTACATTTACAACAAGGGTTAATATACTCAAAAACTCCTTTATCTCGATAGACAGTGCTTGAAGAGGGTGGGTTCACATCAGTATGCAGTTATTTCTCTGCACCATGTATTATTATTATTTCTTAACTTCATAAGCTATTTCTGATAGCCTTAATATGTAAACAACTGGAGTACAAGCACTATTTTCTTTCCACTTCAAACACTGTGCACAGACAGAGAGGGCTAAGAAAAGGCAATCACCCAACACGCCTCAACCGAGACCCCCCAGACCCTTATAAGCAACTATACAGGAGCTCTTGTGCGAGGCAATGCAGTCGCAGAAGTAGCTCTGTACAGCAAAGACAATACATCAAAACAACGTGAACACAGTAACACCTGTTCATGGTGCATGCTTCCATTTCTAACACTCTCTCTTTTTAAAGACAAATATAGTTGCAATTGCAGCTTGTCACGAGGTGACCTGCTTTCTCAGCAGACCTCCTTAAGTCTCCAGAGATGCTATGGCACTGATCTCAGCACAGCTGCACCACACTAATCTCGTCCGCCAATCAAGACACGACCTTCCTTTCCTTTCAAGAGCACTGTAAGCTCCCATATTCCCATACAACATCAGCTATTGCTATGCTAATTTTTTATCTAATTTCTTGCCCCCCTCCTTCTCCTCCTGTCACTTAGACAAACCGAGGACGTCAGACATCCGAGAAATCATGGCAGGCACTCCCTGTGCGGCATGCTGATTTTTATGAATTATGGAGAGCGCTGTAAAGCGTACTCCCTTCACTTTAATTGGGTATGAGTGTGGAAGCTGTCTCTATGGGAAGCCTAGAATCAGCATGTAAGACAACTCCTCCTCCTCAGTACAGTGTTATCACATGGGCATTTAGATACTGTACATACTACACTCTACACTAGGTTGCAAACATCTACAAATTGATAAATGTCTAAAAGGAAACCAATTAATCAGTCCAAATGTTTCCAAAGGTTTCTTAAAAGATCTCCTGAAACTGGACCGTGCTAAATACAATTGCTAATGTAGTCCAAAATGTCCAAATGTACATTAAGAAAAGCATGTGACCTTATTCCATTTGTAGTGTAACCGTTGAAATGTGCTGCAAAACTTCCAAAGCATACCTGATATCAACATGCAGTGACGAAAATCATGTGAAGCACATTCAAAGTTCAGCTAATTCATGTACTCCATTAAAATAACTGAGATTTCAGCCTGAAACATATTCAACTATGTTTGGGCTAAATGGTGCACTAACTTATGTATTTGTTCCCAAACTTTTTACACTTTATCAATACGTTGTAACACAGTGATGTAGTAAGCGGTATATGCATCATAAAAATCAGAGACTCTCCCCTCCAAATCTGAACACAAGTGTTCACATGTGATGCATGTTACTTCCAGGTGTAAATGGTAATCTGTGTCAGTTGACCACTTGTCATTGGATCACTCAAAATTGATCTTTTTACCAGGTGTAAAGAGGGCAAATGGTAGTCCATAATTGACACAAACTCAAGTGTGTTTGTAATAGAGTAATCCCAGCCTATGCAAGTTGAACTCTAACCCGAGCAACTATTTAATTAATCTTGTACACGCCTTTAAGTAATATCTATAAACAGTGATTACAGAAGAGTAAAAACGCCATTTATATATTTCCTTGACCTTTGTTGATTCTAAATATCCTTTACAAGTTAAATTAACAGTAATCTAACAAGTATGTTAATGAGTCAGCAATGCAAGCGAGATGCACAGGCCAGCAGGTAAATCAGCATGTGTTTATTGGCGCAAACTAACAAGGCATGAATTTAACAGCAATACTATACTATAAACCAGGTTAGACAGACAAGCTGTGTGATTATATACCAAAAAAATAAGTGAACATTGGGATTTTAAACATAATTGGCAGTGTAAACTTAGCCTTTATTGCCTGGGATGATACCAATCAAAACAAATGGCAGCACGGATCACTTCACAGGTTAATGGCATGAAGGAGAAACATTTCTATAAAACTTGCAATTAACTTGACAGCTTGTGCGCTGAAGGAGCCCAAAGATTCTGGCAGCCATCTTGTTTGATGCTGCAAGCAGTCAGGTTGGAAAAATAAACTTTTCAGTGTCATATGGAAATAATATTATGACTGGGATGAAATGTGGCCCATAATCTATAATAATACTTCTACAAGCCTTAAGAGCTAGCAGAGAGATAAATAGATATGGTACCAATTAACATAAAACGAAAGATTGATTTCGTAAGCAGACATTAGGGATGTACAAAATCTAGGAAAAAAAAAAGCGACTAGTCGGTGGGCGGCCAGAACGACTAGTCGACTTATCAGACTTAAGGAAGCCCTGCATCATCGAGTTTAAGTTTACCAGGCCACAAATTCACATTTCTGAGGGGGCATTTACATAAGCTGCAATCTTGCATTCAAAAACATCTAGATGGAGCACTGTTTATGAAGTATTTTTAACCTTACTTGTCATCTTTAAAACGCTAATGGTTGGATGCTAAAACAACTAAATTATCAACGTCAGTAAGTTTAGTCAACATAGTATCATTTTAGACCACTAAAATTGATGATCTTTAGAGAAAAGGTTATTAAACTTAAGGCCCCTATATACTTCTGGAGAAGTTCTTCTTCATTCTTTGTTCTGGGTAAAGAGAAGTTCGAAACAGCCGAGCAACAAGATACTGATTGCGAACATTCAGACAGCTACCACATCGCTGTGGGAGGCGTTTAGAGGAGCATTTAAATATGAGCACGCTACATGTAAAATCTTAACTGTGATATTAAAAATGTGTTATCAATGACTTTGCCTCATTCTATCAGTAGAATTCACATAAGGTCAGTAAAAGAAGCCGTTTAAACCACTCGATAATAAATTCAAATGCAGTAAAAAATAAATAAATAAATAAATCTATATATAAGTCTTGTTTACATTCTGAATTCATGACGCAAATGCACTAACACACTATAAGCGGCCAAAATATGTGCCAATAACACTGATACTACTACAAAGACGGATGTATAAAAGAGTGTTAATGTTCAGAATACAGATAAAAGAATGATGATTAGATACAGTATCTTGGATATGGGCAGATGTGTGAATGGCATTTGCTGCGTATTGCATGAGCGAATGGGCACTTGAGAGTATTTGAGTAGATTTGATTAATTTTGTAGACCAATTAAAAAAATTATATAGAAAAAAAAATACGCATGACGTGATCTCTATATGAACGATTATACAGATAAATTTGCACCAGCTCGCTAATAACTCATGTTGACTGATCTTGATTGACTGAACAAAGTAGTTGGAGCTAAAGGTCACACCTACTGATGACGTTGACCAATGGCAGAAAGGTTTTTAGCAGCCAGTAAGAAGTTATCCTAGAAGTTCACCCAGGCGAGCTGTTATGAATCCATCGCTTTGGATAAAAGCGTCTGCTAAATGTAAATGCGAACCACCGAAACAAACTCAAACACCATTTTGTCCAGATTTTTTTTCTAAATGACATCACACCCGTTCATCTGGGTAGGGTTGCACCAGCTGTGCGTAAATTCTCACAAGTTAGGACGTAAAGTTCACACTAAGGGCTTAGTAACTACTAGTTAGTTTGTAACGAAGTCAGTGCTTAAGAACAGGTGGTGCAACCAAATTAAGGCAAGACTTAGCTAGTAGGTCGTAAGCTCTCCGTAAAGTAATGCATAATATGATGTTTACCTGTATTTATCCAATAAACAGCCTTCAATTTTGTACACAGAAGTATTAAAAAGCTGTGAATTTCAGTTTTATCATTACGGTTGATGTTCAAACCTTATTTGCTAACGTAACTGTCAGCTGTAATAAATTATATCCCCATTAAAATACGATATGTAATAAAACAAGATTTAATTAATGGTAGGCTATATTTAGCCTATGTAAATAACAATATTCAATAACTATCTAAAATGAATAAGTGACAATAAATAAATACTTATACAACAGGGTGGAAAAACAGACAGTTATTCATTTTAATATCTTTAGGCTATATATTGTATGTTGAATCTTGACACCGTACACAGGAAAGTGCACCGTTAGATCAGTTTCATGCTAAAGTAGTAAGTATTTTACATAAAGTTTTCTCCCCTAAATGTAAATGAGTGTAAATGCCAACCTCATCATATACATGTCGAAAGGATTGGAACCTGTCACGCAAAACATGAACTCATTGATGTCATAAAATATCAGTCTGCTTTTTTATTCCATCCGTTAATCCTTGGAGGCTTCCGTAAATATTTCGTTTATTCGTAGGGTTACGTCCTAAGTTTAATGGTGCAATGCTCAAATATTTAGGAGTGCATAAATTGTGACTTGGTGCCCATTTACACTACAACTAGGCTAAGTTGTAACATAAATGCGCCGAGTATGGCTGCTGCGTTGCCAGCTCCGACACAACATAGCAATGTTTTGTTTGTTTTGTTTACAATTCTTATGTTTTTTGTCTTGGATGTTGTCTGCCTTATTGTCTACGACAAACACTTTTGGACATTGGTTCAGCGATCTCACACCGAAAACCGAACTTCACATTCCTCAATGCCGACCCAGCAGAAGCCCTTTGAGCAGCACGGCCGCGGAAACGCAAGAGGAAAAGGGGAAACAGAGCCGGCGTTCTCAGAGTAAGACGCCGCGCAAATCGACCCCCGCTACCCACTATTCTACTGGCAAATGTTCAGTCTCTGGATAACAAGCTCTGCGAGCTGAAAGCGCGGATCTCTTTCCAACGAGAGACGAGGGACTGCTGCATTATCTGCCTAACAGAAACTTGGATGTCTGCAGAGATTCCAGACTCAGCCATTGAACCCGCGGGGTTCTCCATGCACCGAGCGGACAGAGCGAAAGACCTTTCAGGTAAAACTAGAGGAGGTGATGTATGTTTTATGATCAACAAATCCTGGTGTGATCAGAGGAACGTACATTCCATCAAGTCTTTGTTCTCCTGATCTGGAATTTCTCATGCTTCTGTGTCGACCATTCTGGCTACCGAGGGAATTCACAGCGGTCATTATCACAGCTGTGTACATCCCCCCACAAGCCGACACAGACCGGGCACTTAAGGAACTGTATGGGATTATAAGTGAGCAGGAAACCGTGCACCCTGAGGCCACGTTCATTGTGACCGGGGACTTTAATAAAGCCAGTTTAAAATCAGTCGCACCAAAATATCACCAGCACATTAGTTTCAACACATGAGGGAACAGGGTTTTGGATCATTGCTACTCTTCGTTCCGGGATGGCTACAAATCCCTCCCCCGCCCACCATTTGGCAAATCGGACCACTCTTCCATTCTGCTTCTGCCCGCTTACAGGCAGAAATTGAAACAGGAAGCACCCACCCTCAGAACGATCCAGTGCTGGTCGGACCAATCAGATTCTATGCTACAAGACTGTTTTGATCACACGGACTGGGAGATGTTCCAGTCCGCCTCTGATGACGACATCGAGCTTTACGCTGATAGCGTAATGTGTTTCATCAGAACGTGCGTAGAGGAAGTGATTCCGACCAGAACTGTGCGAATCTATCCGAATCAGAAGCCGTGGATCAATAGCGATGTTCGCGCGGCACTTAATGTGCGGACCTCCGCTTTTAATTCCGGGAACGCGGAGGAGCATAAACAAGCCAGTTATGCCCTCCGAAAAACTATCAAAACAGCAAAACGCCAGTACAGGAGCAAGATTGAAGGACAGTTTAACACCACCAACTCTAGAAGCATGTGGCAGGGAATTAACATCATCACGGACTTTAAAGGGAATAAAAACTCCGCCATGAACACCGCTGCCTCTCTACCGGATGAGCTAAATACTTTTTATGCTCGTTTCGAGGGAAATAACACCGCCCTCGCGGAGAGAGCTCTCGCGGCTGAAGCTACAGAGGTTAGTTCACTCTCCGTCTCTGTAGCGGATGTAACCCGATCCTTCCGACGGGTGAATATCCGCAAAGCCGCGGGCCCAGACAGCATTCCGGGCCGCGTCGTCAGAGCGTGCGCGAACCAGCTGGCTGGTGTTTTTACGGACATTTTCAACCTTTCCCTCTCTTTGTCTGTGGTCCCCACATGCTTTAAAACATCCACCATTGTGCCTGTTCCAAAACAATCAAAAATAACTTGTTTAAATGACTGGCGTCCTGTTTCTCTGACCCCCATCATCAGCAAATGTTTTGAGAGACTAATCAGAGATTACATCTGCTCTGTCTTGCCACTCAATCTTGACCCGCTGCAGTTTGCTTACCGCAACAACCGCTCCACTGATGATGTCATTGCATCTACACTACACACTGCTCTCTCCCACCTGGAAAAAAAGAACACTTATGTGAGAATGCTGTTTGTAGACTACAGCTCAGCATTCAACACCATAGTGCCCTCCAAGCTAGATGAGAAACTCCGGGCTCTGGGCTTAAACAGCTCGCTGTGCAGCTGGATCCTGGACTTCCTGTCAAGCAGACGCCAGGTGGTTAGAATAGGCAGCAACATCTCATCACTAATCCTCAACACTGGAGCCCCACAGGGCTGTGTTCTCAGCCCACTACTGTATTCCTTGTACACACATGACTGTGTGGCAACACATAGCTCCAATGCCATCATTAAGTTTGCTGATGACACGACGGTGGTAGGTCTGATCACTGACAATGATGAAACAGCCTACAGAGAGGAGGTGCACACTCTGACACACTGGTGTCAGGAGCACAACCTCTCCCTCAACGTCAGTAAGACAAAAGGAGCTTGTGGTGGACTTCAGAAGAAAAGACAGAGAACACAGTCCCATCACCATCAATGGAGCACCAGTGGAGAGAGTCAGCAGCTTCAAGTTCCTGGGTGTCCACATCACTGAGGAACTCACATGGTCCGTCCACACTGAAGTCGTTGTGAAGAAGGCTCATCAGCGCCTCTTCTTCCTGAGACGGCTGAGGAAGTTTGGAATGAACCGCCACATCCTCACACGGTTCTACACCTGCACTGTGGAGAGCATCCTGACTGGCTGTATCTCCGCCTGGTACGGCAATAGCACCGCCCACAACCGCAAAGCACTGCAAAGGGTGGTGCGGACTGCCAAACACATCATCGGAGGTGAGCTTCCCTCCCTCCAGGAAATATATACAAGGCGGTGTGTGAAAAAATCTCGGAGGATCATCAGAGACTCCAGCCACCTGAGCCATGGGCTGTTCTCACTGCTACCATCAGGTAGGCGGTATCGCAGCATCAGGACCCGCACCAGCCGACTCCATGATAGCTTCTTCCCCCAAGCAATCAGACTTCTGAACTCTTGATCTCTCATGATCAATATACATCAGCACTGCACTTTATTACTCTTACTCTTATATCTCACACCGGACTGTCATAAATTATATTATTATTATATTATGTCTCTCTTAACAACTGACTATCAACCGACAGCCTGAATGTCAATACAGTACAATACTGTACATTCTATATATATATATATATATATATATATATATATATATATATATATATACTTTTTTTTAATATATATTTTAATTTTTATTGAATAATGTGTATCTATATAGTAAAAAAAAAAAAAAGCGTATTGTATACTGTACAGTGTATGTTATTATTTGTATATTGTTGAGTGTAATTATGTGTATAAAAGATGTTTAAATTGTGTTGTGTTAATTTGATGTTATTGTAAATTGGTATATGTCTCATCACTGTCACGACTGCTATGTTGATTGGAACTGCACCCAAGAATTTCACACACCATTGCACTTGTGTATATGGCTGTGTGACAAAGTGATTTGATTTGACTTGATTTGATAAATATAGCTGGTGCAACTGGCCCCAGGCCTTTATGAAGGAAAAAGAGCAAAATATGAGAGTTTGACACCAATTCCCAGCAACTGATCAGGTCTGTGGACAGAACATAAACTGCCAAAGCTGTTAATCGCTGTGCGCAGGTGTGCAGTAATTCTTGGATTTGTGAGGCATGTGACAGTGGACAGAAGGACGGTGACAGGAAACCTGACACTGAACACTCATCTGCAGAATTACAACTGCAGCTGGATCCCAAAGCCAGCTTTCAGCCTCAACTCACACTGAAACACTGGCCAGGAGGTGCTTCACACCCAGACTTCTGCTGTAGACTGAGATTTCTCAACATTCCTGTGGCTTCAAGATCTTTTTTGTTTTGTTTTTTGTTTAAGCA
This sequence comes from Myxocyprinus asiaticus, assembly GCF_019703515.2. Classification (NCBI taxonomy): domain Eukaryota; kingdom Metazoa; phylum Chordata; class Actinopteri; order Cypriniformes; family Catostomidae; genus Myxocyprinus; species Myxocyprinus asiaticus. The sequence continues at coordinate 23,485,186 of NC_059364.1, read as the reverse complement.
AGTATGGATAGTCCTGTTCTCTAGCCATTGGTGCCATTTTAAAAGTTGGTTAAAGCCATAACCTTGATGAACAACTTAATAAAAAAATATTGATAACAGTAAAGAGAGTAATCTCTTCAGATTCTGACTCACACAAACTAAACATTACATCTTAAAGCAACCTCAAACAAGGTCATCAGACATTTATAACCATGAAGAAAAAATATTAATAGATAATTGTAAAAAGAATCGTCTATGGCTCAAACAAACTGAACATTCTTGGTTAAAGCATCTCAAACAAGGCCATCAGACTTTTATATGTAAAAAATTAAAATGGGCTGAGTAATTTAACAAATAATGCAAACTGAAAAGCAGAAGAAAAACTACACAGATATGATTTGTTTGGGCACACTTAATGACAAGCAGAAACAGATATTTAACAGTGCAGCAGTAAATTGCCGCCTGCAGCCAGTTCCTTTACAGAGAATATTTTGCCGATTAAAAACAGACTGAAAATACATCCCTGGTGGTCCTCTCAATAACACCGAGACATCGCGACTCTTGCCAGCTTTGGTCTTGGAAACTATCTGCTTCTAATTTTGCTGCAAGAATAGCACATTTCTGAACGGGCAAAATTTATTCTGTCTTTTTGGTGGGGAGACACACTCTCCCGTCATCTCTAGAAAACAGGGGCCTCTTTAATCAACTTCTGAGCAAAGATTTTTTTAAACGTATCTACCGCTCAAATGTCCAAAGTTGACAGGGTTTGAATAAACAGCCTAAGAAAGAGCACTTGCTTTATAATCATAACTGAAAATGAGCTGAAAAAGGAATGGGTTTAGCTCATAAGAATATGTGAGGCAGCACAACATAAGATTTAACTAATCTCATTCATCACTGAGCTTAAATACCCACTAGAATAAAGCATATCAGCAAAACTCAATATACACATCTAATTTAAAAGACAATAAGCAATACACATTAATCGGTCCCAAGTTGAGACGTTATCAGTCTGAAATATCATACAAAGGAATAGTTAATCAAAAAATTACAATTGTCATTTACTCATTCGTGTCACTCCAAACCCATAAGACATTCTCTCTTCCGTGACACACAAAAAGTGAATTTTTGGCTTCACTAAGTTTACTTGTCATACTGTATGTAAATAGTGACATGGTCTGTCAAGTCTGAAAAAGGACACAAAAAAAAAAAAAAAAAAAAAAAAATTAAAATACCATAAAACCACAGTTAATCAATACAACTCTGCATTATTTTCCAAGTTTTCTGAAGCAATATGACCACTTTGTGTGATAAATTTTCAGTTTAAGCTGTTATTCATTCTCAAATTATTCACACATTTTAATAAAGTGCTTAACTTCAATATGGTGGCAATGTTGATAACATCAAACCTTTTTGGTTCTCATTGCATCTCGTGACCAAAAGTGTGGCATGATGCTATCGCTTCAGATACCTTGGAATAAAGTACATCAGTTGTATCGATTAATTTTACTGTGGTTTTATTATATTTATTATTTTTCTTTTCTTCATTTATCCAGCCTGACAGACTGGGGTCAAATTAAGCTTTTGTGCTCCACAGAAGAAAGTCATACAGATCTGGAACAACACAAGGGTGAGTAAATAATGACAATTTATTTTGGGGTTAACTAACCCTTTAACCAAGCCAAGAAGGTTAACATCTCCATTCTCTTTGAGGGTGATAACAACTTGAATGCCACTAAAGGTTTTCTAAAAAGGTTGGTCTGACATTTCAACCTTGACCTAGCATGGACATACCGTCCTACAAACGATGCTTGTTTGAAGAGTCGAGTCCTCAAAGTTGCAAATAAAGCTTGAAATAAAGTATTTAGGAACACACTTGGAACACATTCCTGGACCTCTTAATGACCAAAATATTCCAGTCATCACTCAGTGTGAAAGAACAAAGAGGACATTTCTCAGATCACGACTTCAGAACCGAAAAACAAAATGTTCTTGCTGGATGGAGAAAGATTGAGATTCCACACCATTTGGCAGACTTTTTTGGTTTAGTGGCATTTTTTAAGCTCCGCCATCCAAAAGCCCAGTGCAGTAAGGCAGGCTGCAGCTCTGCGGGGAGCTTGAGTGAGCATGCGATAGTAAGGAGCAGACTGTTAGTATCTTGTCCATCACCTGCTGTGCTTCACCAGGCTCCTGTCATTTCCCCCCATTCATTTTTCACAGTCACTCAACACTTAAGACTCTCCATCTCCCCTATATACCCCTCCGATGCTGTCATTTTGGGAAGTGAAACAGAACAAGAAAAGACTGGTACTGACACTACCAGATACAAGGATGTGTTCATCATCTAAAATTTATATAACCTGTTTTTTTCTGCCATGCTGCAGTTGCTGTAAGAATGTGCTGGGGTTTGTGAGTTCTCCAATTTCAAAGTCTCTTTGTCTTAATTGCCATGTGGCAGACTGTGGTGCATTTGACACAGGCATGAGTTAAGAGTCAAGGCTGTCTTTTGTAGACTTCGACACTCAAAAAAATAAATTGTTTAAAAAATAAAACTAAATATAAAATGTGACACTTTATAATAAGGTTCTTATTAACATTAATGCATTTTATATCATTAAACAATTATTTTTTTACAACATTTGTTAATCTTGATTCATGTGATTTTTTTTCATTGTTCATGTTAGTTCATAATTAACAATAGTAAATGTTAACATTATACAAATTATGTAAAAAAAAAAAATGCATACGTAGAAACACTAACCAAGATTAATAAACATTGTAAAAGGATTTTTCATCGCTAGTTAAATGTTAACTATTGCTAATACAACCTTATTGTCAAGTACTGTTTACTAATACAACAATTTTTCATGCCCGTTTAGGACACTGCGTTACACCTTTATTCTGATCATAATTGCTTCTCTCACCTCCTGCTTCAACCTGTTCTGGGACTCCAGGCACATCTCCAGACTATGAAGCATTAAAATGATAAAGCAGGTAAAAGAGAGTGAGAAAGAGAAAGCCTGAAGAAAAGAGAAGGATCACCCTAAATGATGACTTTCCATGTAATTGCTGTTCTTTCTCCTGGTCACATCTGTCATTGATTTTTATCTGGAGCTTTCCTCAGGACTGCATTAAAAGCCTACCAGTGCAAATATAAACAAGAGTGAAGCAGGCCTGGCTGGGAAAGCGCCCAAACTTAAAAGGCCAAAACGTCTTTCATGTAGTCTAGCTAGCCTTTACGCTGCTGCCCAAGATTTTCAGATTACTTAAGAGGTTTTAGAGTGGATCTGGGAAGTCTGACGTGCTACTTTTCCTTACTGGTACAGTTATCGGAAACTGAAGTACAGTTACTGCACCGACCGACTTATACAGTACTAGAAATAGAGTCCTATGATGCTTAGGAAAAATTACCCAAGGATAATACCTTTCAAGCGCTCATTATTGAGAGAAAGGGCAGTGGTGTTATGCTACAGTTACAGCAAATAAACAGAAAGGAAGTGACTAATTTCCTGGACAAGGTCTTGAGTTAGGTAGAGGGGAAAAACAACACTGATAACAGGATTTGCAGAGAGAGAAACACTAAGCGAGCACTGTCTGTTCTATATAAGAAGCTGGTGCTGATGCCAAATGAACAGCTTTGTTAGTGCTCCAGTTATGAGACGGACTTGGGGCCCAATGTGTTTAGCGAGGTGGCGTGTCATGAATACTGAGCGCCTGGCTACAAAGAGCATTATCCTCCAGGATAGGACAGTGTTAAAGGACAGACAGGACCAGGCTGAGCTCCTTGTAAGCTTTGTCCTTAAAGGGATAGTTCACCCAAAAATGAAAATTCTCTCCTCATATACTCACTCATGCAATAACAGTTGTTTGGCTTTCTTTCTTCTGCTTAACACAAATTAAGATTTTAAGAAGAATATCTCAGCTTTGTAGGTCCATACAATGCAAGTGACGTGACCAAAATGTTGAAGCTCCAAAAAGCACATAAAAGGCAGCATAAAAGTAATCCATAAGACTCCAATGGTTTAATCAATGCCGTCTGAAGCGATCCAAACGGTTTTGGGTGAGAACAGACCAAAATAACTCAATTTTTCACTATAAATCTTGACATCAGCCGTTTCCTTGGTGATCATGATTTCAAGCTCTATTACACTTCCTTAAATCAAATAAAATCCCTTTATTTTCACAATATACACAAGTGCAACAGTGGGTGAAAGTCTTGGGTGCAGTTCTAAGCAAAATAGCAGTATGACAATTACAATAAACATCTGATTTACACATAACAGTTTACAATCTGTTACACAACACAATATACACCTAATAATATACAATACACAGTATACACAAAATAAGACTAATCAGTGGAAATAAATATGAAGTGTTGTGGCGTAGTGGACTAAAGCACTGAACTGGTAAGCAAAAGATTGTTGGTTCAATCCCCACAGCCACCACCATTGTGTCCTTGAGCAAGGCACTTAACTCCAGGTTGCTCCAGGGGGATTGTCCCTGTAATAATTCACTGTAAGTCGCTTTGGATAAAAGCGTCAGCCAAAATGCATAAATGTAAATGTGTTGACATTCAGCTGTCGGTTGATAGTCAGTTGCCAGTGTGTTATTAAGAGAAGTATAAATGTGAGTCCAGTGTGAGATTAGTGCAGTGCTGACGTACATTGATCGTGAGAGATCAAGAGTTCAAAAGTCTGATTGCTTGGGGGAAAAAGCTGTCATGAAGTTGGCTGGTGCGGGTGCCTGCCTGATGGTTGCAGTGAGAGCAGCCCATGGCTCGGGTGGCTGGAGTCTCTGATGATCCTCCGAGCTTTTTTCACACACCACCTGGTGTAGATGTCCTGGAGGGAGGGAAGCTCACCTCCGATGATGTGTCTGGCAGTTCGCACCATCCTTTGCAGGGCTTTGCGGTTGAGGGCAGTGCTGTTGCCGTACCAGGCAGTGATGCAGCCAGTCAGGATGCTCTCTACAGTGCAGGTGTAGAACTGTGAGGATGTAGCGGTTCATTCCAAACTTCCTCAGCCATCTCAGGAAGAGGCGGCACTGGTGAGCCTTCTTCACAACGGCCTCAGTGTGGACGGACCATGCGAGTTCCTCTGTGAAGTGGACACGGAGAAACTTGAAGCCGCTGACTCTCTCCACCGGTGCTCCATTGATGGTGACGGGGCTGTGTTCTCTGTCTTTTCTCCTCAAGTCCACCACAATCTTCTTGGTCTTACTGACGTTGAGGGAGAGTTTGTGCTCCTGACACCAGTGTGTCAGAGTGTGCACCTCCTCTCTGTAGGCTGTTTCATCATCGTCAATGATCAGACCTACCACTGTCATATCATCAGCAAACTTAATGATGGCATTGGAGCAATGTGTTGCCACACAGTCATGTGTGTACATGGAATGGGGTGGGAATCAGCAGGGACCTTGTGATATATCAACATTTGCGTCAAGATACGATAATCTTGTAATTCTTACTTAGTGTATAAACAAGTATTGCAATAAATAACTGTGATATTGTGATCTTAACTCACTTGTTTCTCATTCATTATCATTGGACTTCAGTGCTTTGCACAAGTGCTGAATGTCCTTTACTTTATCAAAGAGCTATAGATGTAAAGCATAGACACACCAGTGTCAGGACAAAAAAAAATTGGGAGGCAATGGCCAACCTTGGTTCCAGCATTTATTATTACACAAAACCTCTTGCAGTCTAGCTGCATGGACGATCTGCATGGACATCTGTAATAACCTATATACTTATATTCATAGCTCAATCTGAGTTTGCATTTTGGTGGAATAGAAATAATTTTGTAATCATTGACCTAATGTTGCAGTACATTTAGTCTTCTCAAACACTTTCTGTGAGTGATGGTCAATCACTTATTACAAACATTAAAATATTAAAGAGACAGTTCATAGATAAAGTATTACAATACTTTGAAAAAAGATTTTCCTCTAATGCTCAAGCTAGCAAATGGCTAATTTAACCAAAAAAAGTGCATCGAGTTTGTGTGCATTTGTTTGCGTGTGTTCAAGAATGAGAGAAGGGTTTCGAATTTCACCCTCAGGTCCAGTAAACACAGTTTGTGTCAGTAAGTCTCATTCGACCTAAATTCAAATTGTTTTGAGGCTCATGACGCAAATTAATCCCTAGTATTTTAGTGCACACTTACAAGGGACTATCCATACTCTTAAACCCCGACCAGCTAAATTAAGCAGTATGGAAATCCATACAGCCCACAGCTTGTGAACTGTATCCCACATATTATCGGTGGTTTAGTCAAGACATTGATTTTATAAATAGGAGCATAATGTGGAGCCGATTCTGTAACCTCACACTGAACCACACAGTTTTAGTACTGAATGAAATAGTGCTTTAATTAAGACCTGAGAAAGCTGCAGTCAATTTAATTCAGGGAGCGGTGAGAATTTCAACCACATGACCAGTAAAGCCATAGACTAAATCCACAGACTGATTCTACAGAAGCTCATGTTGAGAAAAAACAGGATCCGGTTTTAAATAAAAGCCTGCTGGATTTTGTTAATAAATCTGTCACTTAAACACCACAAGGTCTTTTTAAGCTCCAAACGTGTCACTTCTAACCACCCATTATTCAATTCTTTTACGATAATCTATTAGGTAGCTCCAATGCCATTTTCAAGATCAATTTATTGCGCTTTGGTGCGAACCCAAATCGATTTAGTGAGAGAATTTGGTTTGTTTGGTTGGTGTGAAATAGATGTTCAAAACTTGGGTGCGAACCAATGAGATTGCTTAAAAAGGTAGTCTGATGTATGGTTCAAGTGAACTCCTGCACGGTTTGCAATTAGTATGAAAGCAATAAGTGCAAAATTGAAGTGAAACACTTGTGATGATGTAAAGATGATTTTTTATTCATGCACTGTCATGTGACCTATCATAATGAAATCATGCAATCAGTCAAGTGGGCTTCTTAGAATTGAAATACATTTGTTAAAATTACATATTTGCAAGCTTCCTTTACACTTACTGTAGAATTCTCATAGCTGCTCGGCTCCAAAGTTGCCATCGGAGAGCAGCTTGCATTCTTCGCACTGTACTCGTGGCAGACAAATGCAAGTGGCGATCAGTACGCATTAAGTTTTAGTAGTAACAAAGTGACAAAAACACGAAAACAGTGAAACCGGCATCTTTTCGTCCATCATTATCTAGCTGGTCTGGTAAACAGCAACCACTTGTATTCATGGTGTGTGGAATTGCAGACTTCCGCAAAATTCTGCGGAATGGATTTAAACATAGTAAAATGTGTTAAATAGAGCTGAGAGTATTATTGGTATTGTAGCTGAAGCATGCAAGGGATGGTGAGTGCATAGAACTTTTATGAATGACAGATGTCTCAATTCTGTTGAAAACAGCTGAGTTTTGAACGCACAGATTCCATCTGGGCCTGGTAATGACGCAAACTACCGTCTGACTCAAAACTACCATTGGAGGTGGGAGGTAGAATAGAACCAAGCTGAAAACATCCAGTCATTTTAGCCGATGTGGAAGGACACTGCTATAAATCATAAACCACAAGCCTCAGCAGCATCTTATATAGTCCATTTAGGGTGTTTTCACACTTGGGTCCTCTTGAAAAGAACCAAATTCAGACCACTTTTAATGAACAAAAAAAGTGAACTGAGTGAAAAAGGACCCAGTTCTCTTTGCATTCACACTATTCATGACCATAAAAGTGGGCGTAGATCTCTTTTTGGTCCACTTGACCTGTTACGGGGTCTCAATCCATTTTGCATTCATGCTGTTGTTTCTGTGGAACCCAGACCACATTTTAAAAGACAAAATTTATGATAATTATTATTAAGGCTATAGTATATGTAAGAGTACAATTATCTCTACATATTAATTTATGAGATTATTAAACATGTTTAATACCCTTAAAATGAATGATTAGCAATAGTGCAGGTGTCTTTGTTCAAAACATTATATTGATCTTCTGCATCAAAAAAAGAACTGTATTACAGTGTAAATAACATCTTGTTTTTTATAAATTAAGAGCAAAAAGCATTGCATTAAACTGAATGCATTGTATTTTTATAGTAATACTGTATTTAGAGGCTAAATTCAAGAAATTAAATAATGGATTATGGTTTAGTCGTATTGCCAACAAAAAAACGATTGATCATTGTTTTACCTATTAACAGCGTCAGGTAACATTCATTCATTGAAAAAAAATAGTAAAATATTCTTACGGTAATCTCTTATCCGTCACATGCCATTCCAATGCGGTCCGGTTAAACCCTCGCATCGTAATTTGCACAGAACACTGAAGAAAAATGTTCGAGTTTGTTTTGTGAGGAGTTTAAACAGTTTTCATCAGTAACTCACTACGTCATCTCCATAAAAACCATACTAAGCCGCTAGTCGCATCTCTTCTCTGCGTGTCACTATTACTGGTGTATGGTAACCTGTCAGGGTCAAACATGTTTGGGATTACGCAAAAATTGAGCCCGGAGCACTGTGTTCACAAACCATTTATTAAGCGAACCGAAGGCTGCAAGTGAACCGTACTCAGACCACCTCCCGAGATGGTCTCGGTCCGGTTCGCTTTAAAGGGGTCTGAGATTGTTTGGATTGTTCACAAATGGGTCAGAAATCCTGCAAACTGCGCCAAGACCCATGAAACGGACCAAGTGCGAATACACCCTTAGTGTTAAGTGAGATCTAATATTTTAAGAGATTATAAACATTTATTAGCATTAATGTCTATCGTAGAGGCATTAGTGAGACAGTTACTCAATGCCATTTCTCACACGAAAACTTGTTTTACATTGAAAAAAAGGCTACATGCTTACGAAAGGTCAACCATATTGCAAACATCTGAATTCTATGGGTGTGTATGGGTGTATACAAATGCACTCAATATACACAGTGTGGCTTTGTTAGTAACAGCTAGAAAAGGTCCTTCTCTGCCATCTCACACATGCCTCATTGCCTCCTCCTACAGTCTGAGCCCCTTCTTTACTGTGATAGCAAGTGAATGAACAAAAGACAGAGTCTATTTATATCTCCCTCCACCAAGCCCTTCTTGGCGGTTGCCTGCAGTTAATCACTATTCATAATGCGGGGGAAGCGTCACCTTCACTATGTCACGTAACGCTAAGTGCTGGAAGGATCTAAGAGTTCTGTGTTCATCACCATTTGTCACATCTGAACAGCTGCGTCTATAAATACACGTATGTCTATGCCACTCACTTTGACCTTTTCACAATGTCCCCAGGCTTGACTCATCTCTACTGCCTTTGTGTGATATTTATGATCTTTTAACTTATTTTGCATGCATAGTTATGAACTGCAGCAATCTACTTGACAAATAAGTGCGAGACATGATAAAACCATCTGTTTCTAAAATTTAGCCCAAAAATGAAATTTTTTCCAAATTGCATTACTTTATTTCTTCTATGGAACATAAAGATACATTTTTAAGAATGTACTGGTGTTCTTTTTTTCATGCAATTGCAAAGAATGAGGATAGACGCATCCAAGCTGCAAAAAGAATGTAAAAGCACTATTAAAGTATTGTAAAAGTAGTCCACATGACTCATGCACTATATTTAAAGCCTTTGTGTGAGGAACAGACTGAAATTTCAGTTGTTATTCACTAAAAATCCTCCCTAGCTCTCTGTGGCATGTTCATGAAAGTTCATGAAAAAAAAAAAAAAAATCATTGTTCAATTTGTGAATAGTTTGTATGAGTCAGATCTTTTCAATGAATCAGTTGATCCAGTTCTCAAAAAAAGTCTAAATGATTTATGGAATCAGACTGATCGGTTCTGGAGTTTAACTCAATTGCTCAGTGATCTGGTTGTGGCAGTTGACCGCTCACTGGAGGGTAAGATTATCAGTAAATAATCACTTGAATTTTGGTAGGTCCCTCACACAAAGCTTTTGAGACTGTTTACATGCACGTCAATGACAACTTATTTAAAAAAATATACTTGGTATTTAGCACATAGTCATATTGAAACTTTATGATGCTTTTGCATCCTTTTAAAGTTAGAAAGCTTTAGTTTCATTCATTGTAATTGCAGGGAAAAGATCTAATTGTTCTAAATTTCTCCTTTTGTGTTCCAAAAAAAGTAAGCCACACAGGTTTGGAATGAAACAAGGGTAAGTAAATGATGACAATTTAAATTTTATAATCCTATCTTTAAAGAAATTGAAACCATGCTGAAGGGATTTATAGGTCACAAAAAAAAAAAAAAAAGAAAGAAAGAAGCCATGATTGATAACAGCGTGGGAAATGGTGTCTTACCTAGCCTTTCAGATTATGAGGTCCAGAAATAAGACAAGAGCACTATAAATGAGAATGCTTGGAGAAAATTGGGAGCCCCTGTTGGGAGGCTGCCAAACTGATCAAACTAAAGATTAGAGATGTTGTGATCTACTCTGTTTTCAGACTCCCCACAAGACACAAGTGGTGAAATATTAGTTCAGCACATGTACTCCAGTCATAGACATGGCAGTAAACAAAGGTACAATCAACAGTTTACGGTAGGAATCAACAGGGACGTGGTGATATGATATATCGATATTTGGGTTGTGATACAGTACATTTTTATTTATTATTATTATTTTATTTTTATTTTTCTCCCCAATTTGGAATGCCCAATTCCTAATGCGCTCTAGGTCCTCGTGGTGGCGTAGTGACTCGCCTCAATTTGGGTGGCGGAGGACGAATCTCAGTTGCCCCAGCGTCCGAGACGGTCAATCTGCACATCTTATCACGTGGCTTGTTGAGCTCGTTACTGGAGACATAGCGCGTTTATGCTTCATGCTATTCTCCGCAGCATCCACGCACAACTCACCACGTGCCCCACCGAGAGCGAGAACCACATTATAGCGACCATGAGGAGGTTACCCCATGTGAATCTACCCTACCTAGCAACCGGGCCAATTTGGTTGCTTAGGAGATCTAGCTGGAGTCACTCAGCACACCCTGGATTCCAACTCACCACTCCAGGGGTGGTAGTCAGCATCTTTACTCGCTGAGCTACCCAGGCCCCCACGATACAGTAATATTGCGATTCTTTGTTTTGTGTATTGTGATTCAAACTGATATATTGCGATTAAGGCCATTAGTCAATTCAAATGTTTAATCAAATAATGACATGAAATGCAGATTAATCGCATATCAATATTTGCAAAACATTTTTATATAAATTGATCATTAACCAATTATAAATAATATTTTAATATATAATAATTCATATAATTAAAATACACTTCAATATTGCGGCAGACAAGTATTGATTAGGCAATACAAAAAGTGGCTTGAGAACGAAATTTTTATTTCTGGATCATTGAACACAAGTCTATCATTGCCCAACAGTCCACAGCAATGCATTTTGCAATTTAATTCGTCAATCTGTCTGAGCTAGACTTATAAGGGCTTTTCTAAGGATGCATCTGTGCATGTGTCAGACGGATGCTTCTGGAACATCTCATTTTGGTGGTATTACATCATAAACAGTGTTTTTAGGGCGCTGTGTCAAGTTAAACGTAGTTTGACACATAGAAAAACACGTTGAGACATGTATTTGGAGTTGCGATTCATCCAGCTGTGTTTGAACGCAAAAAAGCGTTTTCATCTTGTGCTGTCTGCTACTGTCAGTAAGTGTGGTTTGTTGCCTGTCTAGCTGTGTGCTGCCTGTACAGTTGTAGTTGTGCTAACTTCCCCCTGCTGGCACTTGTAAAAATATGAAGGGGGCACTTAAAGCTTGAATCGCTCCGGTGGTAGCAAAATCCCTTATTACGTTCCAGGAGCATGATTAATTGTTAATTTTGTAACTTATTTTTTATATAATTAGTTGCATTAATGTGTTTAATCGACAGCTCTAATTGCGATCTATACTCACTCTGCTTCACTTGATTGTAGAACCACAGAAGCATCAGAGTACAGGTACATCAATATTAGTAATTATAAAAAAATAAAATAAATAAAAACCTGAGGGAAAAGCGTAGCTTGAATGTTTTTTTTAACTACACATATATCCAAGAAGTCTAGTTGTACGGCTGAGGATCAGTACGGACATCCTTATAAAAGTTATTAGACTATAACATAGCTCATTAGAGTATAATCTTCTTAACTCAGAATTTGCATTTTATTTGAATATTAATAATTGAGTGTTTGTTGACCTAAAGCCACTGTATGTTTTGTCTTCTCACAACAAATGCTCTTCTCACACTTTTTTATAATTTTCCAGTATTATGAACATAAAAATGTTTTCAAAAATAAATAGATTCTTAGAGTTAGAATATTTAACAGTTTTGTGAAGTAAAATATGCAACACTTACATAATTTTTTCCCCAATCTCTTTAAGTAAAGACGTTTGTGGGTAAGATGAGATGGGGAAGGAAGAGGAAAGGTTTGGGTGTCTGTCACCCCTAAGTGGTTGGCCTCATGAGGCATGCACCTCTTCCTGTGCAGGGCGGAAATGGCTGCCAGTCCACTGCTCTCCAGGGTAGGGTTGCACCAGCTGTGTGTAAGTTCTCACGTAAGTTAGGACGTGAAGTTCACACTAAGGGCTTAGTAACTACTAGTTAGTTTGCAACGAAGTCAGTGCTTAATTTGGTTGCACCACCTGTTCTTGAGGCAAGACTTAGCTAGTAGGTCTTAAGCTCTCCGTAATGCGTATTCGCATATGATGTTTACCTGTATTTATCCAATAAGCAGCCTTCAAATTTGTACACAGAAGTATTAAAAAGCCATGAATTTCAGTTTTATCTTATTATGGTTGATGTTCAAACCTTGTTTGCTAACGTAACTGTGAGCTGTAATAAATTATATCCCCATTAATATATGATACGTAATAAAAGTAGATTTGATAAATAGTATATTTGCCCTGTTTAAATAACAATATATAGGAAATGTATTTAAATAAATGAGGGGTGATAAATAAATACTAATTCAACAGGCTGGAAAAACAGACATTTATTAATTTTAATATCCTATATATATTTTGAATGTGCTGAAACTTGACACCGGGCGACGCATCCTGAAAACTGCACCGTTAGAACGGTTTCATACTGAAGAGTCGCTTAAAAGTACGTTTTTTTCTCTCTCTCTCCCGTAAAGGTAAACGGGTGTAAATGTCAACATCATAATGCATGTCGAAATGATCGATGCCTGTCACCCAACACATGAGCTCACTGATGTCATAAAAATATCATTCTGGTTTTTAATTCCATCCGCTACTCCTGGTCGGAGGCTTCCATAAATATTTCGTTTATACGTAGTTACGTCCTACCTAAGTTTAATGGTGCAATGCTCAAATATTTAGTAGTGAGTAAATTGTGACTTACTGCCCATTTACACCACAACTAGGCTAAGTCTGAACTTGCGTACAGCTGGTGCAACCAGCCCCAGGAATGCAATGGTGCAGACTGAGGCAAAGGTAAGTCTGTTATTCTATATCTTTTCAGGCCGCTTAATGGTCTGTGATCCTTCATTCACTCAGGAAGGAAATAAAGCGTTGGCAGCGAAGTTGTCCGAAAAGCTTTTGAATATTAACATTCGGTTAAACTTCTGTCGAGAAACGGAGGAGCGTGCTTAATGTTGGGACTGTTTTGCAGCTTCTCGCGGTACTGCATATCATCCCCAATACCTGCAGGTATTTAGCAATCATTAATCGGACAACCCACTTTGCTGAAGTTACATTAGGCTTTTATTAAACATTCCCTCTGTTGAAATTAAGCTCCACCCAGAACAAAGAGGAGAGATTTTAGACACGTTCAACTGAAGCCAGAAGTTTACATACACTTAGGTTGAAGTCATTAAAACTCATTTTTTAACCACTCCAGAGATTTTAATATTAGCAAACTATAGTTCTGGAAAGTCGTTTAGGACATCTACTTTGTGCATGACAAGAGTAATTTCCAACAATTGTTTACAGACAGATAGTCAATTAAAAGTGAAAATCAAAATTCCAGTGGGTCAGAATTTTACATACACTAAGTAAACTGTGCCTTTAAGCAGCTAGGAAAATTCCAGAAAATGTCAAGTCTTTAGACAATTAGCCAATTAGCTTCAGATCGGAGGTGTACTGAATTGGAAGTGTACCTGTGGATGTATTTTAAGGCCTACCTTCAAACTCAGTGCCTCTTTGCTTGACATCATGGGAAAATCAAAAGAATTCAACCAAGACCTCAGAAAAAAAAAAAAAAAACATTGTGGATCTCCACAAGTCTGGTTCAACCTTGGGAGCAATTTCGAAATGCCTGAAGGTACCATGTTCATCTGTACAAACAATAGTACGCAAGTATACACCATGGGAGCATGCAGCCATCAGACCGCTCAGGAAGGAGACTCATTCTGTCTCCTAGAGATGAACGTAGTTTTGCGAAAAGTGCAAATCAATCCCAGAGCAGCAAAGGACCTTGTGAAGATGCTGGAGGAAACAGTTAGACAAGTATCTATATCCACAGTAAAACGAGTCCTATATCGACATAACCAGAAAGGCTGCTCAGCAAGGAAGAAGCCACTGCTCCAAAACCACCAAAAAAAAAAGCCAGACTACAGTTTGCAAGTACACATGGGGACAAAGAATTTACTTTTTGGGAAAAGTCCTCTGGTCTGATGAAACAAAAATTGAACTGTTTTCGCCATGTTTGGAGGAAAAAGGGTGAGGCTTGTATGCCGAAGAACACCATCTCAACCATGACGCATGGGTGTGGCAGCATCATGTTGTGGGGGTGCTTTGCTGCAGGAGGGACTGGTGCACTTCACAAAACAGATGGAATCATGAGGAAGGAAAATTATGTGGATATATTGAAGCAACATCTCAAGACATCAGCCAAGAAGTTAAAGCTCGGTCGCAAATGAGTCTTCCAAATAGACAATGACCCCAAGCATACCTCCAAAGTTGTGGCAAAATGGCTTAAGGACAACAAAGTCAAGGTACTGGAGTGGCCATCACAAAGCCCTGACCTCAATCCGATTGGCATTTTGTGGGCAGAACTGAAAAAGCATGTGCAAGCAAGGAAGCCTACAAACCTGTCTCAGTTACACCAGTTCTGTCTAGAGGAATGGGCCAAACTGCCAGCAACTTATTGTGAGAAGCTTGTGGAAGGCTACCCAAAACATTTGACCCAAGTTAAACAATTTAAAGGCAATGCTACCAAATACTAACAGTGTAAGTAAACCTCTGACCCAATGGGAATGTGATGAAAAAAATTTGATTAAATGTTAGGAATTGTGAAAAACTGAGTTGAAATGTATTTGGCTAAGGTGTATGTAAACTTCTGACTTCAACTCTATATATCTTAATCCTCAATCTGCGTCATCCGAGATGCAATCATACAGTCAAGGTATTGAGACATTCTTCCATTTATATTCTCTCTGTTGTGAATATCGGACACAGATGTTGTGGCCATTCACCGTGGAGAGTTTAGGGTCCCCTGGTACAGGATGTGTCTTGTTAAGCTCACCAGCCTTCAGAGCTTTCAAACATTTCTTTCTTTTTTCCATTGAATGTCCTTTCTTCCAAACTTTTCCCACTGCCAAGTTTGATATATGTATAACATTTGCTACTTCACTCCCTCTTACAATGAGAGCAGCTCTTCCATGAGCAAAAACGGTTTATATTACTCTATACACTATATTCAAAATCTTCCGAAGTCATATATAGTTATTTATTCAAAACTTCCCCTCCAATGGGCTGTTAACCATGGTTACTGGATCACTGCAATTAGTGTGCTGAACTCAAGAAACAGATCAGCCAGATTTGTGAACAAATCAATCAGACCAGTTTTGTGAACTGGATCAACCAATTCATTGAAAAGATCCGATTTAAAAGAACAATTAGATAATTAATTGGATATGGCTACTTCTCTCATGAACGTATCAAGTAGAGCTAAGACAGATGTCAAGATTTTTAGTGAATAACGACAGGTACTCATTCAACTCAAATTGTCCATACAGAAAACATTATAACATTTAGCCGAAAAAGGGAAAGACTGAAGCCAATGCTTATTGTACCTTCCCTACTCACCTTAAAACTATACAGTCTTGTTATTTTATTATCTGCATATTAATCTACAATCCTTTAAACAATTAATAAATTAATGAGCAAGGTGACTATTTAACAGTACCTTAACAACATCAACTTAATACAAACAAATTATACCACATATACCCTCACTTAAGCAACCTAAACCTAGAAATATAACACCGCTTAATGTACTTCAATCCATTTCTAGTCCAATAATACTTAATCCAGTCTTTCATACTTTTTAAACCTAATTTCTAAACAATATTTTACATTTATTAATTGTTTTACACAATTTCAGTTCACATCCAAGCTTATTCCACAATTCCATCCCCTTTATTGAAATGTATTTGTTTTTCAATTCAGTCCTAACTCTTAATCTCATAATCCCTTAACCAACTTTATTTGTAAATGTTTTGGTAATAAACAATTAGCTTTATACATAATCTGAACAATTAAGGTCATTAAATTTCAATGTCATTTTACAAATAAATGATTTGATGATTCTCTATAATGACTTCTACAAGTAATTCTAATTGCTTTCTTTTGAAGAATAAAAATTTGATAAGTGTACGTTTTGTAGGCAGTTTCCCAAACTGCAACACAGTACGTTATGGAAGGAATAATAACTGAACAATACAACGCATATCGTGCTTTATAATTTAACCTATCCTTGACTTTATGCAGAAGTGCAATCGATTTTGCTACCTTAGATTTAATTAATATGTGATTTCCAACAGTTTTTCATCAATTATAACTCCTAAAAATTGCATTTTTTTCTCCCCAATTTGGAATGCCCAATTAACAATGCTCTCCAAGTCCTCATGGTGGCGTAGTGACTCGCCTCAATCCGGGTGGCGGAGGACGAATCACAGTTGCCTCCACGTCTGAGACAGTCAACCAGCGCATCTTATCACGTGGCTTGTTGAGCGCGTTACTGCGGAGACATAGCGCGTGTGGAGGCTTCACGCTATTCTCCGCGGCATCCATGCACAACTCACCACGCACCCCACAGAAAGCGAGAACCACATTATAGTGACCACGAGCAAGTTACCCTATGTGACTCTACCCTCCCTAGCAACCGGGCCAATCTGGTTGCTCAGGAGACCTGGCTGGAGTTACTCAGCACGCCCTGGACTTCCAGGGGTGGTAGTCAGCGTCTTTACTCACTGAGCTACCCAAAAAAAAATTCATTTCTTTTACTCGTTTAATTTTTGTATTTTCAATTATTATTTTTCAATCTCTATTGATCTTTTTATTACTAAATATCATGTATTTAGTTTTTCCAAGATTTAAGGACGTTTATATCAAACCATTTGTTCACCTTTTAAAAAGTATATCCGCACCCAGACTATCATATAAATTCAGTAGACTTAGAATATAACACACAAGCCGTATGGTCCACTTTTATGATACTTTTTTGGTGCTTTTTTTTATTTATCTATGCTAATATTATTCTATGTGTTTCCTTGTCTTATTCATATCCCGAGGTTACCAGAGACGGCCAGATCTAGCTCCATTCCTGCTTGGTGTCGGACTCAACTGCTATGTGTCTGACTGATGAGGACTAAATGCAGCAGATGCCAGTCAGACATCACTTCAGTCTATTATGATGGACTTCAGAGGATTAACTGATGCCAACTCCAACCATAAGACATGGAATACTTCATACGCCTTTGCCTGAACCTTGGACTTAGGATAGACTTCACCGAAATGACCTGCTGGTTGAACTGCGATGCACTTCACTGATCTCTGCCTGCATCACCTTGGCCTAATGATGGACTACACTCTTAAAATGGAATACATAGACTATCAATTAACTGCCAACAAAAGCCTTCATCAGCCAACTAACAAAGGACAATGCATCTGTGAACTTCTGCAGTTAATCCAGGATGAACTTCAAAGACGTTACTCAATCTTACAGTTCATACAAAATCTTTGTTTAAACATTGGCCCTTAACACTTAGTTTAATAATTTTAAACCATGACTTACACTGCACAAAAATAACTAATATTGGCATTATATTCATGTTGTTTAGCCAGAGGGGAACTGGCCCCCACAGTGAGCCTTGTTTCTCCCAAGGTAATTTTTCTCCATTATCTTATGGAGTTTGGTGTTCCTCGTCACAGTCGCCTTCGGCTTGCTCACTGGGGTTCTAAATACTATTATTATTTAACCATTTATTTTTATACACAATATACAATCATATTTAATCAAACTACACAATGATGGCTCTAAGACTTTATAGATATTACAGTTTCATTTTCTGTTAATGCTTGATTTTCTGTAACGCTGCTTTGAAATGGTGTGTGTTGTGAAAAGCGCTATACAAAAATGATTTGAGCGTCACAGCCCACCTTCATTATATGGAAAAGAGTGCCTAGGATTTTGTTCAAAAACCTTTCATGTTCCAAAGTAGTAAGGTCTGGAACAAAATGAAGGTGAGTAAATGACACAAATGTTCATTTTTGGGTGAACTTTTCCTCTAAACTCTTTATCAAGGTCAGATGGACGTGGAGTCTTTTTTTTTTTTTTTTTTTTAATATATAAAAGTCAGTTAAGTCAAACATTAGGTCATGGAACGTTTTGTCTTCTAGCCTGATGTCTGGTTATAGGCACCAACTTTCCCCAATTTAAGTTTCCATGCAAAAATATGAACTGGGAAAGGCCTTTGTGTGCTGAAGAGGGCTTAGTTATTTTCTTCATAGAAGAGTTCCAACTACAGAGTGCACATGTGTTTCCAATAAAATAGTCCAGTTCCAGTCCAAGGTTGGGCCCCCTCACCACTTTCAAAAAGAATCTGCGAAGGCACTATGGGCCAGCGACAAATGGGAAAAAGTAGAACAGAAGTTGAGCAAAGAAAGGTTGGAGAAGCAAAGATATCATTGTGTGCACTCAGTAAAAACAGACTTTTGCTTGCATAGTATGAAATACCTAAATCAGCACTACTCAACATGCTGCCCGTGGGCCACATGCGGCCCTCGAGGGATCTTTTGCGGCATCTTTTATGATTTACATCATCAGAAATATATTTATCAGCAGCCTATCAAATCTGTATGAATTGAGGTGTCCATTTTCATGAGGATTTACAATAGTTCTCTCTACATTGCTGAGTCACTTTAGAGAGGGAATTCAACTGCAAGAGGACGCTACAAATAATAATAATAATAAAAATAATAATATCTGAGCATGGCTGATGTTATGAGAGCGGCGGTCGGTCTGCGCGCGAGTTCATACACAGCGAGTGTTTGCTCAGGCGCCATCTGTCAATCAAACATGCGCACTCGCAATGTCACTTCAGTTACTCAACACGGTGCAAATCTCTTGAATAGCTCAGAGATATGTACTCGTCATGACAACAGTATTTGCAGGAAAAAAAAGACCAGTTTTTCCTGCAGTGACAGCGTTGAGACGCCTTCACGCAAATGCTTTTTAGTGATCTACTTCAGCGCAAAACGCAAAGGGGGGTGAACAAATCTTTATGGCTTGTCACTGAAGGAGTTTTGGTGCTAATGTTGGATATATCACTCTTGTTTTTGAACATCTCGTGTATGTGATGTTGAACACCCATGGTGTTTGTTAGTTGACAATCACAGTGTTTGTTAATTGACAATCACAGTCACAACAGAACTGATCTATATCAGAAAATCAAACTGTTACACCCCTTATGTTTAAAATACTTAAATGTATAGTTTACCCAAAAATGAAAATTCTCACATCATTTACTCACCCTCATGCCATCCCAGACGTGTATGACTTCTTTCTTCTGCAGAACACAAATGTAGATTTTTAGAAGAATATCTCAGCTCTGTAGGTCCATGCAATGCAAGTGAATGGTGACCAGAACTTTGAAGCTCCAAAAATTATTCTATAAGACTGCATTCAAATCTATGTCTTTAGAAGTGATATGATAGGTGTGGGTGAGAAACTGATCAATATTTAAGTCCTTTTTTACTATAAATCTCCACTTTCACATCTGTAAGTCACATGTGGCACCTGTTCAGTTTCACTTTCACATCTGAAAGTAAAAGTGGAGATTTATAGTAAAAAAGCCAAGGACTTAAATATTGATCTGTCACAGAGCTGAGATATTTTTTCTATTAAAAAAAATAAAAAATTACTAATTTGTCTTTAGCAGAGGTTATACACATCTTGCATGGCATGAAGGTGAGTAAATGAGAATTTTCATTTTTCATTTTATATATATATATATATATATATATATATATATATATATATATATATATACACACACACACACACACACACACACACACACACACACACACACACACACACACACACACACAGTACTGTGCAAAAGTTTTAAGCACTTGTGAAAAGTGTTGAATAGTGAGGATGTCTTCAAAAATAATGACATAGTTTTCATTTATCACTTATGTCATAAAGTCCAGTAAACATAAAAAAGCTAAATCAATATTTGTTGAGACCACCTTTTCCTTTAAAACAGCACTAATTCTCCTAGGTACACCTGGACACCATTTTTCTTGGCTGTTGGCAAATAGGATATTCCAAGCTACTTTGAGAATTCGCCACAGTTCTTCTATCTATTTAGGCTGTCTCAATTGCTTCTGTCTCTATGTAATCTCAGACTGACACGATGTTCAGTGGGGGGCTTTGTGAGGCCATGACATCTGTTGCAGAGTGCCCTGTTCTTCTATTCTAATCTTTTTCTATTTGCAAAAGTAATGTTTGGGAGTCTAACATTTATATTTCCTATTGACACACTAAAGATGAAGATATAAATACCAATCTTAAGACAAATGCTTTTGTGAAACACCTTGTGCCTAAGACTTTTGCACAGTACTGTGTGTGTATACACACACACACACACACACACACTATATATATAAAATCATAAAAATTAAGTGTGCAGCCCTTGAGGGTACAGGGATACAGCTTTGCGGCCCCTGACGTTTCCGAAGTTGAGTAGCCCTTACCTAAAGTATCAAGACAAACACAGTAAAGTTAGTGTATATTGTTAGAGATTACCCTAAAAAATGACAAGTTTTAAACAATCTGCCTCATTAAATGAATAATTTTCCTCACAAATCCAATGATTTCAGAAGATTTGGAATAAAGCACAAGTCATAGACTAGTTTTGTGATTCTTTTACAGTGCTTTTGCATCCTTTTTGAAGCTTTAAAACTCCAGTTCCCATTCATTGTAATTGGAAAACGACCAGTAAATTCTTCAAAATTTCTCAATATTTGTTCTACACAAGAAAGGTCATTTGGATTTGGCACAGTATGAGAGTGAGTAAATTATGGGTGAACATATCCTGTAAGACTATCAATTTCTTGCCGTAACAACATGTCCCCTTATGTGCTTAAAAGTGGCAACTGTTCAAAGCTATAGGCCTACTGAGCTCTAGAAGAGTAATTTAACCTCCCTATGGAGGCAGCACCTAACAACTGCTCTCTCTGTTGGTGAGTGTCGGCCTCTACCCCTCTCAAACTCTCGGTTGCTCAAGGGGCCACACCAGGGGAGCACATGTAATAGAGCAGAGTCTTGGATCACAGTGGAGAAGTACGCTTGGGGAACATTGCAAGAGTGTGATTTTCAGTCTTGTCTTTGATGTCTAGGAACGTAGAGCAGTGCTAGGGTGGGTTTGCAGTGCTATATAAGAGAGAAGGGGAGATTGTTACTTTTTGCAGGTGAAAGTCTTCATCTGTGAAACTCCTATGGGGCAGAGTTGTGACTGACAGAATAAGACTATATATCTTCTGCCTGATTTACCAATTCATACACATCAAAGAGCCATCCGGAGAGGCTTACAGCTAACCATTAATGGATTTATATTGACATCCTAGGCTTTTTAGAAGTGTGGGGAATGTATGTGGTAAAAAGTATGAAAGGTCTAATAGCAATAGTTCACACCAAAATGAAAACTGTCATTATGTACTCACCCCCTTGTTGTTCCATACCCCTATGACTTTCTTCTTTGGAATATAAAAGGTGAATTTTTGAAGAACATTCTGGCCACTCTTTTATACAGCTCTGGAAAAAATTAAGAGACCACTGCAAAATTATCAGTTTCTCTGGATTTTCTATTTATAGGTATGCATTTGAGTAAAATGAAATTGTTTTATTCTATAAAGTACTGACAACATTTCTCCCAAATTCCAAATAAAAATATTGTAGAGCATTTATTTAGAGCACAAAATGGCAACTGGTCAAAATAACAAAAAAGATGCAGTGTTTTCAGACCTCAAATAATGCAAAGAAAACAAGTTCATATTCATTTTTAAACACAATACTAATGTTTTAACTTGGGAAGAGTTCAGAAATCAGTATTTGCTGAAATTAACCCTGATATTCAATCACAGCTTTCATGCGTCTTGGCATGCTCTCCACCAGTCTTTCACTTTGCTGTTGGGTGACTTTATGCCACTCCTGGCGCAAACATTAAAGCAGCTCGGCTTTGTTTGGTGGCTTGTGGCCATCCATCTTCCTCTTGATCACATTCCAGAGGTTTTCAATGGGGTTCAGATCTGGAGATTGGGCTGGCCATGACAGGGTGTCTTGATCCGGTGGTCCTACATCCACACCTTGATTGACCTGGCTGTGTGGCATGGAGCATTGTCCTGCTGGAAAAACCAATCCTCAGAGTTGGGGAACATTGTCAGAGCAGAAGGAAGCAAGTTTTCTTCCAGGATAACCTTGACCGTGGCTTGATTCATACATCCTTCACAAAGATTAATCTACCCAATTCCAGCCTTGAAGTTTTTCCAGCAGGACAATGCTCCATGCCACACAGCCAGGTCAATCAAGGTGTGAATGGAGGACCACAGGATCAAGACCCTGTCATGACCAGCCCAATCTCCAGACCCACTGAAAACCTCTGGAATGTGATCAAGAAAAAGACGGATGTCCACAAGCCATCAAACAAAGCCGAGCTGCTTGAATTTTTGCACCAGGAGTGGCATAGAGTCACCCAAAAGCAATCTGAAAAACTGGTAGAGAGCATGCCAAGACACATGAAAGCTGTGATTGAAAATCAGGGTTATTCCACCAAATACTGATTTCTGAACTCTTCCCAAGTTAAAACATTAGTATTGTGATTGAAAATGAATATAAACTTGTTTTCTTTGCATTATTCAAGGTCTGAAAACACTGCATCTTTTTTGTTATTTTGACCAGTTGTCATTTCTGCAAATAAATTCTCTAAATGACAATATTTTATTTGGAATTTGGGAGAAATGTTTTCAGTACTTTTTAGAATAAAATGTTTATTTTACTCAAACATATACCTATAAATAGTCAAATCCAGAGAAGCTGATAATTTTGCAGTGGTCTCTTAATTTTCCAGAGCTGAATAATGAAAGTGAATGAGGACTGGGGCAGTCAAGCTCTGGAGCTCTAAAATTGATTTCTCACGTGTCTCATTCTTGTGTGTTGTGACCACATGTCATTGATAGCAATGCCGCCATATTGTATTTGAGAGCTCCAGAGGTGAAGATTTAGACCAGAAACACTTTACGCAAGTACGCATACACAAATGTGAGCACTTGGCCAATGCATTTCTAATACACTGTCTGATTGAACGTGCTTAACATGAGTTCTTGCGTTGCTGTGGAACAAACCCAAGAACTCAATTTGGCGATAGTTATGTACAAAAGTCTGTGTCATTAAACTGGATGTGTTTTTATTTTTTATTTATATTTTAAGTTGCTATAAATATATTGACTTTAACTTGCACAGCAATATTCTATTCAAACTTTTGACAGTAGTTAGTTTGAAAGAGAAAACTCATAGCAGCAGACAGTTCAGACTAATGTCTGCAATAGCACCCCTTGCGGCAACGTTGAAACTGCAACTACTACTTGTGTTACAAATTGGGGTCGGACATATTTTGCACTGCAATAACGCACGAAATGGAGCTTGTGTATCTAGAAGCGCCTGCGTTCACGTACTCGCATAGAGTACGATTCGGCCTTAAGTGAATAATGACTTGCATTTCTATCTCTTAAATCACGCGAAGCTGTCATACGGCTTTAGAAGCATCAATTATAGCACACAAGTCATATGAACTACTTAAAGGAATAGTTCACCCAAAAATGAAAATTTGCTGATAATTTACTCACCCTCATGCCATCCAAGATGAATCAGAGTTTTTCTTCATCAAAACAGAATTTAAGATTTTTAGGATTTAATTTCAGGCCTCCTCCTCTAAACAATGCAAGTGAATGTACTAAATTTTTGACTGTCCAAAATGCATATTTAGGGTGCATCAAAATAATCCATACGACTCCAGTTGACAAAGTTCTTCTGAACCTAAACGATTGATTATTTTGAGAAACAAAACAACTTATACTTTTTAACTACAAATGTTCACTTCCGTACATCTGTGACGCGCACTCATGAGAGGGATGACGTAAGCTCACGCGGAGGCAGGAAGCGCGTCATTGTTTACAATAGAAACTTGCACAGAACAAGCGCCATTCACAAACCAAAACAGTCCAAAATCATTTCAAAACAATATAAAATGAAAAGTAATTTCCAAATAATAATAAAAACAAAAAAGTAAACAACGACGTGCTTCCTGACTCCTCCACGTGACCTTACCGAGTTTACGTCATCCCTCTCATGAGCGCACGTCACAGAGATGTATGGAATCAAACATTTGTAGTTAAAAAGCACTTTGTTTCTAAAAATAATCAATCGATTGGGTTCAGAAGAACTTTATTTATCGACTGGAGTTGTGTGAATTATTTTGATGCACCCTAAATATGCATTTTGGACTGTCAAAATCTAATTCTGTTTTGATGAAGAAAGAAACTCACATCTTGGATGGCCTGAGGGCGAGTAAATAAGCAAATTTTCCTTTTTGGATGAACTATTCCTTTAAGGTACTTTGTCATTTTAGAGCTTGACCAGGTCGCCCTTCATTTTACTTCTATGGAAAAGAGTGGCCAAGAATATTCTTCAAAATGTCAAACTTTTTTGTTCTACATGAGACAGTCATACGACCACATGAGGAGTAAATGATGGCAGAATTTGCATGGGGGTGAATTATCCCTTTGGGAATTTCTGGTGTGTTTCTCTTTCTGGAGTGAACCACTCTGTGTAGGAACATGCAGAGGGGTGAAGAAAGAAAAGAGAAGGTGAAAAAATATGGCGATCAAATTGATTTCATGGTATCAGGGAGAGCAGAAGAGAAAAAAGGGTTAGATAACTCTGCCTCTCCGATGACTGGTTGTTCTTGTGTAAATAGTCTACCTATCTTGGTCAGGTATTGGGAGCGGAACATGATCCCTCCCACGTCTGCCTAGCAGCACCCGTGGCTCAGAGCAGCTCTCTGAATGGAGCAACTCATCTCAACATGGGCGCTTTGATGTGCGCTCACAAGCAGCCCATGTCATTGCGTTTGAAAGCTCTCATTTTCCGCGACACAGACACACAGGTTGTGTTGCTCCTGGCGTTCTAGGTGCTGCCATGTGTTAATCTCAGAGGCCCGGTTCCGCATCAAGCTTTCTTCTCGTATGAGCCAGCTTTGAAGAGCTGTCTGATCAAACTGCTACTTAACAACCCACATATCACTGGGAGCCTTCTTAACTACTGCCGCTTCAAATGGGCACAACTTTACCAACCTTGACTTCGTTATCAGTGCTGGCAGGTGAAGAACTAATAACACAGACATCCTCGCAAAGACATTTACACTACAGATGTGCAAAACTACATATTTTCCAAATTAATTAGTTAGTTGGTAGCCTGAACAAATAGTCGACTAATAGGTCTAAAGAAAGCGCTGTATAATTAGGTTGGTTTCGGGTTCAAAGTTTTTTTTTTTTTGTATTTGTTACTACACCTACATTTTTGCAAAATAATTTTTACATGGCTTGTTGTATGCATTAAGGCAGTTTCCTGATGAAATAAACACTAGAGGCGCTAAAACAACGACTTTCACACAAATCCAGACTAAAACGCAGACTTTCAGTAAAACACTTTCGCTCTGCTCCTCACACATTCTCATAACATCAAAACACTTACTATAGCGCATCACAAGGTGATACATTTTAACGTTTGCTTTACATAACCAACTACAAGCTTGTTCGATCCCCATCAAATCTCGCGGCAGCTCAACTTAGCGTTGCGAATGTGATGCAAAGGACTGGGGTACGAGTCCCGTTGAGCAAGCAAGTTGACACGCGAGCCGTAAGTGACCTGTTTGCTTCAGCAATTGCGTTTTTTTCATCTCATATTTGCTTTTTATGAAATTATCAGCTAGGCTTAAGGTTTAGTTTAGGGAGGTCGGTTTTGTTTATTTAAAACTATCTACATATCCACGGGCATCCAAAAGTTTGGAATAATGTACAGATTTTGGTAATAACTGGTGCTTTAATTCACTAAAGTGGCATTCAACTGATCACAAAGTACAGTCAGGACATTACTGATGTAAAAAACTACACCACTATTTGAAAAAAGACATTTTTGATCTAGAGAGGCCCCATTTCCAGCAGCCATCACTCCAACACCTTGAGTAATCATGTTAAATTGCTAAATTGGTACTAGAAAATCACTTGCCATTATAATCAAACACAGTTGGAAGCTATTTGATTCATTAAATGAAGCTTAACATTGTTTTTGAGTTGCCACAGATATGTCTTAAGGTGGCATGTCTTAAGGTCAATATTAGGTCAAAAATGGCAAAAAAAAATAAAAAAATAAAAAAAAACTTTCTCTAGAAACTCAGTCAATCATTTTTTTGAAGAATGAAGGCTATACAATGCTTAATTGCCAAAAACTGAAGATTTCATACAAAAGGTGTACACTACAGTCTTCAAAGACAAAGGACAACTGGCTCTAACAAGGACAGAAAGAAATGTGGAAGGCCAGATGTACAACTAATCAAGAGGATAAGTACATCAGAGACTCTAGTTTGAGAAATAGATGCCTCACATGTCCTCAGCTGACAGCTTCATTGAATTCTACCCGCTCAACACCAGTTTCATGTACAACAATAAAGAGGTGGTGCAGGCCTAATGGAAAGAATTGCAAAGAAAAAGCCACTTTTGATACAGAAAAACAAAAAGAAAAGGTTAGAGTGGGCAAAGAAACACAGACACTGTACAACAGATAGCTGGAAAAGAGTGTTATGGATCTTAACCCCATTGAACTGTGGGATCGGCTAGACTGTACGTTGCGTAAGAAATGCCCGACAAGACAGCCACATCTATGGCAAGTGCTACAGGAAGTGTGGGGTGAAATGTCACCTGAGTATCTGGACAAACTGAGAGCTAGAATGCCAAGGTGGAGAATTTTTTGATGAGAACTCTTTGAAGTAGTTTAAGTTCTGAACCTTTTTTGCAAATTGTAATAGTAATAAATTCACATTATTAATGTCCTGACTATACATTGTGATCAGTTGAATGCCACTTTGGTGAATAAAAGTACCAATTTCTTTCCATAAGAGCAAAATCTTTACATTATTCCAAACTTTTGGCCGCCGGTGTATACAGTATATCGGCATTTTTGTCAGATATAAATATAAGATATCGGTTTCAAAAACATATCAATGAAATAGCATGCCGATCAATAATATATCAATATTTTATGGCATCCCTACATAAAACCTCATCTGCTTAGGAGAAAATTTAACTAGCTTTTAACACCACACAGTGGACACTTTTCACATCTGTCTGAATGTGTATTGTAAAACTATGCAACTTTTCCAAGAGGATTTTACCATGCAAACAATCTGCCAGCTAAAGTAATTTTGTTGTTTACACGCTAATTAAAGCACAGTTTTAAAAACTATTAAAATTAATCTAGAAATCTAGATCTAATTGTTGACCACACTAACCAACTACTCATTTGTTGGAAGACTAGACCATCATGGCTTATGCATAATTTACAGCAAATCCTGTCAAGCAAATAAATGTTAAGACACAACCGTCCTTTCAGCCTGTACTCTGGTCAAAACAAATGTGCCCGACAACAGTAAGGAGTCAGACACTAAAGTAATGAAATAACATTTGCTTTCACTGGCAGAAACCCAAATGATTATCCACAGTCTTACCTCATCACATACAGAGGTCTATAATTCACAGTGATAGATGCAGTGCTTGCAAAGGCTTTGCAGCCTAATGCATAGCTAGATTTGTATGCTGTGCATCATCTGGAGATAATCAGAAAATTCCATGTGTCCTTTTAGATGATATATATCTAACTAACTCCTGCTCCTGAGGTCTTAAAACTGTTGATATCTACAGCCACCTGCAAAAGTACACAAGGGCTGAAACACAGCGGTACTGAGCACGGGAGGAATCAAACTCAGTCTAGTTAAGCCCTGAGGGCAACAAGGTCATTTAAGCAGATTTCTCTGCAGTGACAGCACCCTACTAGACCATCAGGGACACAAGAGTATTTCTGTTTTTACCCTTAAACATCACACAAATAAATATCCCTCTCAGATTTGAATCATCATGTCTTGAGAATACTAGGAAAGAACTCTGAGAAGGGGAAAAACAATATTTAGATTGTTTCTGGAAATGCTCGAAGCAGAAAGTTAGAGTACACTCGCTAAATTGAAGCACTTAGAATATTTGACTATCTTTTTAGCAATAAATTGGGACCTTTTCTTAAAATATTGCTGTTGCAATCCCCATGTCTGATGTAGTCTTTAAGAGCTAAAGGGATTGTTCACACAAAAATGAAAATTCAGTCATTTACTCACCCTGATGTTATTCCAAACCCATCAGACTCTTACGTGGAACATAAAACGTGGAAAGTCTCAGTCACCATTAATTTTATGAATAAATATGCAATGAAAGCGAAAATGACTAAGACTAAAATAATGCTTAACATCACCTGTCATAAGATGTCATTTGGAACAACAAGAGGGTGAGGAAATAATGACAATTTTTATTTTAGGATACACTATCCCTTTAAGCTGTAAAGGTTTTGATTATGGCTCAGAACCAAAATGCTATCAAGTGACAAAACCCCCCCAAATTTTTTTTTACTGTTATTGAACATTTCATAGGCTTCATAATATTGGGCTAATGATGAGTTTAGTGCCTCTGCAGACACCATCGTGACCTGTAGCTGTCTGAAAAACTCAGCTCTGTAAACACAAAACTTGAGAACAAATCCAAAATTTGACACAGAAATCTAGATACATCAAAATCTACCATGAAGGTAGAGAGCTATAAAAAAAAAAAAAAAAAAACAGGAATTGTCCAACTACAATATTTGTAATAAAAAAAAATAAAAAAATATTCTTTTAGTATTTTTATTATATCTTGTGAATTTTTACAGCTACTGATGTATTTGATGTTTTTCCATAATTGTTCAGTTTAAGAATTTGTCAATTAACGGATTCATTTCAAGTATTTAAACATGTCGATTTTTCAAAATTCAAGAAATATCTAGCTTTTTTCCCCATATATTTTTAAGTTCGCCTTATGCAAAGTTAGTTTTTTGTATACGTAGGAGCAATATCAGAACAAGTGCAGCTTAGAGGAACATTGGCAATATAACGTTCTGACTTTTTGACCTTTAGACCTCTGAGTAACAAGGGGTCAGAATTAAGCATGTTCGAATTGTCTTTATATTCTTGTGATTTCATGGACACGATAAAGCTTATCCACTTCATATCCCCAGGGTATATACAGCACCACCTGTTTGCCTGTGAAAGCAGTGCATGTTGCATTAAAAACTGGCTTCGGGTTTAAGCACAAACCTGCGCGACCTTGACAGAATTCTGCGTGGCACCTCCAGCGTGGTATTCAACCTTGAATTTCTTGACTATCTCTTCAAACCTAGAGCATATTAGAGAAAAAATAAAAAGGTTACATATTGTAGATGGAAAAGGAGGAAAATCTTTTAGAGATCAGCATTAATCAGGTCTACCGATAAATAGCACCATTGGGTTGCTATACAGAATTGCACCCAACAACACTGACTAATAGTCTAATGATTAATTTAATAGTGTCAGAATTCAACAATCTTTTTGCGCACACACAAATATAGAATAGACATAAAAAGGTGGGATCTATGAAAACTGAAACATAAGTTGTTTTATTTTTAAAACGGCCTTGTCCAGAGTGCAATCGCAAGATCACAATATCACCCAGTGAAGATGCATTGAGAACAGGAAACCACAGACACTGTAAACAGGAAATGGAGGACTTGAAGCCTTGTGCCGCAGGGTAGTAAGCCTTCTGAGTGTGTGTGTGTGTGTGTGTGTGTGTGTGTGTGCGCGCGCAGAGTGTGTGTGAGTGTGTACTGTACTTCTGCATGAACCTCTCAGCATGTTTGCGCAAACACACACACACACACACACACACACACACACACACACACACACACACAAAAACCCACAAAGGCAACAATTACCTGCCTGATGTCTGGACATTATTACAGAGAAAAGCATCCAACACAGACCTGTGTGTGCAACAGATTTTAACAGCATGCAAATAGTCTGAGTCACTGAAGGATGCGACCTCCCGCAGCCTATACGGTGAATACAAAAGCACGAAAACCAGATCATGTGCAGACAAAAACAGACGTTTTTGTGCGAGCCCCTCTTCAAATAGCATTGATTTGAGACTGATGTCTACTAAGAGATACACCAAGCATAAATGCATAGCACACTCAAATATGCACATAAAAAACTAAAGATGAAAGGTATGAGAAATATTAATCCAGTAAGACCTTACTGACAAGCTGAAACAATGATAAACATTATTACACTGATTTAGGGCTGTCAAGATTCTGAAATGTGGCTGACAATTGTCAAACAAATAATTGCGATTCTGACGATTAATTGTCTGTTTTAGGGCTCTCACAATTATGACGATACTGTCAAACAAATAATAGTGATTATGACAATTAACTCTGTTTTAGGGCGTTCACGATTATGACGATAAATTGTCAAATCATCATACTTTTGATTATCATACTATTAAAATACTTTTAGAAGTGTATGTGTGCTTTATAAACATCAAGTAGTAATTTATTCATCCTTAACTTTTACATGATTTCCATTAAGGCTTTAAAATCTTAAGAATGACATTAAAAATAATAATTTACATCTCAAATATTTCAAAATACTTGAAATATCTGTCTCTCTTTTTGGTCAACTTTAGTCTTGGTCCATTTTGCATTTCCACTGTTGTTGCTGGAACCCAGCCAACCTGAATAGCTATAATATATGTATGCAATAGTAAAACATTTGTCCAAAATTCTCAGCTACATGAAGACCTTTGAGATTCTGTGTTTCTTCATTCGATCATCTCTTTAAAAATAGGAGTAAGTGGGTGTCACATGGGGCTCCTCTGTGTCACTGCATGTCATTAACACTGCGTGTATAAACCCCACAATGACATAACATTTGCCATTACTTTATCGTTAAAGTAAAACTGGAGCGCTTTGCATTCACCAAAATCCTTGTTTATATTTTTGCAGGAGTTTGTCACGAACCTCCGCAGATGGTGCATGCACCACAGCACTTAACGTCCGGTTCAGAAGCAGTTAATCATAATGCTTTTCAGGAGCTGCACTCAGTGAGATAGTCAGAGTTCAATTGAATGAGACACTCAAACACGCCGTTCTTTGCCTTATTTGGAGATTAAAATGAGATTGGAATTTAAAGTTCACAATAATCTCAGATACCCATGGTTAGCTCAAATTACCGCGATCAGATGATTATTTAATAAATCACAACAGGCCTACACTGATTTTAAATTATATTTTCATGAAGCAAACATAGGGACAACTGTTATTAAGGGAAGTGAAATCTATTTGGCTCCAAATGCACATTGTAAGTGAAAATTGCAGGTAGATTTGAAAAATAAATAAATTGCTGACAGACCCTGTGAATTTCAAATAAATTCCAGTGGTAATACATAAGATCAAGCCATATATTAATATGCATGACTTAAAGCAACATATTAATCACTATTCGATGTTTTCACAGATGTTATCGTGGGTATTTTATTTTACATATAAAAATTCTTCTTTTTTTTTTTTTTTTTTTTTTTTGCAATAACGACTAGACTTTCACATTTTTGGAAGAAAACGGCACAATGCTAGGATGTTCAGGGTTGTTTCCAGAGTGTTGCTATGTGGTTTCCAAGATGTTCTGAGCGGCTTAATCATTAATTGCCTTATTTTTACACATAACAAACAAGGCTATAGGCAAGGTAGTCAAGTGCCCAAGCATGGAAATGCACCCTGATAATTACAAGGAAAATTTACTCACATCTCTGACACAATCAATAAAATACCATGCAAGCGCCAATTGTGAGCCCATGAAATCTGACAAAGGCAATGACGACATTGATGTACCAGGCCTACAGAGACACTTGTGCACAAGACAGCACACAGTGACTCATGAAAAACGTATGATGTTCCATTAGCACTGAATGAGCCACCCCTGGTTCCCAGCGTTTCCTCTGGGAGGAGGGTCAGCTCTCCCTCTGATCTGTCGCTCCTCCAGTGACACTGTCAGAGGGGAAAAGCCCGTCAAGCAACACTTCATATTCAGCCAAGGACCAGGAAGGAGCAGCAGGGGGGGCCGGCTTTAGCGAGAAGGGATCTCACATAACTACACATTTAAGTACTTCCTTCAGCAACAGGATCTCTGCTCACTTGGCAACAAAAGGCCCAGGCTGGAGATGGCTGGCATGTAGCGGCTCTTCAAGATGCTGCCCAACAACAAATGTGCCGCTTTCTCACTGCAGCTCGTCTTCAGCCCTTTGAAGCTTTTGTAAACAGTGGAGTGACACCTTCTGAGAGCATAATCACGTGCACCTTCCTTGTGTGCTTGTGTGAGATAGAAAATATTTTTTTGGAAAAATATTGTTAACCTGTCGAAGATCGCAGACGGTTGCATGATTGTTTTTTTTAATCTCTGGATGTTATTGGCATTAAAATTCGTATTTAATCTGGACAAACTATAATCATCAGAAAGGTGCAAGACTCCAGCTTCGAGATTAGACCACTGTTTTATGGCAGAATTGTCAAAAGTAATTTAAAATGAGTAACAGTAGTATACGTCAAATATGTGAAATAAAAACGGGAGATATATACGTTTAGAATGCTTAGAGTGTTTTTTTCTTTTTAATGATTAAGATTAAGACCCCTAGATATCAAAATTGAATTTGTGGTTTTTATACCATGTCTATTAGCTTTAAAGCAATCTATATGCTGGTGTACACCTAAAAGTTGACTTTCGCAGAAATACAAATTTATATTAATTCATAGTTTCCTGCTTCCATTAAAAAGACCAAAAAGAATTATGATTGATCTTGCACTAGACAGATTTTTGTCCAATTAAATGTTTTCTAAAGTGAGAATGTCCCTCTATCTTGCAACTGACTGGCAAGCTGCAAAGTTTTGTTCATGGACAATCCCTACGACATATCTAGGGCCCAATGACTTCTGCAGTGCAGAAAACATGGACGGAATCGCGGAATCCAGTCATAAAAACGGAATTAACTATAACGTGTGGAATTTAACAGAATTTGACATATTTGGGATAAAATGAGTGTATTAATGCTCAATTAATCAAATTAAAATTGTGATATTTCCTAGTGTGATGATTAAGCCCCAAAAGGCTGATGTTTAATTAAACAAAGCAACAGACTGAATGTGCTGTGTGCTTCAAAGAAATGTGTGAAGCCAGCCACTCATCCACTGATGACATATCATTATAAGCATTAAGTGCATTAACCTTAAAGCTCACAGCACATGCAGACTATACATTTATATAATTAAATTGCAGCCTTTTGCGGTTAAATAAGCTCATTTAAGCCACATAGCGAACTCCTTATTCGGACGTGTGAAGCTGTCGTCAAAACCATACAAATTTAAAGTTCTTCATTCGGCTTTCTGGAAAAATAAAAGCTCAACTTAACTAGACATGTGAAAATTAAGACACTGCGACAGAAATATACTACCACCATATAGTAAAATTTAATTTAGTAATAATAAATAATGACATTATATTGAAGAAATATATAACAAGCATCAATGCTGTTGTACTGAATAAAAGTTTTCATTAATGCTTTCATTAAAACTGTGATGCACTGATGTGCAGAAATGTATCTGACAAAAAAATAATGACTTTTTTGGATTCTGCTGTGAGGATCTGTATAGAAGCACTACATATGATCAAAATGGAATGATAGGTTTAAAAGTAATTGTTCTGTTTATCATTCTATGAATTTGATTAGACTTTGATAAAATGTTATTAAATGATAAAACACGGAATTCAGAAAAAAAGACAAAGAATTTGGGGGAAAATAAAACAGAATTTTGAAAAAAAATAAAACTGATTTCATAGGGCCCAATATATCCCATCCAAACTTCCTGTTTCTATAGGAAATGTCAACAAAGGACAGAAAACTGCGCTCATCAAGCAATTTCATAGTAATCGTTCAACAAAACAGAACCAAAATGGAGATTTGTTCAACAGTTAAAACTTGATTTAAATCTGCAAACAAAGTTCACTTTAGTTTACTTAAACATGCTGTCATTTATAAATATCTTGGTATCAGGTCGTAACAATTAAAGCAGTTTCCATCATCCCCATGGCGCCTGGGTCAGAGGGCGACAGCGCCCCCTGTCTTGAGCATGGGACCCTGATGTGCATAGCGTGGGAACAATATACACACTTCCTCAGCCTAGAAAAAAAGAATACTAACCATTTTGACCACAGTGCGTGGGACTGAGCTAAGCAAGTCAAACCACGACCATATGCACAACACACACACACACACACAGAGAGGAAAAACTTCTTGCACTTTGTGCCAGAGGGCCCATTTCAGGCCCTAACACATCTTAGTTAGAGCCTAAAATGGGTCAGGAGCAGAACTCTGGATGGGAGAGCTGCCACACCGCCTTAGTGTAGGGTTACAGAGCAGGGCTGACAACCAAAAAATACACACACACACACACACTTCAACACTCCAGGAAATACTGCACACATAGGCCATGTTCAGAATAGCATACTACCATCCTTCATTTACTATTTCTGCAGTATATGCATGCTGTGAACAGCAAGCTAATTTTCTGTATCCATAGAAGATCTCAACTTAAAATTCCTTTCCCAATGTGATGGGTGAACTGGAAATATCTGCAAATCTTAACATTTCTTGACACATTTTTTGATCAAACTGCCAAATGTAAAGACATTTATAAAAATGTAATATTATATAAAATAGGATAAAAAAAAAAAACTGCAAAACTAATGTTTATTACTAAGCTGCTAATTGGATTTCTACGTATGCAACATGAGGTCATGTGGCCAATGTAGTGAGGTCATGTGATAAAGTAGCACACTGTTTGAAAAATTTACTGAGGACCGTGTCAACTGTCTAACTATTTAAGAAAAAAAACATAGGCAGCATACAGTGCCTACTGCGCAGTATTCAGTAGAGTAAGCTAGTAGGTGTACAATGGGCTAAAGGCCCCCCGGGGTAAAGGGCACTTTTGATTTTACTTTCTCTCAAAACTCTATGGCCCCATTTCCACCTGGTACTAAGATGCATTTCAGCTGATCCAAATCACGTGGTCAGCCCTAAATACAGGTCTAAACGGGGTCTAAAACGTTTTGTGATCGGATCGCAGAAACTATATACAAATGTGGTCAAGATCGCAATCGCGTTTGAAGTGTAGGCCCCGTTTCCACCAGGTATTACGATGCGTCTCGGGTGATCCGATCACATGTGGTCAGGTGAGACGCATCGAAGTTTACACCTGGTTGTTTAAATGAGTCTCCTGTGACCACTTGTGTTCACATTTGGAGGGGAGGGTCTCTGTTTCATGACGACATCAATTACTATGTCAGTGTGTTACTGCATGATATTAAAGCACAAAGTCAGAAAATACAAAGAAAGCACGAAAAAAAAACGGTACGCTGTATCTCCCAGATGCAGTTGAAATTTAATCTAAGCACATACACAACATGTCAAGCAGAATTCTGTTATTTTAGTGGATTACATGTATTAAAGGAGCTTTAGGTGTTGGTTCTGGTCATCTGTGCTGATATCAGACACACTAAAGAAGATCCGTGAAACTCTCGTAATTGTTTATGTATCCGCTTTTTTAAATTTTCCCAATCAGACAGTTATTTCCTTTTAAAGCCGCTCGTAAACGGCAAATTTTAAACTCATGTTTTTGCGAAGCAGTAGGCTGACAGGTGACTGGTGGTGCGTCACTGAGGTCGGGACGCATTCAGGACGGATTACTCTTTACACCTCAAATGCGATAGTCACATGTGTTTTTGACCACATTTATATGTGGTTTGTGGAAATAACTGTCCGAACGTAAAATTAAAAAAAAAAATTGGATACAGACAATTAAGAGAGCTTCAAAGATCTTCTTTAGTGTGTCTGATATCAACACAGATGACAAAACACAAACACCTGAAGCTCCTTTAGTGGTGATCCACTAAAATAGAGGATTATTCTGCTTGACGTTGCGTTTGAGCTTAGATTAAATTTCAACCACATCTGGGAGAAACAGCGTGCTGATTTTCGTGCTGTCTTTGTCTTTTTGACTTTTTCACTTTAATATCATGCAGTAACACACTGAGATAGTGACTGATGCACAGTGCATTCAGAAATTATTCAGACCCCTTTATTTTTTTCACATTTTGTTATGTTGCAGCCTTATGCTAAAATGCTTTAAAATATAAATTTTTTCACATCAAATCTACACTCCATACCCCACAATGACAAAGAAAAAAAAAACTGATTTTAAATAACTTTGCAAATTTATTAAAAAGAAAAAAAATGAAATAAAATCACAGTGACATAAGTATTCAGACCCTTACTCCGTACTTAGTTGAAGCACCTTAGGCAGCGATTACAGCCTTAACTCTTTTTGGGTATTATGCGACAAGCTTTGCACACCTGGATTTAGGGATTTCTGCCTTTCTTCTCTGCAGATCCTCCCAAGCTCTGTCAGGTTGGATGGGGACCGTCGGTAGACAGTAATATTTGGAATCCTATATTAGGATTCTTTTTGGAATCCTGGTTCCAGAAGTAAATCCCATTCATTTTTTTCATAGACAAACTGATTTTCAAAGATGACAAACCTTTAAAAGACAGACCTACCTTGAGCTCTGAGGTTGTTCATCGGTATATGCTTCCATTTTAGACATTAGTCTGCTTTATTTAAACTTAATTGTTTAAAAATTGCATTAAAAATAGTGGAATTCATGATAAACGACTACATTACCCATGGTCCAGCAGAGAGACTTTCACCAATCAGTGAAATTTAGGAGCTTTTTTTTGCAAATTCTTGCATTGAGGAGAGACTTCCGTCTGGCCACTCTGCCATAAAGCCCAGATTGGTGGAGTGTTGCAGTGATGGTTGTCCGTCTGCAAGTTTCTCCCATCTCCACACATGACCATCGGGTTCTTGGTCACCTCTTACCAAGGCCCTTCTTCCCCGACTGCTCAGTTTGGCCTAGCGGCCAGCTCTAGAAAGAGTCCTGGTTGATCCACATTTCTTCCATTTAAGAATTATAGGGCCACTGTGCTCTTGGAAACCTTCAATGCAGCCAAAAAATTTAGTGGCCTTCCCCAGATCTGTGCCTTGACACAATCCTGTCTCTGAGCTCTCCAGGCAGTTCCTTTGACCTCATGGCATGGTTTTTTCTATGATATGCATTTTCAGCTGTGAGACCTTATATAGACAGGTGTGTGCCTTTCCAAATCATGTCCAATCAATTTAATTTGCCACAGGTGGACTCCAATCAAAGTGTAGAAATATCTCGATGATCCAGAGAAATGGGA
This sequence comes from Myxocyprinus asiaticus, assembly GCF_019703515.2. Classification (NCBI taxonomy): domain Eukaryota; kingdom Metazoa; phylum Chordata; class Actinopteri; order Cypriniformes; family Catostomidae; genus Myxocyprinus; species Myxocyprinus asiaticus. The sequence continues at coordinate 23,447,407 of NC_059364.1, read as the reverse complement.
TGCACCTCAGCTAAATTTCAAGTGTCATAACAAAGGGTCTGAATACTTATGTTAGTGTGATATTTCAGTATTTTTCTTTTTAATATATTTGCAAAGTTATCACAAATCTGGTTTTTGCTTTGTCATTATGGGGTATAGAGTGTAGATTGATGTGGAAAAAATATTAACATAATGAAGGGGTCTGAATACTTTCTGAATGCACTGTCGTCATGAAACAGAGACCCTCCCCTCAAAATCAAAGCACAAGTGGTCACAGCAGACGCATTTAAATGACCAGGTGTAAACAGCGATGTGTCTCACCAGACCACGTGAACGGATCACCCGAGACACATCGTAATACCAGCTGGAAATGAGGCCTAAATGGCAACAATTACAAAAGTACTTTCCTTAACACCTGTTTGTCACTGTACACTATAAAAATATTCCTGATCCATGCGTGCAATGTCTAAAGTTTGATTTTGAGATAATTTGATCTAATATTTGAAAAACAAATTTTAATGTTGCAAATTTAGCTAATGGGAATCCCTGAAATTCACATTTATTTTTAGACAGAATACTTGTCTTTCAGTTTTGTTCAAGGTGATTAAATCAAAAGTTTTTTTTTAATAACTGTCAAATAAGTGAAGGGATAGTATTTGGGGCAAAAAGCCCCCCCTGTTGCAGAGGCTATAGGCCCCTTATAAAACACACTTTTTCTTAAGTGGGATGAACAGATCTGTTATGAAAATGGGCTCATATTGGATCAGTCATTCACAACAGAAATTAATTTGTTTATAAAATACTTGATGTTATGAAATGCCAAATGTGATTGTAATTAACAGGAAATAGTGGATCCTTTTTTGAAGGGGTTGTTTTGAATAAGTATTATCTTAATGTGTTACTCAAAGCTTCTTGCTGTTTCAAAATTATTTGTTAGTTGAAAAACGTTGCCCTATAACTATTGTACCTATATTTAAACAATATAACTAAACACCCCTGGGGGCCTTTTACCCCATATGTGGGAGACCCTCCCATAATTTTTTTTTTTTTTTTTTTAATCAAAACAACCTTCCATTATTATTTCTTTCACAAATTATGTTGCTTCAATATAAAAAAAAAAACCGTATTTTTTAATCTTGATACACAGTGTGACCAGAAAAAAAAAAATAAAATAAAAAAAAATTCCTTAAAAAGGTGTACCATTAGCCCTGTTGTACCCTATTCTCTATTCCGTTCCAAACCCAAACATACACTAAAAACATTCCCAAAATAAAAATAAATCATGGAATGTGTTTGTGCATTATACGGTTGCTCCGATACCAAAATTTTGGCTTTGGTACAATACCAGCCCTGGTACCTCGGTATCGATCCTAAATTGATACTATAATCAACAAATAAAAGCCTCCGATTTATGATAAAATTACACAGAAAATTACTTGATTAAAAGAACTGAATAAAGTTTTACAGATACAAATTATGCGTTTTCCGTTAATTTTTCTGGATTCCATGTTAAATATTTTAAATCAAATGTTAATGTTCAAATGGTGTTTAATCAAATTGATATATACTGTTTTAAATCAATTTGTTTTGTTTTTTTTACAAAAATTGCAATTTAATTTTTGGTAAAATAAATGCTGCACAACAGAGCTTCACAATATTAATGAAAACATTAATGAAAAAAACCTGATTACCTATGGCACAAGGCTGCTTACATTTGTGATATTGAATAAACCATTTAATACAACAATTGTTATGAGTATTATTGCTACTTTTTGAATATTACATTTTTATACAGTAGTTATATTTTTCTGTCTTCAATTTCACATCCATTTGAACAGAGCTCTCATGTTAGCAGGACTTATTTTGACAGATCTTTAAGTTATTCCTGTTTTTACGGGTTATTTATATCAAGCTTCCCATTAATGCCGGGATAATCCCGTCGCTACTCTCGAGCTGAAATCTCCGAGCTGCACCCCAGGAGTTCATTTAAGTGTTAACAGCCATTTATACTCTAAACACACTGCATGAAAATTATGCACCAGCAGTGTGTGTTGAGTTTGTGTGTGTGTATGTGTTCGTGTGTGTGGGAATCAAATGACAGAGCAGAGTGGCACCTCTTGTTCATTCTGTAGCGTGCAGCACGTTACTGTATATTATGTAAATAAATTACATCCTTCTGCTGTTTAATGTTCAGAATTGGCCATATCCAGAGGTTTTTTTTTTTTAAATTGTCATTGATTTAATCTAAAATTTGTCACCTCTCATAGCATTTTGCTAATGACAGCATACTGTAATATGGTACCAAAATTAGCAACAAGATGATATCGTACCTTTTAATTTTTTTTGGTATCACGATACTTCGTTAGTAACAGGAAACCATGCAACCGTGCATTAATGATTGAAAGAAGGCAATATTCAGAGCTGTTTATTTACCAACTCAGCAAAGAAAAAAAAAAAAGCAGTACACCTCCCAGCAGGAAGCAACACCACCAATGCTCAATATTGACGGCAGTTTTATTTACTGTATAGTAGCTTGACTGGAAGCAGCTGATTCGGCTACATAAGCAGTTCACATAAACAAACAGTAAGCCTGCAGGGAGAGGCAGGGACTGTTCATCAGTGGCCACAGGCAAACACTCCTCTACACACAGCCTTGTGTCTAGGCACTTCACGAACAACACAAAAGCGGCACTCCAGTCAGATTGTAATAAAAAACACAATCAATTGTGTGAAACCTCTTATTGCAGAAATGTAAATTGGGCAGCAGTGAAGTGGTGACAACGTGGTGCAGCCGGAGGTGGTGTGGATCAGGGGACAGAAACGGGTTTGAAGTTGTCTAGATGCAGTTGTTGCACCTCGGGAAGAGGTTTATATTAAAGCATCACAAGGTCCTGAATGTAAAAAGCTTATCTTAAGGGGTAATAAAAATTCAAGATCCAACTATATTGTACTACAAAAAAAAAAAAAAAAAAAAAAACACACAGCAACTATGCCAAGACAAACTTTTCTTTTTTACTGTCCAGCCAAATGTGGATTATCAATGGTCCCGCTCTATTTTCTCTTAATCGTGATCATAGCAGAGCCAAACCTACCTGTGATGGGATTGATCATATTTTAGGAGGCCCGATTTAGTTCATTACTAAATTTTGAATTTGTATGTACTGAGTTTTGCCTTTGCAGGGTAGCATACATGTAATATTTTACAATGTTGCTTAGGGTGCACTTACCGTATTGTTCAGAAATAGTCACAAAAGTACCTGGTCAACATCAAGTTGAGCCAAAAAAAAAAAAAAAAAAAAAAAAAACCCAACAACAACAATAGGTGGAAATGACAGCCTGACAGAGGTCACCTGCAGTTAATAGGACCTAGGTGTCTCCGACTTCCTTTCCGCCGCTCAACATGTCAAGTCACTCCGTGAGATTATCTCAAGATTTACACATTTGTAACTGGGCTCATTGTATCGTATTGTAATTGGGCTCATTTTAATCAGAAACATCTGGTTTAAAGATTTTGTTTCATGATAAAACCGCAGCAAATAATACAGATCTGTTTATAACATATGTAACTGTGTGCTACAAAAAACAAAAAAAAACATTTTAGTCTGTGAGATACAATATGCTAGTTGTATTCCATTTATTTATGTTTAAGACAGTTGATCCATTGCTAATATTTGGAATCCTATATTAGGATTCTTTTTGGAATCCTGGTTCCAGAAGTAAATCCCATTCATTTTTTTCATAGACAAATTGATTTTCAATGACTTATAATCCTTTAAAGACAGACCTACCTTGAGCTCTGAAGTTGTTCATTGATGGTATATGCTTCCGTTGAAGACATTAGTCTGCTTTAAACTGGTTTAAAAATTGCTTTAAAAATAGCAGAATTCATGATAAACAGCTACATTACCCATGGTCCAGCAGAGACTTTCACCAATCAGAGAACCGCGGCCAATGAAACCCGCAAAACATGCCTTGGAGTGACCGCCCACTCTCATGATGCACTGTGAATGACGTAATGGAGTCGGTGTCTCTTCACCCTTAAACTACGTATCTTTTTGTACATATCAGTATATTTTGCAATAAACTTAATGTATTGTTTCTATACTTACAATCAACAAACTAAAATAAATAGCCTTATAGTATACTCCCATCGCTTTTTATTCAATGACATCATTCACAATTCGGACTGCAGTGTCCTCATGAAAGACGGTAAGTACACAGTCTTGTTCCTTTGCTTTTTGTCTGATTTTCAAATACCCCTTTGCCTCAAAGTTTGTGATGTTGTGATTTACCTCAGAGCTGGTTGGTTTGGTTCATGGTTTACAACTCTTATGAAGGATTTTATGAAAAGTCTTTGGGAAAAATACTTCTGGAACCCAGACAGCTGAATAAGTGGGCGGGCACTGTTGCACTCTCTTTGCTATGCACTAATTGTTTCACTGAGTTAATGTTTTTAGTAGAGGTGTGATGAATAATGTAATGGTGAACAGAATATTTAAACTGGTTGCATAAAATACTTTGAATAGGCAAAACACTCTGAAAAGGCTACTTTAAAACGCTACTACTACTGATGTTTAAATCAGTTTGTAAGCATGTGTTTTGGTGTGCAGTGTGTTTGACTGGCCAACATCAATTACGTATAAATTATTTAAATGAGAAGCTTTGGACTATAAGACGCAGGACCTTTCAAATGAAAAACAAAAAACCTAAATGTTCCGGAAAAAACTGTAAACATTGAGCTAAGTTGCTCATTCGGGCAATGAGTTAAAATTCATCTTACAACATGTCCCAATCCCACCAATATCCTTTCTCTCTCACCATCATTTGTCCTCTAGCTGGTTTCCTTTCAATAAAAGTGGTTTAAAGCTTTGCACGAGTCATGACAATAGGTTGCACAAATGCGAAGGACATAAGAGCTACTGGTTTAAAGGGACCCGCATTTGAGTCTGGCCTGTGTCAAATTATAGACCTATACTGAACAATAATTAAATAAAATAAAAAGGAATTAAAATAGGGTGAAAATCACGTTTCCTTCAATAATGGTATGTAGCCATCAAGTGCCTAGTAAATTTAAACCACAGGATCAATGGTGAATCTAGAGTGTGGCTGGGCATCAAACCATTTAATTCAAACAGAGCACGAGGGTAACATTTTGCCCCCCCCCAAGAACCAAATGTTAACTTATGAAGAGAGGAGGCACAGTGAGGAATGTCAGACTGCGCTCTTTGGAATGCCTCACCACAAATGTTACAAGAGCTGAAACGAATGCACTTAAGCATCACATTGATAAAACCAGAGGGCAATATGTCTCACATACGCTTGTGGTTAGACATATTAAAGCAATATGAGAGCAGAGTGACTATTAAGGATGGTAAATTACCATTGGTAAAGATTTTTCAGTTAAAGAATAAACTATTTATGATCCTCATTCATAGTGAGCACTAAAGCAAAAGATGGTTGCAAATAAAACAAAACAAAAAAACTGATGAAAATAGAGGGAGGGATGAAGGGAAATAGGGATACAGGCTGGCAGGGAGTAGACAAAGAAAAAAGGACAGAGAGAGAGAGAGAGAGAGAGAGAGAGAGAGAGAGAGAGAGAGAGACATGCAATGATGCTAAACAAAACCAGGTCAAGTCTTGAGAATTGTTCTAGATGGAGCTTTGAAGCACAACAATCGCAGTTAATTAGATCCAGAATATCCTTCTCCACTCTAATAACATTGTTTTTGTCAATTGCACTGGATACAATTAATCAAGAACAATGAGACAGCTCACTCTAAATGCTGAAGTGAGATGCTCTGCACTGCCATAAACAAAGGAGTTTTTGCGAAAAAAGTTTTAGCGAATCAAAACAAAGCTTATAGAAATGCAAATTAATCACTAAAAATTCACAAGTGTCGACATAATATTTTTCCATTTAACTCTAGTGCATAAACTGTCGATACTTCAAAATGTCGTGAAAAACTGGTTTGGAAACACTTTGTCGAGAAAATTGGCATTAACGCAAAAATGAAGTGTTACATGACAGAATTTTCCCCAATCGTTATCCTGTGTTAATCATGATGACGGTATACATCCTTGAAAGCCAATTTATTGTACATGATTATGGATTGATCTTAAATGGCATATAGATCTGATGCTGCAAACATGACACTTCCAGGAGTGCCAACACAAATATCTTGAATCATGAACATCGACAAGTGCACGGAGAACAAATGAATGGCCACTGTTTGTGATTCATTTAATTGTGTTTGCTATCGGTTTATTTATTAAAATTGCTTTTACACACACCATTCAAAATAAGACGGCAGTCACGGATTTAGCCCATAATAAAAAAACAATTTAAAAAAGAATTTGTGCACAAAGATGTTTTAAATTAAAAATAAATACACAATACTCGGAGAAGAGCATCAGTGTGTTTTTTTGGAACACTAACATATAGCCCAATTCTATAAAATTATTGTTTATACTTTTTAAAATGCCAGCAAAATTCCCTGTATTAAATTAGGCTAAATAAAATTACCAAATGAATAAAAGCATAAAAAAATATAAAATTCCAAATGAAAAAAAATTTTATTTTTAGACCTATATATGCCTTTTCTTTACACAAACTTAAATTAGCCTTACCCTGTTCTGTAGACTAAAAAAAGTCAGCTGAATGACATTCTCAGAATGTTCTACACTGTTTTTTTCATGACTATAATCTAATCAAAACTATTTGTCCAATGCAGAGTTCACTTTCAGAAAACGAGCTTTTGAACATTAAAACTTAAATATTTTAAATTTAACCCCCTTTACCTCGGATCGCATTTGCTGAGCTCCTTCAGAAAAAATGTAAATTGCATTAAGATGCTAAAATGAATTTGAGATGACAATCAAGTTCAGTTGGCCGTTAAAAGTTGCTGGACATAATGCAGTTGTAAATGGCAATGCTTTAGATGATTGTTCAAAACAGCCTATTGAATATCAGGAATGTATCATATGTAAACCCTGATATTACACCGCATCAATTTTTCTTTAATAGCTGTGCACACAGCATATACACATCAATTGATGGTCCTTATAATAAGACTGAAAATGTCTCCACTACTTAGTGCAGGTTGTCAGCTTGAACAGGGCCATGACGATTCGCTTTCGGGTCGAAACTGGTGGCAACCTGCGATAGACCCAACATCAGGACCAATATTACAGTCCTATCAGAAGGGCAACTGTTCCCTTTTGATTGCAATTCCTCCTCTTCTGATTGCTTTTATTTGTGAAATTAAAATGACAGTAAGCTTGTTACCAAAACTTAGGAGGAAAAAAAAAAATTAGGGACATCTGGGAGGCGAAAGGTACGCAATTAGCAATACACACACATTTCTGTATGGAAACAGAAGATTTCTTTTGCGATAAACCAAATCTTATGCGACAGTGTTTAGGCATGACATCACGCACACCATTTTTATCGATAAAAGGTCATTTGAATGGAAACAGGCAGAAGACGGCAAATTTCCCAAACTTTATGCATTCACTTTGTCTAACAAAATAGCACGAAAAGTGGATAGAAACTAGGCTACTGTTTGCAGAGAAGACCTCTAATGAAGGAAGAATATGGCTCTTTACTAATGCAGGCCATATACTAAACTGAACGGACAGCTTCTCACAGACCTGATGGCTTTGACAGCCGACACCATACACGGCAAACATACAGGACGAACAACATCAACAAGCGCTTCTACTCATTAGCAGGCCGTTATAAAACACTGCTGTCAGAGGGCTGCGTCCAGATAGCGAGAGATAGAGATGAGAAGTTTGAAGGAAGAGACAGAGGAAGTGTTGTAAATAAAACAAGTCAGGCTGTATGAGAGTCAGTGTCTGAGCTCACAGACGCACATCTCTCAATGATTCATGGAGCTCCTTTGGACTGTTTTATGATGAACGGTTCAGTAGTGGTTTGGGAGTGTGCTGATAAACTCAGCCGAACTACAATCACACCCAATCCACAATTCCTCTCCAGGCATCTTTGTATTCGTATTGCTGATGCCAAGATGTCCACAGATGAGAATGTGTTGTACACCAGAGAGGACAGCTGACAAATAAATAAAGCCTTTTTGTCTGTAAACAAGGTTTTACACAAGTCCAGAGCTCCGTGAGGAATCAATGGAAAACACTCAAGGGTGTAAGCTGAGGAGATCAAAAGAGCAGAAACACTTTTCTAGGAACAGTTTGTTTTGCGAGTAATCACCCCACTGAATAAAGTGTGCGTTGGAGTTTCTGCCAAAACCAAGACTCGACAATAAGGATATTTTTATGCTGTAGAAGTTCAGATTTAAAAAAAAATAAAAAATATTTGTACTGGTCTTACCATAAAAAAAATTTAAAAAAAATTACATTGAAATAAAATTTAGCAAAATGTATTTGCTAATATATACTTAATAAAAATAAAATAAAAAAAATAAAATAATAATAATAATAATAATATTTTACAAATAATTTTACATCTGTAATGTAACTACTATAAACAAACACTTTTGCTAAAAAATGATGGCATCTGATGCAATACATTACCAATTTGTGTATAACTATGCATAAACAAATCAGTTTGTATATCCTAAAATTCAGTATTCGATGTATTATTGGCCGATAACCAGGAAAATTCAAATATTATTATTGCGCCGATAACGGAATTACTGGCGATATTTTCGCTGATAATTTGTTATGGCTTATTTGCGACAGTGCTCGTGTACATACTCATTGTCTGTGTGAGTGAGACAAGCTCATGTTGCTCTGAGGATTATTTCAACATCTCTGCACCCTGTTACATTGTTTTGGGGCTGGTTTTATTAATAAGCTGCTGTAAGTAACAGCATGCCATTTGCCATATTCTGTTTGTTTCATTATGCAATAAACGAAATCGCAACAAAAAAAAAAGTTGCTTGGGGGCAATCATTTTCACGTATTACTTCACGAAACAAACAATGTGTGAAATAGCACATTGTACCTTACAGAACAGCACTGTGATTAAAACAAGTCCAAACACAACTTGTAAAATAATTCTCTGCTAAAAACACTAGTTTGAGAGTGAATCAAATGTGTTTGTTGTATTTTACGAGTTGAGAATTTTATAATGTTAAGACTAATGAATGATGTTACCTACTCCCATTATGATTGTGTTCACATTTCATACATTATACAGTGGAACTGTCACAGATGAGCGCTGTAACAAGCATCTGTGAATGAGACACGCAGAAGCACAGTGCATGCACATAACACACAACCCACCAATGAACTCAGTCTGGCTGCAAACATAAATATTATACCATGTATACAGAGATTAGGGTTTGTATTGTGTGTTTTGTTGTTTAATGTTTGTTACATGTAGTTTCACTTCATTTTTATTTAATGCATTATTACAGCTGTTTGAAGTTCATTATTCTCCGTTAGCAAGTCATCAGGATTACTGTAAACACTCATATACTTTATGCAAGTGTATTGTCATTTATTTGTCATTCAAATCAGCATTCATTTTTCTGGTTAATGTTATATCCAACAAACCTTAAATAGCAGCAAGTCCAAATCCCAAGCTTTTTTGAGACATATTTTTCAAATAAGAAACTGAATTAGCTAACCGTTCCAGGTTAAAGGATAAAAAAAAAATTACAACTTTTTTTTTTTTTTAAATATCAGTTACTGGTATCGGCCACAATGAGCTGTGAATTATCCGTATCGGCCCAGAAGTTCCATCTTGGTGCATCCCTATAATAAACGTCACCCTTTTTATTCTTTCAGTTTGCGCAGTTGCTCCATTTTTTTCCCCATACACCAAACTGCAAACTCGACATTTCAACATTACTTTTCTTCCTTGAAGTGCAAAAACCACAAGTCTCACACAATAAATAAAAAAAACAAGCCAGATAACATTACCCTAGTGACATATTTACAGCAGCAAAATTTACCCTCACAAAAGTGACCATTTCACCAAGTGGTCCAAAATGCTTTCAAACCCCAGGCCCTCCTCGTTGTTGAGCACTGAACATGTTTAGATGCTGTGCAAAACTCTGCAATAGTTGCTGTAGTGAAGTTTCAGTGGAAATCTAAATTAAACTTTTATCAAATGAGAAATTACTCGAGCACACGGTGTTTGTAAAAGTGACCTGACAGTTGTTAAGGTTTGCTATTGCACAGTGAATGTCAGAGATACTGTATTCCTGCAGTGATTCTCAGGAGAGACTATATGTACCGGGATGCACAGGGATTAGGTACATGTCTACACAGTACTGGGCTTTCCATTAAAGATTTATATAGAATCTGTTAGAGCTATTGACATGGCCTCAGAAAGAGCTGCCTTGTTTTCCCATTTGAAATCATGGCAAGTGGTTGGATCCACTGTCGAACAAATTCTGCAGAGGCCAAATCTAAAGCAATCCAACACATGTCCTCACACACACACACACACACGCATAAATACAGACACCTACACTTAGACAAACAGACACACTCACACATGCAAAAAAAAAAAAAAAAAAAAGAGCAGACACAGGATTAATAGCAGGGAACAAATTTAACCTGCTGTTGGGTGGTCGTGAAAAGTCCAGATAAACTTTTGACTGCCAAGCACGTCTGAATTATGAAGTGAAATAGATGGGTTCATTTATTTGGAAATGCACATACCAGGTGGCAAGAGCATGGGACATTATTAATGTAGCTGTCATGTAAATTCCACATAAACACAGGAACAGAGGGGAAATGTACAATTTACAAGCATCTTACTGACCAAATCCACAAAGCAGCCATTCATTCGCCAGGGCTGTGCGTTTAAATAAAAACAAGGTGGTCAATGATTGCACGTCATCGTTAGTCTCTCAATAAACAAGTGAATTATACTGGCCTGTCACAAAACTGACATGCGGTTTTGATTTAACATGAGAAATGTACACTTAACAGACAAAAAACAAATAAGTAAACTTTTAGATTTAATGTCTGTTTTGTGGTTGCATCCACAAAAAATTGGGCACATTTAGTAGAGCTAAATTATATGCACTATATGCAGAAAACAGTGTATCCAGGGTCCAAAATTAGCTTTCTGCTACATCTGCCAATTCAATGCAAGTTCAGTCAACAGCATTTGTGGTACATTGTTAATAACCACAAAAATAAATTTCGCCTGTGAAATTTTACCAGGCATAAATATTTCTAACTGGCCATATAACTGTTTTGAATTATTATATATTTTTGGTCTTATGAAAATGGGATTAATTAGCTGGTTTTTCCTTGAATACAAACAGTGTAGGTCAGAGTCGAGAGTCTCTGTATCTTGAACTGCATGTCACAAAAATTTGAAGACAAGATCAAGATTTTGTTCCTCATATTTTGGTGGATTAAAAGGAATATTCCAGGTTCAATACAAGTTAAGCTCAATCAACAGCATTTGTGGCATAATATTGATTACCACAATTTTTTGGCATGCCCATTGTTTTCTTTAAAATAAAAAAAAAAGCAAAAATCTAGGTTAGAGTGAGACCCTTACATTGGAAGCGAATGGAGACAATTTTTGAATGTTAAAATACTTTTCAAAAGTATAGACACGAGACAAACAATATCAAATCAAATCACTTTGATTTATATTGATGAATATGCGCATTAATGTGATGAGGCTAAATTAATTGTTGTGGTAATTAACATTACACCACAAATGCTGTCAACTGAGCTTAACTTGCATTGAACCCAGAATATTCCTTTAATATTCCACATGTATGATCACATGGAATTCTGAAGTAAAAACACACTTTAAGGGCCATTTTTTCTGAACTTTTTCAATTGTCTACGTAAACATGCACTAGACTGACGTCTTTGACTGTTACACTGTCTAGCTGTTTTTCCAGTGTCTCAAACAGGAATGCCATGGTTTCTATGTCATGTAAAAATGAACGTCAACTTTTAAAAGCGTGTCTTGAAACACCTGTGTTCTGTTATATGGGTTTTCCTTGAAAATCTATCATTTAGCTTTTTTTTTAACCACGAAAACACATTTGGCCTGAATGGTCCTTCAGACTAGCATCCTAGATAAACCTCAAATTTTCAACTATGGTAAAACTGTCCAAAAATACTGTATGTGACTATCATTATTACAATTTGGTTTAAACCATGTAGAAGTTACTGGTCACTTCACTCTATGCAAATGCATACAGTGCATTCAGAAAGTATTCAGACCCCTTCATTTTTTTTTCTTCACATTTTGTTATGTTGCAGTCTTAAAATGCTTTATTTTCACATCAATCTACACTCTATACTCCATAATGACAAAGCAAAAAAACAGATTTTTGATAACTTTGCAAATTTATTAAAAAGGAAAAAAAAAAAAAAAAAAAAAAATTCTCTCTCTCTCACACATTGACAAAGTATTCAGACCCTTTGCTATGCCACTTGAAATTTAGCTCAGGTGCATCCTATTTCTCTGGATCATCTTTGAGATGTTTCTACACTTTGATTGGAGTCCACCTGTGGGAAGGGAAAAAAAAAAATAAAAAAAAATAAAAGGCACACACCTGTCTATATAAGGTCTCACAGCTGAAAATGCATAAGAGCAAAAACCATGCCATGAGGTCAAAGGAACTGCCTGCAGAGCTCAGAGACAGGATTGTGTTGAGGCACAGATCTGGAGAAGGCTACAAAAAATGTTGGCTGCAATGAAGGTTCCCAAGAGCATAGTGGCCCCCATAATTCTTAAAATGGAAGATTGGAACAACCAGGACTCTTTCTAGAGCTGGCCGCCTGGCCAAACTGAGCAGTCAGGGGAGAAGGGCCTTGGTAAGAGAGGTGACCAAGAACTCAATGGTCACCTGGTTGAGCTCCAGAGATCATGTGTGGAGATGGGAGAAACTTGCAGAAGGAAAACAATCACTGCAACATTGAACTGATCTGGGTTTTATGGCTGAGTGGCCAGACGGAAGCCTATCCTCAGTGCAAAACATAAAAAAGCACCTAAAAAGGACTCTCAGACTGTGAGAAACAAGATTCTCTGGTCTGAAGAAACAAAGATTGAACAGTTTGGCCTCAATTCCAAGCATCATGTCTGGAGGAAACCAGGCACTGCTCGCCACCTGCGTAATACCATCCCAACGGTGAAGCATGGTGGTGGTAGCACCATGCTGTGGAGGTGTTTTTCAGCAGCAGGGACTAGGGACTGGTCAGGGTTGAAGGAAAGCTGAACGCAGCAAAACAGCGATATCCTTATGAAAACCTGATCCAGAGTGCTCAGGACCTCAGACTGGGCCAACAGTTCACCTTCCAACAGGACAATGAAACTAAGCACACAGCCAAGACAACGCAATAGTGCCTTAATGACAACTCTGTGAACATCCTTGAGTGGCCCAGCCAGAGCCCTGACTTGAACCCAATCGAACATCTCTGGAAAGACCTGAAAATGGCTGTCCACTGACAGTCCCCATTCAACCTGAAAGAGTTTGAGAGGATCTGCAGTGAAGAATGGAAGAAAATCCCCAAATCCAGGTGTGCAAAGCTTGTCGCATAATACCCCAAAAGACTTGAGGCTGTAATCGCTGCCAAAGGTGCTTCAACCAAGTACTGAGTTATGAGTCTGAATACTTCAATGTGATAATTGTTTTTTTCTTTTTAATAAATTTGCAGTTATCAAAAATCTGTTTTTTGCTTTGTCATTATGGGGTATGGAGTATAGATTGATGTGAAATTTATATAAAAAAGAAAAAAAGCATTTTAGCATAAGGCTGCAACATAATGTTAAAAAAAATGAAGGGGTCTGATTACTTTGAATGCACTGTACTTTTACTCTCATTTGGCACTTGACAAGTGTTAATTTTGGACCATGAATGTATACCTCGAAATCTGGCAAAATCTTTTTTTAGGTGGGACAGGACAAATCTGAAATCTATAAATTGGAGCTCAGGGCATCGCAGGCTGGTCTGGGGTCTGTGAGAGCCAGAGAGCTGGTGCGTGATAATACAGAGCAGAATGCTGTTTTTGCTGGCGGCTGGGCAGCAACCCGTCTCTCTCCCAGATGAGTCATTAACAGGCAGGCAGAAATAAGTGTCCTGGCTTTAAATGCCACTCTAAAAATAAACCCGCAATTGCAGCCTGACTAATGTCTCCATCAGTATTCTCTGTTCCAGACCTGCATGCTAGCATAAACGATAACCTCCACAGAGTCCTTTCCACAGGAGGGGAGGACCAACATTTTGACTGTTCACAATGTTAATTATAACACACTTGGAAATTTCCGCCTCCTTACAGATTTCTCTGAGGGTTTTCTTTATACATACCTTGGAGGGAAGAGGATCTGCTTTCTCGTGTAGAACATACAGTACTGTGCAAAAGTTTTAGGCACTTGTGAAAAATGTTGCATAGTGAGGATGTCTTCAAAAATATGTTTTTGAATAGTTTTCATTTATCAATTAACATCATACAAAGTCCAGTAAACAAAAAAAAACAAATCTAAATCAATATTTGGTGTGGCCACCTTTGCCTTTAAAACAGCCCCAATTCTCCTAGGTACAACTGACACAGTTGTTCTTGGTTGTTGGCAGATAGAATGTACCAAGCTTTTTGGAGAATTCGCCATAGTTATTCTATCTATTTAGGCGGTCTCAATTGCTTCTGTCTCTATGTAATCTCAAACTGACACGATGTTCAGTGGGGGGCTTTGTGGGGGCAATGCCATCTCTTGCAGAGTGCCCTGTTCTACTAATCTTTTCTATTTGCAAAAATAATGTTTGGGAGTCTAACATTTATATTTCCTATTGACACACTAAAGCTGGAGATATAAATAACCATCTTAAGACAAATGTTTTTTTTAAAACATCTTAAGTGCCTAAAACTTTTGCACAGTACTGTACATATACAAAAAGTGTAGAGAACCATGGCTGTGTCCAAAAGCTGAAAGACCACTGCAAGCAGTAACATCCAGATCAAATGTTTGCTTAAATCCTGTCTAACATGATGGATTTATCTGGTTGGATTTTGAAGACAGCATAGATGTATCCTTCGCTGCCTATTTTATATTTGTAAAATAAACAAATAGCGCCTGAAGGAGGGGTTGAAAGAAGTACATTTATTAAATGTAAATTTTTTCCAACTTATGGCTCCATTCCTACCAAGAGTGTCTACGGAGCATTGTACTCTCTCAAGCACAACCTTCATGTTTTTGCGAGGTAAAGTCAGCAGGGGA
This sequence comes from Myxocyprinus asiaticus, assembly GCF_019703515.2. Lineage (NCBI taxonomy): Eukaryota > Metazoa > Chordata > Actinopteri > Cypriniformes > Catostomidae > Myxocyprinus > Myxocyprinus asiaticus. The sequence goes on along the minus strand of NC_059364.1, from coordinate 23,432,244 downwards.
CAGTCAGCACAACTTAAGCTGTACAGGTTATACACACATTGCACAGTTGTAAAAGCAACAAACTACACATCATTTTCAATAACAGCAGAAATAAAAGATATGGTTTGTGCCCTAAAGTAATACATTTCTCTCTCCAGAAGTCTTTGAAACATGTTTATGACACCCATCTATGAAATCAGCTTTTTAATATAAGCTATTGAGATCTCAGGCATTGACAAATTGATTACAAACAAGTACACACAGTTTCTAATGTTAAACTCTTTTAGCATCACGGAGGGTTGTTCTACTGTTTAAATAAAATATTCATGGTTGGTGGTATTGTTTTACAAAGTAGATCATTATTACTACTATTGCTATTATATATATTATTGACAGTTTTTGTGTATTATATTTAATAGTATACATTTTCAGGTGATCAACTACCAGGAGTCCCTGCAGAATTTCATCCAAGCTTATGCACAAAATGCTAAAGAAGGTGAAGAAATCTTTATGACTTATCACTGTAGCAGTTTTGGAGTTAATATTGGATGTATCTCTTGTTTTTGAACGTATCTCATGTAAGTGTGATGAGCACTCATGGAGTTTATAAGTTGACAGTGTCTTTGATAGTGACAACAGAAGTGATCACATCTTTTCTTTATTGCAATGAATGTGGCTCTTTAAAAAAAATTAAACAAAACCATTAAAAAAATTGAACCGTTACATGCCTAATTTATAAGCTTATGTAGGCTTGTATGATATAACAAAAATAAAATAATTACTATAAAAATTAGGAGTGCTGCGCTCGAAGCAATGCAGATCCAGCTTTGCAGCCTCTGAGCTTTCCAAAAGTTGAGTAGCCCTGATCTAGCACATGTAGGGAAACTGAAAAACAGTGCAGGCAGACAAAAACAGGTTCGGTGTGAACGGCCCCTTATTCACACTGCATAGCACTAGTTCCTCTCAAAATAGTTTTGTTTCAGTTTATTGTAGGTAAATATCCATTTTATTCAGTGCTCTGTGTTCTTAAGTATCCAGATACTGTTTTAATAAGTGAGAAACAGCTCCAAATAACTCACTGAATGAGCGGCCCGTACGAATCAGGCTAAACCCGTATGGCTAATTTACTGAAAAGAACAGACTCAAAAGAATGATTCAATCACGAATCAGGCATCACTAGCTCTGATTTTTAACAAACGATAGAAATAAGGGACACACATTATGACTGCTGAAATATTCTCATAGAAAATGTTTCTCAGGTCAGTTGGAGCACTATATCCAGCTGCAGGTGCCACTGTATAAAACTATTAGGGGTGTAAATATTTGCTCTGAAACTATTCGATAATGATTTTACATACGTTACTGATATTTCTGTCTCTCTCCCTCTCACAAACTGAAACACACATACTGTACAGAGTGCGTGCGCAGAGAGGGAGGACATAGGGTCATGTAATGTTAACGTATTGCACCAATAGTTGAAAAATAAATGTTATATGCCATGTGCAGGCAAATAAGGTATGTTTAAAATCAAGCTGGGTCATAGTTTTTAATTCTAAGTGGCATACAAAACATATGCAAAAATGATCATCACGATTCAAGCCATGAAAATCAGCATATTTCCAAATATTTTCTCCAAATCTTCCAGTTTATAAACAATCTATAGTAATCGGGGAAGAAAGCAACAATTAACTAACTTTGCTCATATGGACAGATTCATAATGGATTTGTGAATAATGACAGAAAGCCGAACTTTCCCAGCCCTAATATATATATATATATATATATATATATATATATATATACACAACACACACACACACACACACACACACACACACACACACACACACACACACACACACACACACACACACACACACACACACACACACACAGGTGCATCTCAATAAATTAGAATGTCGTGGAAAAGTTCATTTATTTCAGTAATTCAACTCAAATTGTGAAACTCGTGTATTAAATAAATTCAATGCACACAGACTGAAGTAGTTTAAGTCTTTGGTTCTTTTAATTGTGATGATTTGGCTCACAAAAACCCACCAATTCGCTATCTCAAAAAATTAGAATACATCATAAGACCAAAAAAAAAACATTTTTAGTGAACTGTTGGCCTTCTGGAAAGTATGTTCATTTACTGTATATGTACTCAATACTTGGTAGGGGCTCCTTTTGCTTTAATTACTGCCTCAATTCGGCGTGGCATGGAGGTGGTCAGTTTGTGGCACTGCTGAGGTGGTATGGAAGCCCAGGTTTCTTTGACAGTGGCCTTCAGCTCATCTGCATTTTTTGGTCTCTTGTTTCTCATTTTCCTCTTGACAATACCCCATAGATTCTCTACGGGGTTCAGGTCTGGTGAGTTTGCTGGCCAGTCAAGCACACCAACACCATGGTCATTTAACCAACTTTTGGTGCTTTTGGCAGTGTGGGCAGGTGCCAAATCCTGCTGGAAAATGAAATCAGCATCTTTAAAAAGCTGGTCAGCAGAAGGAAGCATGACGTGCTCCAAAATGTCTTGGTAAACGGGTGCAGTGACTTTGGTTTTCAAAAAACCCAATGGACCAACACCAGCAGATGACATTGCACCCCAAATCATCACAGACTGTGGAAACTTAACACTGGACTTCAAGCAACTTGGGCTATGAGCTTCTCCACCCTTCCTCCAGACTCTAGGACCTTGGTTTCCAAATGAAATACAAAACTTGCTCTCATCTGAAAAGAGGACTTTGGACCACTGGGCAACAGTCCAGTTCTTCTTCTCCTTAGCCCAGGTAAGACGCCTCTGACGTTGTCCGTTGTTCAGGAGTGGCTTAACAAGAGGAATACGACAACTGTAGCCAAATTCCTTGACATGTCTGTGTGTGGTGGCTCTTGATGCCTTGACCCCAGCCTCAGTCCATTCCTTGTGAAGTTCACCCAAATTCTTGAATCGATTTTGCTTGACAATCCTCATAAGGCTGCGGTTCTCTCGGTTGGTTGTGCATCTTTTTCTTCCACACTTTTTCCTTCCACTCAACTTTCTGTTAACATGCTTGGATACAGCACTCTGTGAACAGCCAGCTTCTTTGGCAATGAATGTTTGTGGCTTACCCTCCTTGTGAAGGGTGTCAATGATTGTCTTCTGGACAACTGTCAGATCAACAGTTTTCCCCATGATTGTGTAGCCTAGTGAACCAAACTGAGAGACCATTTTGAAGGCTCAGGAAACCTTTGCAGGTGTTTTGAGTTGATTAGCTGATTGGCATGTCACCATATTCTAATTATTTGAGATAGTGAATAGGTGGGTTTTTGTTAAATGTGAGCCAAAATCATCACAATTAAAAGAACCAAAGACTTAAACTACTTCAGTCTGTGTGCATTGAATTTATTTAATACACGAGTTTCACAATTTGAGTTGAATTACTGAAATAAATGAACTTTTCCACGACATTCTAATTTATTGAGATGCACCTGTGTGTGTGTTTGTGTGTGTGTGTGTGTAATATATATATATATATTATATAAATAAATAATGATCATTATATACTGAATATTTTATTTGGGGGCCCTTGTCAGCAAATATTGATATTTGCAAATAATTTAAATTAATTTATCAGAATCTCATGTAATAGAATAAGTCCTACTTTAGACATGACCTAATGGTGCCTTGGAAGCTTATCTGAATCCAGGTACCTACACAAAACGACACCTATTTAGTCACTGAATGACTAGGCTGGCGCCACAGGTTTCAGATACAACCCTTGTCCGATATATAAATGTGAAACCCTGAATTTTCCATAATTATCCAGAGATTCGTCTTTTTAAATCGAGAAAAAAAAAAAAAAAAAAGAGCAGCTTAGCCTTTCACAGAAAACGTGTCTAGGAAAACATGAAGTGGAGGAGCAAATAGCTGAAGCAATGCAAACATGCAAGATTTAGGAAGAATGAAGATGGGTCTTGCGTGAGGTGAGGTTCCTCTGGGCTGAGGGCAATAAGATCCTTGGTTTCAAATAAGGTTACTTAAGGCATGAAAGGACAGTTAAGCCTCCCCTTGTGTGGAATGTGGCAGTCGACGTGCATGCATGCATACATGACCCTTTGCATCTGAATCACAGACAGACAGAGTGTCTATGGCCTCTTGTAAGTGCCTCTTCCCCACTGGACCAAATTCACCATGTTAATGGGGAGACATTGAGAGGACTTAATAAAGCTTGGTGGGACACCTGCTCCTACTCATCCACACTGGGGAATCTGAGCAGCCTGGGTGTTTATTTCACACAAGGGGACTCCAATGGATTGGAATCGAACACACACTCACAGACACACAGGGGCTCACAGGATTTGGGCTTGAATAACTGTTTTTCAGCACCTCAGAGCACAGACGGCGAGAGGCCCCATTCTCAGAGGGCTTAAGGAGTCCTGCCCAAAAGCAGCAGCTGCCTCGGGACCTTTCTCCCCCCCCCTCACAGGGGCCCAGGGGATCACATAGCTGTGCTACAATCAAGAGCCTTTTAACCATTTAATCATTTAGCGGAGAGACACACATATCATTCTCCACCCTAAACAGCTGTCACAGCCCATCCTGAGTGGCTGAAACCAAAGGACATAATTAACCGCCATAAAACGTGCTCCAAGACAAGTTAGCATTTTATATCTGACACGAAGTTATCCCACAGGATATCCCATCGTACGCTATTCAGTCAATGTCAGGATGCCTGAGGTAAAGGGCTTTTAATGGGTGTACGACTGATAAATTGCAATCGGTGGCATTAAAGAAAATAAGACTGTGCAATCTGCAATACAATTAGTTCAAATAAATAAAAAAAATAAAAAATCTAGTTGAAGCAATTATTTTAAATACAAAATTAACAAATATAGTAGTTAACCTATTCACAAGCATACACTCACTTTTTTTTTTCTTCACGTGTAATTATTCACAGAGTCAAAAGAGCTGTTCAGTTTTTACCGGTAATCCTAAAACCTTGAAGAGAATTAGCATTTGAGCCAGTGGTTCCCTCTGGAATTTCAAAGGGTTTTCTAAATTAGCAGTTTTCGATTTGGAGTAAAAAATAAGGTCTGTGGTTTACATTATTTGAAGACTTCCATTTTTTGTTCTACAAAAATTAAAGTCATACCGCAAATGTGAACTTTAAAACCATAGTGTTCTATAAAAAGGCAAGTTGCTAACAAGTTGCTATACAAGGACAACAATGTCATTCGTCAAGCAAATGATTGACAATTTACATGCAATTAACTGGACAACCACTGTAGTCCTGAACAGTTCTATAAGTACCAAAAAAGTGCCCTCATAAGCTGTAGAATTAAACCAACTAAACCAGAATTGATTCCGTCTTCCAAATTTGTCAACAGGAATGAGGATTTCAAAGCAACCTCAACAAAATTAAGAGAAGATCGGAAAGACACGTTTGACGGAGACTAGCTTCATGATTTCGCTGTTAAAAATCACGTTTTCCATTTGATTGGCACTGAAGGCTATATTTAGACAAACAGCTAACAGACGCACTGGGACATGCTCAAACAATGCCGGATGACACAGAACGTAAAGGCGGCCGTCAATCCTTGTTTCAACAAAGTCATCTGCTGCGTCAAGTCTGCCAGTCCTTTAAGAATGATCAGTGTGATCAATGGATATATTTTGTTCCTCTTCCATCTCTCTTGGGTGAGGCCGCTAATCAGCAACACCATGCTATGCAACATGGTTTGTTTATTTGTTCTGGTAGTTTACAAGGAGAATGAGGACTTCAGAAATATGGGGACAGGTGGAGGGGTGGTGCAAAAACTGGTAATAAATATTGTTTCTCCATCTCTTATTAAATTGTTTAGAAATTTCTCAACAAAAAGGAGAACATACTTTATCTGTTTAAAATCAATAGCCCATTTTACGGTGAGCCACGTCTCAGCAAGACAACAATGTCATTACTTATTCTGTTCTCCCAAGGTTGAATCTGTTATTTTTGTTTAAGGAGAGCGAGCAAGAGAGAGAGAGAGAGAGAAAGTCAATAATAATTCCTCTTTTATAAATGGATGGATTTGGCTGTCAGGGGACAGCTTCTCAAACGCAGTGTCGCAGCTCTCTCAATGACTCTTAAGTAATGTCTACAGAGCCACTCGCGCACAAATAAGATCATTAAAAGCACTGATTACCTCTGAGCCTTCACCACTCATCTTTAAAATATTCTTTACTCTGACAAGTGGCAAACCAATTTAAACTGAGATGTTAAAATGAGCCAAATGTGATGTGCTGCGACAGAGGACGTCTTCCCAAACAATTCTGAGGAGTCCGATGACTGATTACCCAGCCGCTTATTTGTTTTGAAACAATTACTGGTAATCATATTGATGTTTATGCACACTGCCCTTTCTGAGAAGTAAAACTCCGCTTTGTAATTACATCACTGGAATCTAATCAAGAGGAGATAAACCTTCACCTATGCTAACAACACATTAAAATGCAAATCAGCGCAGTTGCAGATACGCGCACACTCACGGGCCTCGTTATCCCAGTGATGTCACAGACACAGTCCTTGTGTTCCGTTTCCTTGGTAATCTACCAGAGTCTAGTCATTAAATTTACAAATATTAACGAGGAGACGTACAAATCAGAAATAATCTTTTTGATGAGCGACGCAGGTGCAGACAAACCTTGGCAAAAAAGCGACATCACCCTATCAGACCAACATCATCAAGCCCTGCAGCCAAGCAGGACTCTCGTTACCAGATGTGAACATACACAGAAGTGAAGGAGACAGAGCTCATGTTCATATATCTTACAGAAACAAAGGAATGGTTCAGCCAAAATGAAAATTCCAGCATTCAGTCACCGTCATGTTTCAAACCTGTACAACTTTTGTCTGACACAAAAGTAGTTTAGCAGAATGTCTGAGCAACACTCTTCCATACAATAAAGGTGAATGGTTACCAGGGGCTTTCAAGCTCCAAAAACAACAAAAAAGCAACATTAAACATCAAAAACTAGTCCTGTTTTGAAAAAAAAAAAAAAACCCTGGTCAAAAAAGATATGTTAGAATACAATGGAAGCCACTAGACTCAACATGAGCACCAAAATATGCTATTTAAAGACTCGTTAACTATATTACAAGTCTTCTGAAGCCAGACAAAAGATTTCATTGTATGGAGAGAAAAAAAAAAAAAGCTTAAATGGGAACTATATTTAACTCCTGCAGTTCCACAAAAAAAAGTCATGAGGGTGAGTAAATGACAGAATTTGTATTTCTGGGTGAACTAAAAGGGTTAACTCCCATGTCACCCTGAAGGCAAGATTTCTGCTGTCAGATCCTCTTCAGGTCAGAGAGCACCACCCCTCACTATTCTGACTGAGTGAATGTTTGTATGACCCCTCACACACCCAGACACGGCGCTCAGTCAGGACATGTACCCTTCATCTACCCTGAGAGGATGTATCTGTGGTGACAGTCTAGAATTCAATTAGACAGAGAGAGAGGCAGACAGGAGACATGTGAAATAAGAGTTTGAAAGCAGACAGATGGCATAAGATAGAACTTACTCTCCTCTACAAACCTGCACATGAAGAGACTGCCTTTGGCTGATCTCCTAAGGGAGACACATGGGATGATCCGACAAGCTACGATGTTCCATTTCAATAATTCATATCCACGCAGTGAACACCACACGGCCTAATGTGAGCCATCTATGAGCACACAAGGAGGATTTCTTCAGTAATCAAGAAAAAAAAAAAAAAAAAAAAGTGAAAAAAATATTCTAGTCCAATTTACTCCCACAAAATGTCTGTAGGATCTTGCTTTCTGTAAAAGTATGCTGATTTAAAAGAACTTTTGGCTTTGAATCAGTCAGAGATAAATGAGGGTAATTACACATGGCCCAACTGTTTAAATTAGGTTACAAGTTAGGTTACAATACTTTAAACTGCTGGGGTAAAACTAATGCTGATACTGCTATGGTTTCCCCTGGTACAAACATGAAGACTTTTTTTTTTTAATAATAATAAAAAAAATGAGGTCATGTTCACCATTTAAATTAACAATTATGTTCAGAGCACCATGCTTCCACGCTACTCCTATTATAGTAGTAGTATATAGTACGTATACTGTGCATAGTATGCACATTTTCTATGGCATGGAATACCCCCTACTACATTTTCCAAACTATGCAGTGTAATTGTTGCAAAGCAAACTGCAATATAGCATGCTACTTAATAGTATGAATAAAATAGTAGGCAGTACACATACTGCAAAGTATTCAGTAAGTGTTCCATTCCGAACAAGCCAAAGATAACAAAAACAAGATCATAAGTTAAAAAGATCAGCAATTTAAAAAATAATAATTCAGACAAATATTACACGCAAGCATTTATCTCCAAATCCTGAGGGATCATGATGCTGTTAAAAAAAAAAAAAAAAAAACCTATAGATTGACAGATTCTCTTAACAGTGCTGCATTAGGAAAAACTTATTCTTCTACAACACACCCAATAATACTTCATTACACACCCAGGATATTTTCCATGATGATAGTTGTCTGATGGTCAGCAAAGCTGTGATTTATGGCTCCACCTGCTGGAGGACACGCTGTACGCTTTCTCACATCAAGGCCAGGAACTAAGGGGCAACAGTGTGCTCATAATCCTCCAGCTTTGTTTGTAACGAGGTGTTACAGAGACACTAAGCACAGCAGGTCTGAGGTCAGTTTTATAGAGTGATTCAAGATGATTTAAGTCAAAGCTGGAGTTTGTGGCAGCTCAAAACCCAACAGCTCAGAGCACAGAACCAAAACATTTAAACAGGAGTAAAGAGGAATGGCATCCAAATGCCATCGTAAACCCGGCAGACATGCATGCTAGTAAGGAGAGCATGGAGTGGGACCAGCCCACCAACATAAGGCCAGCATTTACTGCAGCAGGAAAACAGACAGCCTGGCCAGGCTCCACATCGGCCTGCAGATTAGCAATTAGAAACCATACAGCTTTAACTAGAGAACAAACAGACTTAAAAACACAAGGGACTAGCTAAACCTGAGTCAATGAGTCTACCTGACTCCCTGTAAAGCTGCGGTCACACTAGACTTTAAGAATGCAAAATTATTTCGAATACCACAGTGGACTAGGACGTGGTGTCAGGCGTAAAGACTTTTGGTTTCAATAAGTCAAATAGAAAATGATTTTATATTCCAAATGCTAAAAATATCAATTTTCCTGCAACAATAAAAACGTGCCACAAATATGTATTCTTTGTATAGAGTCAAGAGGTCAGCGTGTGTCGTTTCGATCTTCTATTGGTCACACATTCTCTCAAAATCCAGATTTGTAGATCACAGTTTACCAAACTTGAACATTACTCCACAGTAGACTACGAAGTTTTCGTATGAGCTTGCGTCAGGATGCATTTGAATGGGACTGAATGAAGCGCGAAATGTGTAGTGTGACCAGGGCTCAACACTTGGCTACAACCTGCCTAAGAGGCTGTTCACACAGGAAGTGTTCTTGTATCAGTCTTCTGTCTTTGTTTAAAAGTTTTTACATGCAAACACGCGTTAGAGGCCATTCACACCAAATGCAGTTTTGCGTCTCCTTTAATAGTTTTTCTTTGTAAATGTGCAAGATGGATGTCTTGGACCAATGCTGTGTGGCTCGCTGTTTTTTTCAGGATCTTGCACAGAAGCGCTTTTTCTTTTTAGACGCTGTCAAGTTAAAAAGAACTCCAACTGTTCAAACTGTGTCCTGAGATACCAGTGTTCTGCTCTATTTGTGGCACTGTGTTTAGCTCTATTTTAGTACAAGTAGACATTTGTGAACGGCCCCTTAGACGGGCCGTTATATATGACAGGCATCTATATCTACATTGTGATGTGTCTTGCAGTATTTGAGTGTTTTGCAAAATCAAGAAAAAAAAAAAAAAAAAAAAAAATTCTGCTGCGCTTCATCCAGCTGTTTAACACAAGAATGTGTTTGTGTTATTGGACCATGCCGTACACACGACATGTTCGTGTCCACTTGCAAAAAAAGTTTGTGTAAACATGAAGACTGATGTGTCTGACAGTTGAGATGGGTCTAGCCATGCTATGAGGGCCACGTTAAGATACCGTGTCAAGTTAAAAACAATTCAAGTCCAAAAACGTTGTGACACCTGTGTTTGGTTCCATTCCATTTAACTCTAACTGTTTTTGAACGCAAGGACACATTTGTGTGAACAGCTCCAAATGTATCTCAGTAGAAAGAGATCTATGTCCCCACCTGAGAGGGCAAAGACCAATGGAAAGTCCCATAGTGGCCATAAAAGCCAATGTTGCGTTTCTACACTGGGGCTACAGTGTACAGTCTGGAGCTTTCCTGGCAGCTGGGATTCTGCTGCCATAATTCACAGCACATAAATCTAAGCAGTCATAATGTACAGCAGGGCTTGAATGATGAAGAAGTCTGAGACAGGATTCTCCGATTGTCTCTCTCGAAGATGGACCTTCCACCGAGCAGAGACTGGGCAGAGTAGATGCAGAGTAAGAGGTTAGTGCTCGGACATTGAGCCATTAGGGGAAATCACTTAGGAGGGGAGGAGGCCTGGCAGTGAAAGTAGGCTGATGGGAAATGAATCAGGCAGGAGCCAGAGCTAGAGTAGGAGCCACCAGGGACCACTGATCCAGAGCAGGACGAGTTAGTGACGAGATTCTGGACTGGACAGGAGGCCCCTGTCGACAAGCCACCTGTGCTCTCCATCGCTGTCTGTCTGTCCCATTTTTCTCTCTCCATCTCTAGTGTTAACCCTGCTTAATCTATAAGGTCAGAGTAAGGTCACAGAGCTGACCTCTGGAACACAATCTGTAGGTGTGGCACTGTATACACACTTCCACAAGGCAGCCAAGGCTGGAAGAGCACTGGGGCATGTCTGCCAATGGGAAGGCAAAGCAAGGACAGCTCACACAAGGATAATCTAACAGGGACATGCAATGCAAGTTCGTGGCTCTTTTAGGTGAACACAGGGCCAAAAGTTTACTTTTTTTGCCACAACTTCCAAAGTTTAGTGAAACGAGAAAATGTACAGGCCATAAATCTGTATTCTGCTTATTTTAACTGAAAAAAAAAAAAAAAAAAAAAAAAAAAGTCCTAACGATAGGATTTAAACATTTGTACTTAAATATAAAACAAACAGCACAAGTCTTCGTTTCACTCACAGCATCAAATAAATACACACATACATACACACTCTACATACTGAGCACTTTACATCCTATTAAACATCTACACCTACTTATTCATGCAATTATCTAATCAGCCAATCGTAAGGCAGCAGCACAATGCACAAAATCATGCAGATACAGGTCAGAAGCTTCAGTTAATGTTCACATCAACTATCAGAATGGGAAAAAAATGTGATCTCAGTGATTTCGACCACGGCATGATTGTTGGTGCCAGACGGGCAGGTTTGAGTATTTCTGTAACTGCTGATCTCCTGGGATTTTTACACACAGTCTCAAGTGTACTCGGAAAGGTGGCAAAAAAAAATAAATAAATAAAAATAAAAAAACCATCCAGTGAGTGGCAGTCTGCAGACGGAAATGCCTTGATGAGTGCATCAGAGAATGGCCAGACTGGTTTGATCTGACAGAGGCTACAATAACTCAAGATAACCACTCTGTACAATTGTAGTGAGCAGAATAGCATCTCAGAATGCACAACACGTTGAACATCGAGGCGGATGGGCTACAACAGCAGAAGACCATGTCAGGCACTTTATTAGGATCATAGTGTTCCTAATAAAGTGCTCAGTGAGTTTACACACACACACACACACACACACAGTATATAATATACAATATTCTCAGTGAAACTGCATCAGTATCAAAAATGTGACATGATTTTGTTCCATATTTGTTTTAGCTTAAAATAAATATTTCATCTGGAGAGAAAAAAAAAACTAGGCATCCTAGACAAACCTCTGATGGTAAAATTTCCAGTGAGTTAAAGTTGTTAGAAGACATGAGAATCATAATAGCTTGTCTTTCATTTGAAACGCACACGTCACTTGCAGCAGGGTCAAACTATCATTCTCAAAATTATAAAATTCTCAGCAATAGTAAATGACCAAATTGCAAGTGTGCACAATTTGCAAAGGTTTGTCCCCTCAAATATAAAAATTTTTCAATCCTCTACACACCTGCAATTTAGCTTTCAGTGTGCAACAACTCTTTGTGCTGCCCTCTCTCAAATAAAGAACAGCACACTCATCAAAATGAGCTCCATCTGAGACACAGGAAACAGTCAGTCTGTTTCTCTCTCTCTCAGGGTAGTGGGGGGTTGGGGTAGATTGCCCACAGGCTGCACCACATTAGGAAAATCTACAGAACAAAAAGGAAACAGATCAGAGACTGTGTATACTCTACAATTGTCTTGGTCTTTATTAACTAATAGTCTGGCGTGAGTGCTGCGTCTTCAATAATTGTTTAGTATACGCTTCCAAAAATTAGATCTGAGATTTACATCATAATTCAAACACACAGTGGCCACAAAAACTATTTGAACTCTTTAGCCATGCTTAAAAATATTGTAATAAATTGATCAGTATATACAAATGACAAAATATCTCTCTCTCTCTCTCTCTCTCTCTCTCTCTCCTTTCAGCCTGGAAAGCAACTAAATTGTCTGTCCCCTGCCTAAACAAACTAACCTAAAATCTGAAAAGATTTCCTCTAGTGCATGAGCAAAGGCCACCCAGTGGCATTCTGCCGTTTAAAACTGTTAAAATACCATGAGCATATGCTTCCATCTGCTGTCTGCCAGAGGTATTACACCTGCTCTGTTAAAATAAGCAGATGCCAAAGCACGCAACTGTTACTAGACCAGAGGCAGCTGCTCACCCCTTTAATACATTGGCACATAAGCCAGCTCTTAAAATGGCAATGACTTCAATTACAATGACATAAGAACAATTTGCAGAGCTATATTATATATATAGTTTCAAGACATTTGGGACTACACGGGTAAAACTTAGATGCTAAGTAAATCGAAAACTAACAATGCCTCACTACAATAAAAAAAAAAACTAAAATGTAAAAACTACTTTAGGAGACAATCATTTTATGAAGAAAAGGTGCCTGTCACAAGATGGCAGTGTTGTATGGTATAAATGGAAGGGAATGGGAATTTAGGAATAGGGTGTTCATCTTAATATCCCCGTCTCTACAACATACATAATTGTCACGTTGAACTGATAGAGAGAGCGGCTAAGGTAATTCAACTCTGAAAGAAACTTCTATTGAAAGATGGAGCAGTGCCAAGTATATTGACAGGACAGTAATGTTGGTGAACAAATTGTTTTATAATACCATTTTATTTGTCTGTGTTTGTTTGATATGTAAGGAACTGTAAAGTGAGCATTACTTAAAATAAACCATGATCAAGACTCTAACACGGAGCAGATTGTGCTTATGCGGTTACTTACCAAACAAATACATAATTGCTCACGAAAGGTCCCGTATTTTGGCTGAAATGAACACATCAGGATGCCCATTGTCCCGTATTTAAACAGCAAAACATCCCGTATTTCCCATTATACAGTATGCGTATTGAAGCGGCCACACAGACATCAGAATCAGCTTTATTGCTACGTATGCTTACACATACAAGGAATTTGTCTTGGTGACAGGAGCTTCCAGTGCACAAACAATACAGATAATAATAAAAATAAAAATTTTAATAATATATATATATATATATATATATATATATATATATATATATATATATATATATATATATACACATATACACACACACACACACACACACACACACACACACACACACACGTACAATATACAAATACAATCTGTTATATACAGAAGCAAGGGAATGTAAATGGCAGAAGAGGTATGGTATGTTGGATAAATATAAATAGACTAAGCTGTGTATTGCACATTAATTATTGCTCAATGGAGCAGTTTTAACTGTTCATGAGATGGATAGCCTGAGGGAAAAAACTGTTCCTGTGCCTGACGGTTCTGGTGCTCTGTAGCGCCTGCCAGAAGACAGTTCTTGAAGGCAGGGCAGGGGGCAACCAATAATCCTCTCAGCAGTCCGAACCGTCCTTTGTAGTCTTCTGATATCAGATTTCGTAGCTGCACCAAACCAGACAGTTACTGAAGTGCAAAAGACAGACTCAATGACTGCCGAGTAGAACTGTATCAGCAGCGCCTGTGGTAGGTTGAATTTCCTCAGCTGGCGAAGGAAGTACAACCTCTGCTGGGCCTTTTTCACAATGGAGTCAATGTGGGTCTCCCACTTCAGGTCCTATGAGATGGTAGTGCCCAGGAACCTGAATGACTCCACTGCTGCCACAGTGCCGTTTAGAATGGTGAGGGGGGTCAATGTTGGGATGTTCCTCCTAAAGTCAACAATCATCTCCACTGTTTTGAGCGTGTTCAGCTCCAGGTTGTTTTGACTGCACCAGTGAGCCAGTTGTTCAACCTCCCTTCTGTATACAGACTCATCGTCCTCTTGTGAGGCCGATGACTGTAGTGTCATCTGCAAACTTTGTCAAGCTCCTGAAGAGGTCCTTGGCAGTGCAGTCATTTGTATACAGGGAGAAGAGTAGTGGGGAGAGCACACATCCCTGGGGGGCACCAGTGCTGATTGTACATGTGCTGGAAGTGAATTTCCCATTTCACTAGCTGCTGTCTGTCTGTCACTGGACCCATCTAGAAAGGGTCCAGTGATTTCCTTCAGGTGGGCCAGTCAACACCAGTCTCTCAAATGATTTCATGGCCACAGATGTCAGAGCAATGGGTCTGTAGTCATTAAGTCCTGTGACTTTGGGTTTCTTTGGGACAGGAATGATGATTGAACATTTGAAGCAGCATGGGACTTCAAACTGCTCCAGCAATCTATTGAAGATCAGTGTGAAGATGGGGGGGCCAGCTGGTTAGCACAAGATTTTAGACAAGAAGTTGAAACACTGTCTGGACCCTGTGCTTTTTGTCTTTTGTTTTCGGAAGACACGACACACGTCTTCTTCACAGATCTTAAGTGCAGGTTGAGTAGCAGTAGGAGGGAGGGTGGTGGTTGTAGGAGGTGTTGAGGTTTGCGTGAAGTGAAGGTCAGAGCAGGTGTAGGGTGTGAGATTTGAAAGGCCCAATCTACTGTAGAATACATTCAAGTCATCAGCCAGTTGATGGTTCCCTACAGTGTTGGGGGAAGGTCTCTTGAAGTTAAATGTCTTTCAGGCCGCTCCACACTGATGCAGGGTCATTAGAAGAAAACTTGTTTTTCAGCTTCTCAGAGTATCTTCTTTTAGCCACTCTGATTCCCTTATTCAGTGTGTTCCTGGCCTGATTGTGCAATACTTTATCCCCATCTCTGCAAGCATCCTCTTTGGCCTGACGAAGCTGCCCGAGTTCTGCTGTAAACCACGGTTTGTCATTGTTGTGTTAAATAAGTCGTAGCAGGAATGCACATATCCTCACAGAAACTGATATGTCACAGTATCTGTGAGCTCGTCCAGATTGGTGTCTGCAGCCTCAAAAACACTCCAATCAGTGCAGTCAAAGCAGGCTTGTAGTTCCAGCTCTGCTTCATTGGTCCAACTCTTTACAGTATTTACTACAGATTTAGCTGATTTTAGTTTCTGCCTGTAGGTTGGAAGATGAACCAGACAGTGATCAGAGAGTCCCAAAGCTGCTCTAGGGACAGAGCGATATGCATCCTTTGTTCTGTAGCAATGATCCTATACATTTCTGTCTCTGGTTAGACATGTAATGTGCTGTTTGTATTTGGGCAGTTCACGTCCAAGAATAATAACAGAGTCCGGGTATTGTTGTTCCGTGTCTGATTTGATCAGCCAACTGTTGCAATGCTGTGTTCACGCACACGTGTGGTGGGATATAAACACTCACCAGAATACATGTGGAAAACTCCCGTGGTGAGTAGAAAGGCTTACAGTTGATAAAGAGAGCTTCAAAATCAGGACAGCACATCTTCTTACATAGGCGAACACCCGGGCAGACCATCCATTACAGCTGGATACAGATTTAATAATCCTTCACATTCACAGCTTGTGTTAGTCTGGACTATTTTCACTGTTCTCAGCTTTATATAGCATTATCATATCTTGTTTGCCTAATAATACAAGTACTCAACAGTATGCCAACTAAGTTTTCGATTGTCATTTCGATCGTAAAACAACGGTGGTAGTTTGATTGCATGCTTAAATTGGGACATACATTATAGCCATCAATGATTGTCTGGACAGAGTTTTTTGGGGGGATTTTTGTAAAAATCGCTAGATTTTTTTTTCATTCTTTCATTCTTGGAAAAAATTGTGCCACAAGTGTTTTGGCATGGGGGTTTTGCTCTGCAAGATGCTAGCCAATCATAACACAGTATGAAGTCGTAGTAAAGGGATAGTTCACCCAAAAATGAATTCTCATTGTTTACTCACCCTCATGCCATCCCAGATATGTATGACTTTCTTTTTTCTGCTGAACACAAAGATTTTTAGAAGAATATCTCAGCTCTGTAGGTCCGTACAATGCAAGTGAACGGTGACCAAATCTTTGAAGCTCCAAAAAAAGAGATAAAGTCAGCATAAAAGTAATCCATAAGACTCCAGTGGTTTAATCAATGTCTTCTGAAGTGATCTTTTTCTCCTTGGCGATCATGACTCAAAGCTCGATTACACTTCCTATAGTCCCATCTAGCGTACAAATATTCTGATATGTACAAATAGATATGTAGTTTAAAGTTGAAGAGGCACGACTCGATTACATCATCCACAGCGTGTCATGGGTGTGGGCAGTCACTCGTTTTGCAGTCTTGGTTGGGCGCGGTTCTCTGATTGATGAACCTCTCTGCTGGACCATGGGTAATGTAGTTGTTTACCATGAATTCCACTACCAACACGATTTTTAAACAATGAAGTTGAAATAAAGAAGACTAATGTCTTCAACGGAAGCATATGACAACCTCTGAGCTCAAGGTACATTTGTCTTTAAATGTTTATAAGTTATCATTGAAAATTCATCTATGGAAAAAATGAATGGGATTTTTACTTCCCGAACCAGACTGTTGCACTCTATAAATGAAATGCAAAGCAGAACTTATGTACCTTCTATGTACTACAATTACATATTCTATCACTAGAGTAAACAAAATGACATTTATTTTCATAGGTATCATATGGGCTTGTCAGAAGTTTAAAAAAAAAAAAGGGCAAGAGATCAGGTTGAACGTGGTTTAAATGGACAGCCGGATCATATATAGAAGGTTAATCAAGTTTTGTGATTAATGAAGAGCATGTCTAGCCTCTACACCTGTTGCTCGTTGGCTGCATGCCTTTATATTACACCAAATCTGTGGTAAGGACAATGGAAGAGTTCTCTGAAGAGCACAGGCTGTATAAAATCTCCTTAAAATCACATGCATCAAGGCTCCGAAGTAAACTAAGTCCATTTAGCATTTTTAAAAATGGGGACGAGCCCTTCAATATGCTTCAACTTTGTTTCGATAAAATGTCAAAGAAAACTGTGCTCATTAATACATTTTAATGGGATCGTTGATGAGGGGTTCATAAGTGCATATGGAACGAAGCGCACAATTTCAACTTGAATCAGTCAAAAATAAATTGCATTGTGACACAGGACAAATAAATTAAAAAAAAAAGGACATATGAGAAAGAGAGAAAGACATTGCACAGTGACCTAACTGTGGAAGAGTCTAATATACTGCAATACACTGAAAGAAATGATACATTCAGCACTGCCACTACAAAAGGCACTTTGGATGAAAATGTTGAAGGTTTAAGAGCAAGTTGATATGCCTCTCTGCACAGCTATACACATATTACAAGTAGTGGTTGACCGTTATGGGTTTTTTAATGGCCGATGGTGATGCCAATATCCAGAGAGCAAGGTGGCCGATATCACACAATTTAAGCTAGTAAATAACAAACATAAAATTGCTAAAAAATTAATAAACTCTTTAGCATTATATTTACTAAATTTCACAATAAACTAACTTTAAGTTTCTTCTGATTTCTTGTTTAGTCCAATTTTAGTAATTTATTTGCACATGAAATTGTTCATAAATTAGGAAGGAAATAACAGTACACACAGTAGTCCAGCAACCATGGATGGCATGTCCATGTTAGCAAATCGCATTCTCTCAAAAAGAAATACAGAATCAAATACAAATTGCACATACAGTGCATAGTGAATAAGACATTTGCTCATAGCACACATGAAGCACTTTTACTTTGAAGTTGCACTTACACGCTCGTGCAGATCCAGCACAAGCAGCAATCTCCTGACAGTTTAAAAGGCCTGGATCACCTGCTTGGATTGTCACGGTCATGATTTGTGAATCAGAGGAACTTTTGATCCTGAAGTTTTTGATTCTGGCTGATGGAATACGCACTTTAGAGGAAGATATTAGACGAGCGCTCGATGGGAAGAAAACGCTGGATTTTTGTGAAGTTCATGAATTACAACTTTTTAAACTAGATATCTGCATATTTGCAGATGGTATATAATAGTTTTATTGATATTTGCCTTTTAACATTAGAAAAGTAACAGGGAACTGTTGAGGAGAGACTGTTAGAATACATGCTTCAGAGGAAGATTTATGAGCATTCCACAGGATGCTGGATCTGCTGAAGTTGTGCGAGGTTGGTTTATTACATCTGTTTAAACGAGATATGCGCATATTTGCAGATGGTGATGATATTAGTTTTATTGATATTTTCCTTTTAATCATTAGACAAGACAGTTAAAAATTACAGGGAACTGTTGAGGAGAGAGAGGGAGAATGAAACAGGCAAGCACTTTAACATTGAGCTCTGATATGCGGACCGTTTAAATGACATTGTGCTGCAATGTAACACGATGGCACGCAACAACAAAATGTACCGTGACTGGTCATTTACATTTCTCAGTCCCTTCGCATGCAAGCAGGAGATTCAGCGCCCTCAAAAAAAAAACAAACAAAAAAATATATATATCGGCCAAAAGGGAAAATTGATCAGCCGATGCCAAAAATTAAAAAATGCAGAATGTCGGCCGATTTATCAGCCTCAGCGATATATTGGTCGACCACTAATTACATTTTTCTTTTGTTAGCTGGCTTGGAGCATTTTAAAGCATCTGAAAACAGTGGGGTGTAGGGTGGTCCTTGCTTTTGCTTTCAGTGGTAAGCCACATTCATTTCTGCTTAATACAGGACCAGTGAGAGGCCCACAGCTGAAAACATAATAGGCCGTGAGGAAAGCTTTAGTTCTCACTAGAATCATCTCAAGCAATCTAGATGAAGCCTCCAAAAAAAACAAAAAAAAAAAAAGCAGCATTGTCTCTGGTTCACACATCAGCCTGGAGCTGATCTTTAGAGAAAATATTTCATGACCAAGTAAAACATTTAGCTGTGGTTTCAAGTTACTGTCCCGCAGAAGATAATTACTACAAGTACAACCTTTAGAACCGTCTGTCAGGCATCCATTTAAATAAGGAAGGAATAGCCCAATGATTTACAGACAATATGCTGTATTGTTTCAAGCATGATGAATAACCCCCTCTCATGAGCATATGTTTTAGATTGGGCATGCTTAAGTGATACACCTTTGAGGTCTGATCAGGGGCAATGGTGCAGAGAGAGGGGAAGAGTACAGCACAGCTGAGTAAACCAATAGAATGTCTGTCTGATCCATGCCTTTCGATTCCATCTCGACTTAAACACAATCTAATCTATGAAATAGAACAAAAACAACCCTACAACCTTTGGAAAGAATTTCTAAAGAACTTAAGCATAAACACGGTCATCTGATCTAGACCACGAATTACTGTAGAATGACTAGTATTTTGGATAGAAAAAAAAAAAAAAACAAGCATGATGCCATGTGATGATCTTTGTTAAAGATCCATGTAATATGCTGTTGCTGTGGATACACAATATAAATAGGTGGTGTAAATAAACCTGGAGGAGATACATTGGAAAATGGCAGGCACTTATTATAGTGCTATTAGTGTTGTTAAAATACTTTTTTCTTTTTTTTTACTTGGAAACCGAATTCTGCTACTCTGCAGTTCTCATTCTGTTTTAAAAGAACAGTTCACCCAAAAATGACAAATGATATCGTTTACTCACCCTCATGTTACTCCAAACCCCTATAACTTACTTTATTCTGTGGAACACAAAAGGAGAAGTGCTGAAATATTTTCCATTCAAACACATACAGTTGTGCTGTAAAGCTCCACAAAAGGACAAAAAAAAAACGTCTCCTTTTGTGGTCCAAAGAAAACAATTGGTCATACAAATTTGGATCAACATGAGGGTAAGTAAATGAAGATTTTTATTTTTGAGTGAACTACCCCTTTAAATCCAAAGCCAGAAATGTTAAATTTAATCTTGTTTCATTCTCATTGTATGGGGATCTGGGAGATTGCATGATTCCATGTCTGTGATTGAAATATGTTCCTGCTCTACTTTTGCAACAGCATAGCCCCATTGATCTCTCTCAAACTTTGACCATTCCAGTATCCATCTGGTGCCCTTTGACCAGATGATAAAGACTTCTCAAACCAAGCAGACTGAGGAAGAGTATGCTTTTGGTAACAATAAAAGTTCTGAAAACGAACCACACTGAAGGTAAACAAGTTCAATTAATCCAATGTAATCACAATGAATGTAATTACATGCACTACATAATAATCCCTTACATTTATATAGCGCTTTTCTAGACACTCAAAGCACTCTACATAGTAAAGGGGGAATCTCCTCCACCACCACCAATGTGCAGCATCCACCTGGATGATGCGATAGCAGCCGTAATATGCCATAACACCCACCACACACCAGCTGTTGGTGGAGTAGAGTGATGTTACACAATATGGAAAAAGCATTATGCCAAATAAGTAGGATGTCCAAATACTCAATATTCATAAGAGTAGAAGGAAAAAAAAAAAAAAAAAAAACCCAAATGACCCAATGCATTCGCTCAGATTCTGAAGTGTGCATCCAGTGGACACCATCTTATTCCATAAGCCCACATGAGAAAAATAAAAATGGCTGACAGAGTCGGGCAACTTTGTGCTCCAGGTACAAGAAAAAGATATTCCTGGTTAAATTGTCCTTTTGTAACAACAGCAGAGTAAACTGTTTCCATGGTTCAAGTTGTATGTCATAGGTAAAACTAGAACATGTAGCCTAGGTCAAAAGGACAATGGCAACATGGCAGATGTAGCATCTCCGGGAACATATGTATACCACACACCTGCATATCTTAAGAACATACTTTTACTTCTGGAGAAGTTCTTCATCAAATTTAGTACACACTCAAAAAGTACGGGAATTTGTATCTCTGAGGGTCTAAGCATAATAGGATGCACTGCTGAGCGTCAACATCCTAATAAACTAGGAGCAGATCACATAGCAGCTTTAACACATGATTAGATCAAGGGAAGTGATAAATCCAGCTGCATGGACATGATGCAGAGCTGTCAAGATCCTGCTAATGCCCTAAACATCCTTTAATGCTAAAGAGGACCATAGAAAAGACATTCATTCAGGTCAGATGATAATCAACATGCATTAACACCAAAACACAAAAGGGCAATGGTGCTGTTGTCACACATTTTACAAGTACTTCCCTTCTGTGGAAATCTCATATCCTCTGAAATTTCTCTGCTGGCACATACACATTAACCCATTGTGCTCTAAAGTGATGTAGGTAAGATTCCACTTCACAATGTGAAAAGTAAAGAAATGGTGATCTATTGGAGCATCATATGAAGACCTTTAATAGGTCTATAATAACGGTCAACATATTAAGCAAACAGTGTAATGCCTAGCAACATATGCATTGTAACTATTGCATAAATGAAAATGACAACTTACATTTCCTTGTGTTTGTCCTCTGCTAAAATCTGGTCATTTGGCTTGAGTCCATACCTGTGAGGTACACAAAGAAAACACAACTGAAACAGCATATTTCCAAACAAATATTTGTGATCAAAAATTTAGTATTCCATGTCTCAACATACTGTATGATAAAAATGGTTAAATCCAACCACTTTAAGTTAACTTATCCTAAAAGTGAATGTGCAGTTATCTGTTGACACCAATATTAAAACGGCTAAATACTATAGCAAATTTACTTTAAACAGACATTATCAGGTTACAATCTACAGAGAACATCCACCCCTGAGATAAGGATAAGAACATGCGACAGCTCATTTCAATAAGATGGCTGTAGATGAAGGTCTTAGCCCTAGCACCAAATAAAGCCTCTTTTGTTAAGCCATAATACTCATTTCATCAAATTAAAGTAATTTCTTATACCATAATTTATGCATTTTGCTATTTTAAGCTGAATTCAACACGGTCAGTTCTGCGAGTTCTGAAATAGAAACACATGAACATATTTTGAAACGATCTGATTACTCTTTGTAGCCACTGATTGTGCCACAAAATGTCACAACTGTTCAACCAATAAGGCGCATTTTACATCTTAAGAGGATTATAGGACTAGACAATAGACACCGACTCAGAGAACCTGTTTTGTGACCAAGGTCAAATAATAGACTAACCAAATGTTAACTTCCCATGGGACTTAGTGTTGTATGTTGCATGGACTGCATGTTAAAGAGAAGTATCTGTTGCAATTTAAGGTCATCCACAGAAGTCACAGGACATGACATGCAGGTAAAATATTAAAGTGTTAGTTTCAAAGTCATTATTTACTCCCGTATCATTCCAAACCAGCATGACATTCTTCCGTGGATCAAGAGGAGACATTTTAAAGAATGCTGATGCTACTTTTTCCTCATTCAGCGAAAATGAATTGTAACTGAGGCTAACATTCAAGAAAGTCAATACTGGTTTGGAGCGACAGAAGTGTGAATAAATAATAACAGAATTAATTTTTGGGTGATAAGTTCTAAAGGCTAAAGGGTCAGTCCATCTCAAGTGGTCCAATACAGGTTGCTTGACCATTTTTACATTTTCCCATTTGTTTTGAGTGATTACCTCTATGTATTGGTATTGCAAAACCACCAGTTATTTTTTTATTTTACTTGGTTTAAACACTACGGCCATCTTTGCGTCATAGCACACAACATATTTTGGTTATACAGCTGTTTACAGAAACCTCAATATCTCGGCTCAGTATGGTCCTTGGAACAAAACCTGATCTGTAGAGCACATTACAAAGGTACATGTACATAAAGTTGTGGCCAAAAATATTGGCACCCTTGGTAAATGAGCAAAGGCTGTGGAGAGAAAAAAAAAAAAAAACAACTGCATTGTTTATCCTTTTTTTTTCATTCAAATAAAAAATCACAAAAAAATCTAACCTTTAACTGAAGTAAAACAACTGAAACAGGGGAAATCTCATTAAATAAATATTTTTCGGCAAAACGCATTGGCCATCATTATTGGCATCCTTTTATTCAATACTTTTTGCAACCTCCCTTTGCCAAGATAACAGCTCTGAGTCCTCTCTTATAATACCTAATGAGGTTGGAGAACAGCTGGCAAGGGATCTGAGACCATTCCTCCATACAGAATCTCTACAGATCCTTCAAATTCAGAGGTGGACTCTCCTCTTCAGTTCACCCCACAGGTTTTATATGGTGTCCAGATTAGGGGACTGGAATGACTAAAGGCAGAACCTTGATTTTGTGGTCAGTGAACAATCTTTGTGTTGATTTTGATGTTTGTTTTGAATCATTGTCCAGCTGGAAGATCCAACGAGGGCCCATTGTAAGCTTATGGGAGAGGCAGCCAGATTTTTTTTTTTTTTTTATCTGTTAGAATTTGATAGAGTCTGTGATGCCATGTATCCGAACAAGAGGTCCAGGACCTCTGGCAGAAAAACAACCCCACAACATTAAAGATCCAGCACCACATTTACTCTGGGCATTGGGTACTTAATCTCTGTGTGCACCAAACCCATCTCTGGTGTTTGCTGCCAGAAAGCTCTTGTTTCATCTGACCATAGAACCCGGTCACATTTGAAGTTCCAGTAGTGCCTGGCAAACTGAAGACGCCTGAGTTTGTTGTTGGATGAGAGCAGAGGATTTTTCCTTCTTGAAACCCTCCCAAACAAATTGTGATGTACAGTAGGTGATGTCTGATTGTTTTTGACATTCTGACCCCAAGATCCAACTAATTTCTGCAATTCTCACTGTGCGGAGACAATATAGACACACGTCATTTTCCAGGCCAATTCTTAAGATCTATACCCCTGTGAAACAGGAAGTCATGGCAGAACAATTTCATGTTCCTAGTCACCCAGGTGCACTTTTATAAAAAAAAAAAAAAAAAAAAAAAAATTGAATGGGAATATACTTCAGATATATTTTACTCAGAATATCTAGGGGTGCCAATAATTGTGGCCAACCTGTTTTGGAGAAAATATTTAATTCCCCTCTTACAATTGTTTTACTTCAATTAAAGGTTAGATTTTTGTGAAGGATAAACAATGCTGCATTTTTTCACAGCCTTCTTTGCTCATACAGATGAAGTCAGAAGTTCACATACACTTAGGTTGACGTCAATAAAACTACTTTTTTTAAATCACTCGTATTAGCAAACTTTAGTTTTGGCAAGTCATTTAGGACTTTGTGCATGACAAGTCATTTTTCCAACAATTGTTTACACACAGAT
The DNA here is from genome assembly GCF_019703515.2 of Myxocyprinus asiaticus. NCBI lineage: Eukaryota > Metazoa > Chordata > Actinopteri > Cypriniformes > Catostomidae > Myxocyprinus > Myxocyprinus asiaticus. Next base: position 23,407,616 of record NC_059364.1, on the reverse strand, counting down.
TGTCAATTAAAAGTGAAACAAAAATCACAATTCTAGTGGTCAGAAGTTTACATACACCAAGTTAACTGTGCCTTTAAGCAGCTTGGAAAATTCCAAAAAATTATGTCAAGCCTTTAGGCAATTAGCTTCTGATAGTTTAATTGGAGTCAATTGGAGGTGTACCTGTGGATATATTTTAAGGCCCATCTTCAAACTCAGTGCCTCTTTGCTTGACATCATGAAAAAAAATAAATAAATAAAAAAAATAAAAAAAAACAGCCAAGACCACAGACAAAAAACAATTGTGGACCTCCACAAGTCTGGTTCATCCTTGGAAGCAATTTCCAAATGCCTGAAGGTATCACATTACAACGTAGTTTGGTGTGAAAAGTGCAAATCAATCCCAGAACAGCAGCAAAAGGACCTTGTGAAGATGGAGGAAACAGGTAGACAAGTATCTATATCCACAGTAAAAAGAGTCCTACATTGACATAACCTGAAAGGCTGCTCAGCAAGGAAGCCACTGCTCCAAAACCACCATAAAAGCCAGACTACAGTTTGCAAGTGCACATGGGGACAAAGATCTTACTTTTTGGAGAAATATCCTCTGGTTTGTTGAAACAAAGGTTTAACTGTTTGGCCATAATGACCATAGTTATGTTTGAAAGAAAAAGGGTGAGGTTTGCAAGCCGAAGAACACCATCCCAACTGTGAAGCATGGGGGTGGCAGCATCATGTTTTGGGTGTGCTTCACAAAATAGATGGCATCATGAGGAAGGAAAATCATGTGGATTTATTGAAGCAACATCAAGACATCAGCCAGGAAGTTAAAGTTTGGTTGCAAATGGGTCTTCCAAATGGACAATGACCACAAGCATACCTCCAAAGTTGTGGCAAAATGGCTTAAGGACAACAAAGTCAAGGTATTGGAGTGGCCATCACAAAGCCCTGACCTCAGTCCGATAGAAAATTTGTGGGCAGAACTGAAAAAGCGTGTGCAAGCAAGGAGGCCTACAAACCTCACTCAGTTACACCAGTTCTGTCTGGAGGAATGGGCCAAAATTCCAGCAACTTATGTAAGAAGCTTGTAGAAGGCTACCCAAAACGTTTGACCCAAGTTAAACAATTTAAAGGCAATGCTACCAAATACTAACAAAGTGTATGTAAACTTCTGACCCACTGGGAATGAGATGAAAGAAATAAAAGCTGAAATAATAATTCTCTTTACTATTATTCTGACATTTCACATTTTTAAAATAGTGATCCTAACAGACCTAAGACAAGGAATGTTTTCTATGATTAAATGTCAGGAATTGTGAAAAACTGAGTTTAAATGTATTTACCAAGGGTGCCAATATTTATGGCCACAACTGTATTTAAACATTTTAAACATAATAAAAATGTACAGTATTTTACAGTAATTATGTATATGATTGACATACAATAGCTTGTCAATGAGGTCTAAAATGTTACTACTTTTGATACTGGCAACAGTGGAACATGATCAATCACAGGGTTCTTCAAAAAGTTCATAAACAAAAGCGTTTAGTTTTAAGTAACCTTAATGAACTGTAAGTGGAGTTTAAAAATCAGCACCCAGAGTTAAAGAGATCAAAATTTTGTGAACTGAGGCCAAAATGGTGTGTGCTGGCAGAAGCATCTGGAACTCACACCATTTGTGTCTGCACACAACATCAGAACATCAAGCTGATGGTTGAGTCAGCAAAGCTTAAAGTGGATTACAAGGACCTGCTAGAACTTCTAATCTGTGACAAACAGTTATGACTGCATGCTCAACAAGTTTGACCAGTGTCCAGGTTTAGAGGCCTTACTGCAGATGAAGAGTCAGACAAAGATGACACTTCCTGATAACATCACCTTTAAGCAGTGGGTTATGACTGACAGAGCAGATATGGTCACTGTCATTTTCCCTAGGGATGAATTCTCCATTTCTCTGGCTGAGAAAACTCACTGCGTTAAAGATACATCACTGGTTGAGGACATCAGCGTGGAAACTGATGTTTTTGTAAAATTCTTCCACCCACCTGGACCAAGAACATCATTCAAAATGTCTGAGGACAAAGTGTGGGTTCCCAAGAACAATGTTCACAGAAAACTGACACCTGCCGAACTTACTACTGTCACCGGATGCTCCCACAATATTTCAGAGAGACTGAGTGAGGAAATCTCACAGCTTCTAATAAAACATGTAAATGTAAACTAGGGCTGAAACGATTAGTTGACATTATTGGCAACGTCGACAATAATAAGTGTCCAAAATTTGTCAAATAGTCATTTGATCTCATTTAACTTAATGAGATCACATTAAACACTAATGATGACGCGTGAGAGCAGCACTGCAGCTCGAGCCTGACTGAGGAGAGGAAGAATTACACAGCTCCAGATGCACTCTAAACTTTCCAAACAGCTTCAGGTGATGTAGATCTTAAAGTATGAGGGAATTATAATACAAAAATAAGTAAATACAGAAGCACTCTATTGTGGAATAAGCGAAGCTGGAGCTGCGCTGCAGCTCCGCTGAAGCAAAACTTGCATGTCGAGCGTTACATCTTAAATGCAGTTATATTTAATGCATTATAGCTTTATTAAAGTAAAAATAACACAGAAGCAGAGCATGTAAATAACTACAAACTCCGAAACTGGCATTTCTCTGTGCGGTCAGCGCCTCTTCTATGAGTTGCGTGAATGTCCCGATCCAAGGAGGAGAGACTGAAACTGCATCCGGCTGATGCACGCTCTGGCACGGGGACGCTCATCCCTCGAGTGCGCACGCTTGCTGCAGCTAGATTATAACGTGATGGCTCGTGACTTATTGAATCATTATGTCACTGTGCATTTCTTATCGTGAAGAAAATTGGCAATACGCAGCTTAATGAATAAGAGAGTTTGTTTTCTGTGAGTTAAAGATGGCTTGAAGTGAACAAAAAGGTGAGAGGGTAGTCTTCACCTCATTATACACTGCAACAAAATACGTTTTTGATTTGTTTGTTTTGGCTTGTTTCCAATATAAATATCTAAAACTCCTTTAAAAACAACGTACATTTACTTTAGCAGCTATACTGCAGAAGAAAATGTTATCTGAGAATGCTGAATATTAAAAATACAAATATTTTAAAATATCTAAAAATCCTTAGAAATGATTAAGCGGCATATAAGATATTTAGACTTGCTTTTAGAGAATAAATCTTGAATATAAGTATATTTTGTTTTTACTGCACTCGCAGCAGTATAACCAAGTGAAAAAAATAAACATACAATACATTTGTTTAAGATACATTGTCTTAAAGCAAGTCTAAATATCTTATGTTGCTTAAGTAAATGTATCTTAGAAAACAAGACAAAAACACTTGATAACAGGATTTTTTTGCAGTGAATTTCTTTACTGAATTTAAGTATTTTTCCCTTTAATTCAGTGAATGTCATTTAGAGGTTTTTAAAAGATGATTTTGACCTCTTTATTGTTAGTAAGCATGTTTAATACAACCTTTTAAGTCGGGGCATAAGCTGAATAATCAGTTAAGAGCTAATGATTAATCATTGCAATAATCACCAAATAGTCGAATAATCGCTAGATTAATCAATTATCAAAATAATAGTTAGTTAGTTGCAGCCCTAATGTAAACGTAAAATACTGTAAATTTTTGTTATTTGTTATGCTTATATTACATCTGTTCATTTCTCAATATGCACGAATAAAAGTAGGCTTTTCCCCAGATTTCTACTAGCCCTAACTCTGTAACCAGTGGAATCTCAAACTCAATTTTACAGCAGAATGCTACTATAGAAGACTTATTTCTGTGAAAATTTCAGGTTGCTATCTGGTCCCCCACCAGAGATATGCTCAACCCGAAAGTGAGGGGAATTTAAATCAAAATTTAAAAAATTGCATTTTCTCGCCCCCATAAAACGTCTCAAACCTGAAATGTTCATAAATTGACCCTATAAGTGGAACTTTGAGCAACCTTCACCATTATATTAGGACTTAAGTTCTATGTCTAAGGAACAAGAATGTGAAAAATGTTTACACACACACACACACACACACACACACACACACCTTGTAATGTGCTCTAGAGATCAGTTTTTGTTCCAAGAAGCTAGGATACTGAGGTTTCTGTAAACAGCTGAATAACCAAAATTTGTCATGTGACATGACAAAGATGGCCATCGTGGTTAAACCAAGTAAAATAGTAATACAAAAAACTGGTGGTTTTGCAATACAAATACATAGAGTTAATCAATACATAGTTGCCAATAACATCAACTAATCGTTTCAGCCCTAGTTTACATGTACATGTTTTAATAGAATCAGTGAGATTTCCTCACTCAGTCAAATATTGTGGGAGCGTCCGGTGACAGTAGTCAGTTCGGCAGATGTCAGTTTTCTGCAAACATTGTTCTTGGGAACCCACACTTTGTCCTCCGTAGACATTTTGAATGATGTTCTTGGTCCAGGTGGGAGGAAGAATTAAAAAAAAAAAAAAAAAATGGAAAATTAAAAATGGTCAAGCAACCAACTTTACAATTACTGGACCTCTTGACATGGACTGACCCTAAATCTTGTATTTCTACTTCAGAGATACTAGCTAAATACAACTTAATTGACTAATTAATACTAAATTAATTGACAGACACCCAACCATTACTGCTGTTCAAAACAGGCTAGCTCTCAGACGGGCCACTTGATTTCACCTTCTCATTGACAAGCTAAAACGTCTATGTACGTAACCTCGGTTCCCTAACAAAGGGAACGAGACATTGCGTAGCAACGCATATGGGGAATACCTTCTTATACGACCTAGTTGGGGAATACCTTCTTATATGACCTTGTTGAAACCGCTCTACAATAACGGCGATATTCTAATATTGGCAATGGTGTTTGAGCCCTGCTTGTTTTCGCGTAACTTTCCGCTATAAAAACAGGTGTACAAACACCATTTCCACAGAATTTCTGACTGAGAACAAGGAGCGCGTCGCTCGTACCTCAAGAACTGAGTCTTGTAGTGCGGCTAGCGTTCGCAATGTCTCGTTCCCTTCATCTCAGGGAAGCGAGGTTACGTACATAAGAGACGTTCCCTTAAGACTCAGTACACTCGACATTGCGTAGCAACGCATATGGGGAACAGAATGCCATCACGCTGCACTACACGACATAACTTCCCAGAGAGGAGCATGACGCCGCAGTCTCGTAGGACGGCGACCGATACGAGTATGCCACAGTGAGTGATCCTTGTGTTGGCCAGGAGGGGAGCATTCACAACAATATATGAACTATAGTCATACAGTATGAATTAACTCCTTATGAACCCAGTTGGGAAGGGGGTTTATTTCTAATGAAAGTGCTTGTGACTTTATGGTAAATTATAACGGCCTGCATGTAAGCGGTTGTGTAAATGATGGGGAGCCTGTACTTAAGAGGGGCATAAGTATATATATTTGGGCAATGAATAGCAAGTGCTCTAAACAGAGAGGACTTGTAAAGAAAGAGACATTACGTCTAGGTTGTAAAACCTTGCGAATGAGTTTGAGGACCATCCTGCTGCAAAACCTATGTCTTGTAAGGACACACCATTTGTCCATGCCCATGAGGAGGCCATGCCTCTAGTTGAGTGTGCTTTAACACCAACTGGGCAAGTCTTACACTGCGACTCAAGCCAGGGCAATTGCATCGACGATCCAGTGAGAGCCTTTGCTTGGAGACGGACATTCCTTTTGTGCATCCTCCATAGCATATAAAGAGCTGATCAGACAGTCTGAACCAGCAATTACGCTCAACATATGCGTGTAGTGCCTGCACAGGGCATAACAAATGCAAAGATTGTTCCTCATCCGAATTAAATGGAAGGAAAAAGGCTTGAAGGTAAACCACCTGTGCTCTAAAGAGTGTGGTTAGAACCTTAGGCACATAGCCTTTTCTGGGTTTGACAGTGGCTCTTGAAAGACCGGGGCGAAAATCTAGACATGAATTGTCGACTGAGTGCATGCAGGTCACATACCCATTTTACTGAGGCCAGAGCCAGCAGTAGTGCTGTCTTAACGGAGAGCATGCGCAAATCAAGAGTCCAAAGGCTCGAAGGAGGGCTCTGCAAGAGCTTTTAGGACTAAAATTAAGTCCCAAGTCGGGACTGTAGCCAGCAGAGGTGGGTTTAATCGTCTTAAGGAACTTTGATTAAATCATGCTTGCCTATAGGAGGCGCCGGCTTCATGTGTGCGATACGCAGAAATAGTTGCCACATACACTTTGAGCATTGACGGGGTGAGTCCTGCGTCAAATTGCTCTTGAAGAAACATTAGAATTTCTTATATGGGACAGTTTACTGGGTCTTTCCCATGTAAGAGACACCAGTCACTGAACACCTTCCATTTTAGCACGTAAAGGCATCTCGTGGACGATGCTCTGGCCTGTAAAATGGTGTTCATGACTGAACGTGTCAGTTCTGGCACGTCTAGTGTGCCCCGTTCAGGGGCCACACATGCAGGTTCCACAGCTGGGGCTGTGGATGCCAGATTGTGCCTTGCGCTTAAGGAGATCCCTCCTCAGTGATATTTCCCATGGCGAGCTGTACAGCATCTCCATTTCCGGAAACCATGGCTGGTTGGGTCATTTCGGCACAATTAATAGAACTGTTTCCTTGTCCTCTCGGACTCTGCATATGACATAGTGAATCAAGCTAGAAATACAGCTGATAGCTCTAGGCGGTTGATGTGCCGCGCTTTCTTTGCCCCTGTCCAGGTGCCGAAGGTCAGGCGTCCATCGCACACTGCCGCCATAAATCCTAATGCTTTCTGAAACAGCTTCAGGTGGAAGTGTTCTCCCCAGTTTGAACCGAGACAGACACTGTAGAATGGCCTGAACGCACTCACCCATGAGGTGCGCGCGCCCGCTCATGGAGTCGAGGTGGACTCCCAAAAAGGAGATTTGTTGGCTGGGGGAAGAGCGTGCCCTTCGCCCAGTTTACACTGAGGCCCAAGCTGTTTCGATGCTGAAGCAGTAAGTCTCTGTGCTGGAATAAAAAGTCTCTGATTGCGCCAGTAAAAGCCAATCATCAAGATAGTTCAACATGCGTATGCCGCACAGTCTCAGAGGTACGAGAACCGTATCGATGCACTTCGTGAATGTGCAAGGAGCCAGAGACAGTCCGAAGGGCAGGACTTTGAACTGATACACTGTTCCCTCAAACACGAATCTCAAAAACATCCTGTGATGTCCTACAATTTGGATATGAAAGTACGCATCCTTCAGATCTATCGACGCAAACCAATCGTGTGGACGTACATGCGATAAGATCCGTTTCCGAGTAATCATTTTGAATGGGCGCTTTGAGCGTGCGATTTAAATGTCTCAGATCCAGAACTGGCTGAAGTCTGCCGTCTTTCTTTGGAACAAGAAAATAATGGCTGTAAAATCCTTTTTGTGCTTGACAATTTGGCACAATCTCTATTGCGTTTTTCATAATGAGATTGTGCATTTCAGCTCGTAACACTGGCGCATCTTCGGGTGAAACTGTGGAAGACAGAACGCCGTTGAAACGGGGTGGCCGGCGTGCAAACTGGATCGTATAACCATGTTCGATCGTTTTTTGCACCCGTTCTGAATACCTGTAAGGGCTCACCATGCGTCTGCGTAATGGGACAGAGGGCAATTTGGTTTGCTTACTGTATGATATGATGCAACGCTCACTATAGGGAAGCGGTTGCGCATAATGTGTGTGCTTTGAAGAGGAAAAGGGCTCTTTGAGAATGTGTGAACATCTCGTGCATTTGCAACAAGTGCTGTATTCTTTTTTGCACTTATTGCATTTATTTGAGTGCAAGACACAGAAACAACATTCACAAACAACATTTCGAACGCTGGCTCGAAACAAAGCAAGGGCGAACCGGTTGTGATATACTCTGTTTGGGCATAAAATGTCTCATAGCCTGTGACTACTGCCGAGTCTCGACATAACGCTCAGCAAACTTATTCACAGAGCCGCCAAAGAGGCCGGCTGGAGACACTGGAGCATCCAAAAGAGTGGCTTTTTCCTTATCACTCATTTCTGTGAGGGTCAGCCATATATGTCGCCCGCTGACTCGTGTATATCAACGGCAATGTTAGAGGGCTTCTAGACAAGAGATGATCACTGTCTTGAAAGAAGAAATGGTGTTTGTGCATCCGTTTTTATAGTGGACAGTTTCATGCCAAAACAGGCAGGGCTCAAACACCATAGCCAATATTAGAATATTGCCATTATTGTAGAGAGGTTTCAACTAGGTCATATAAGAAGGTATTCCTCATATGTGTTGCTACGCAATGTCGAGTGTACGGAGTCGTAAGGGAACTAAAACTACTTTAAAGCTGAAGTATGCAATTTCTGCGCTACTAGCGCAATCGAACGGAATTGCAAAAATAAACTGTGTTTTCAAAACAACTTTCTGAATCTGCCCGTCTGCCATTGGTCAAACAAAGAGATAGTCCCACCCCCAACTCAAACCATTTGTTGAGTCAATGTTATTATGTCTGTGTATTTTAACAAAGTTAAATACTTCAGCTTTAAAATCAGGTATTTAGTTAGTCGCTTGCTGGCGCCAACATCTAATCATCAAACAGGCAGCTTACTGATCTCTTCACGAAACTTGGCAATCAATTCTCTGACTGCCCTGCAAACAGCAGGTCTTACAACTAACCAAACTGCTCAACACTCAGAAGAAATCTAATGGAAATCATTACAGCCAAAGTCTGCCATAGAACCACCTTTTGAAAAAGTGGTTTTAGGATTACTCAACCTTGTTTGCAATAGTGCTGAGTGACATTTAAAAGCTGGAGTTTGCCTAACTAATTAACACTATTCTCACTTTACAGCTTCAATTCTTTTGGCTTCAGTGCTTAAACTGGCCTGGTATAAGACACCTCTCAGCCTACTTAAAATTCAGGACAATTAAGGTCACATACTTTACTAAAAACAACTGTACAGTGAAACCCCTGTAAGTGTGCCACCTCCCGGTCATGGTAAGGCAAGGACGCACATGGCAAATCGGGCACTGCCAGTGTGTTGGAGGTTATGTAACGCACAGGGTGAGTGGGCAGAGGGGTATTGTTTTATTACTACTGCTCTCCCTGAAAGTAGGCCTACGTGTTAAACAGGAGATTTCCGTGGCACATGCCACCTCCTTAGAGAACAATGGCACTTGGACTTGCAATCTAAAAGAGAGGAGGTATAAGAACCTCTTTGCAATGAAGCAAGAAAAAGAAAGCTATGATCCTAAAAGCTGCTGGGCTTTTAACCTCCTTCACCTCCAACATGGTGTTGTATCAAGAACAAACGGTGGGTTGAACAAAACAGGTTTTAGTTTACACCTCAACCAAAGCAAAACATGGAATCGGACACACAGCACACACCGATACAAAAACATAATACAGACAGCACAAACCACACTGAAACATTCAAGTATTCCAAGTTATCCAACAGATGAAAATCTAACTGATTGTAAAGAATCATGTGACTTACTTGTCTAGAAAATCTTTGTCCACCACAGCACAGATATCAAGCAGGGGATTTCCCATCCCAAAAAGGGCATTTTGACTGTGGGAGGAAAAACACATGCTATCAGTTAAACAATTAAGAGTACAAATGTAATAACAGATGCAAACAATATCACACATAAAAATAAGCCAAAAACCATTGTGATTAACTTGCACAATGCATCTACTAAAGAAAATAAAAGGACATTTCGCCTTACTATTTATATTTATTTATTTTAGCATTTTCACCAGAAATTCTAAAAATGTGCATAACTCCAGCAACTCAAGCATTTTTTCTGAAGGGGCTTTACTCAACAAATATTCTGCATGAACAAATATGCATGGCTCAATCAAGCAAAGAACTACAGCACATTACACAATTTGAAAGAAATTTAAGCATGGCTTTATAAAAGAATCCATTCAAGCTAGAAAACAAGTTTAATCTTTGATGGATGACTATCAGATGAGGAATCCCACAGAATTTAAGGGTTCACACAAAGCTTTATACTATCACAAATGTTTTAGTGTCAAGTTTAAACCATTTAAGAAAGCATTCACAACAGCTCACAAACTAAGCATTAGAGGACATGAATGACCGTCCGTTCATTCACCCTGGTTAAAACATGTGGTAAAGACCCTTAAACCTAGAAGTTGGGATAAAATGACTTTATCCCGTCATTAATATATATTGAATGGTGATTTTTTTTAAATAAGAGGAATTTTAAACAGAGGGAATAAGACATGATTTTTCCAACACCAAAGAACAGCCAACAAAATTCTTCTAATTTATCTCCACACTCCTGCATTCAAAGAAAGACAACTGTTTTGTGGAAAACACTGGCAGTAATGGGAAACTTGTGAACAAGCCCAGATGTGTCAGCGTGAGAGTTTGTAAGTTAAGAAGCGCTCAAAAGATTTTCAAAACACAGATGTTCAATGTACAAAGAAATCAGTGAATAAAATGATTTCTGCCAAGCGAACAGTTAAAAACATTACATATCAGCATGTGTGTCTAATTGGCAAGACAAACACCACCACGTGCTGTAACCTTCCATTACCCAACAAAAGTGAAACGTCACCAAAATCTTTTACAATTGCGTGTTATTTGAATTAAGAAAAAAAGTATATTCTCCTTCCCATCTAAGGCCTCAAATAGCTTAACAAGCCTGACAATCCGTTTGTAGCCCTACCTGGCTGCAGGCATAAGGATGGCTTGAGGTGATGCTGACTAGAGTGAACTGACAGCCAAGTGTGGTCTGCATGTACTGCTGCTAATCTTTTAAGCGAGACCCAGTTAGACAACTGCTGATTGGCTGAACGAGCATTAGAGTCTATGCTGATTGGCTGAACGAGCAACGATAGGGGGCGCTTAGTACTTTCAGGGCTGATAAATATGGGGGCGCCAAAAGTAAAACAAAGCGCGTTTTACGCACTTTTGTTAGACACAAAAAAATGTCTGCCTTTTAATGATTCATAATAAATATACAAATTAAAACTAAATGTAGTTTAAATATTAATAAAATTCTATATAAATAAATATCCAGCTACCAGGTAATAATGTATTACAGTTTACTTATGTGCAACAAGTAGTCACCCAATCCACAAAAAAATATTTATGGTGGTGGAAAAAGCTGCATTTTATACAACTGACTAAAAAACAAACATTTGACACATACCAACCGGAAAGTGACCTACTACACATCCAACAACGGTCATAAAAATGCTCTATAACGTGTGCATATAGTAATAATTGTATTGTTTGAGAATGCATGCATACATATATGTAGTATGTGTAGATGTATGTTAATTAAAACTTTAGCACTGAGAACTCACGAGGGCTCTCTGTGCTTCAGAGCACCTTGCACAACAAAAGACAAGTGGAGCTGGATTTACACCGGCGGGACGCACGCCAAAGGTCGATATATATAATACTCTAGGGCAGCATCTGTTCAACAACATCAGTCATATATATACACGGAGACTTGTCCATTTATAAAGGTTCAATTAAAGTTAGTGCGACAACACTGTTCACTCCAACAGAATGTCTGCATGATCACGAGTTTGCGATTTTGGATTTGCAGCATAACTTGCAAATGCATAATGACATTCCTCCAGAGAGCAAGAACTTGGCATGGCACTATTATAGGCAATGGCAAACTGGAAGCACTATCTACCTCAACAACCAACATTTGTAGCAAGACATGATTACATCTAAATTAAATCAGTTCCAGGGCATTGCTCATAGTTAATGGGAAAATGCATGAGACGCTCCTTTCCAATACGACAACAATGTGCTTTTGAGAAATATCACAGAGTTGGCAGCGCATGGACAAGCAGACCTCTGACCTAAAAGTGCTTGCACACAAACCCCATGTTTAATAAATCACAATAATTAGCACTGTCGACTCTCTCCTCTGGCTCAACCAGTGCTGATGTTTACTGTACCTGAGCTTTTTTTCTTCGAGTTTAATCTTCTTGGCTTTAGGTTCACCGGACGCCATGCTGTAATGATAGTGTTTTATCTATCACACAATGTCCTGACACCTTGCTGAGCGAATGGAGCGTCTGGCGCCGCCGAGAGAAACATTTACCGCAGACATTTAGCTGCCCTTATGTATTGCCTGAGCAAAAATAATTTCTGAGCCTAATATAAACTTCAATTGAACAATCATTCCAGAAAATATTTCTTAAAGTACTTTAAATTATACGTTATCAATTAAGACTCAATTCTGTTTCGTGTTTTAAATCTACTTTAGCCGACATTTGGGTCAGGCATTTATTTAGACGCATGAACTGGGAATGAGGACTGACACATCTGCCACATTTGCAAGGAAGGAATAGTTTCTGCTGAAAAACATTCGTCAAGACAGCTGTCCGTAGGTAAGTTTGATTTAGAAATACGTTTTCACTCGGTTTAGTCTTAGACAATTGACAGTCTGGGTGTGTTCGACAGTGCATTTTTACTCCAAATAATCGGTAGATATTGAAGATCCTGCTACTACACTTTCAGCAAACACAACTTTTAGGCGTAGCGGTTTTGATTCTTAGTGTTTTCTAAAACATTCATAGTTTTGTTCATTATCACACAGTCCAAAATTACCTTTAAAATTCTTGTTGTTTGGATGTATATAATAGGTACTAGCTGGTGAATTACTTCCTTAAAACTAATGTTAAATATTGTTATGTTACAATTTTCAGTATTTATTAGTAGTTGCATGCAGCGTAAATTGACATTAAAAGGAAAGTTCACCCTAAAAAAAAATGAAAACTGTCATTATATCCTCCCTAAATGTAGTTCCAAACCCTTATGACTTTTTTCTTCTGTGAAACTATGTTATACAGAATGACAGCGTCAGTCATTGTATTGAAAAAAGATGCAATGAAAGTTAATAACTGCCTAATAGAGGTCGATCGATACCGATAACTAAGGTGGTGGAGAAGGCTGATAACCGATTAGTTGGCCGATAGTTTTTAAAATCGATTAATAGATAGTTATGTTTTCTTCACAGTCATAGAGGCCAGAGTACATGAATGAATGAATAAAATCCCAGATGTAGTTTATTTTCCAACCAAAATCCCAATAATAATCAGAAAAAAAGATTGTATGTATAACGTGGAACTTTTAACACTAAACAAGCCTCAAACACACTCTCCATTATTCTGAAATGATGGACACTTTGCTCCTTTACAATGCTTTATTTTTTATATTTACCAAATTAAGCTTTTTATAGCCTATCTATTATTATTATTCACAATATATGACGTTGGAGACAGGATGTATGTGCAGACGAACGATGTTTCCATATAGTCACATTTTTCTTTGCATACCCCTTCAATTTAAAAAACGTAATAATCAGAGGAACACGGAGAAATATATAAATCGGCAACTATCGGCATAGATTTTTGCAGATAATGATTGTTCCAAAAAGCAACTATCAGCACTGATTAATCGGAAAAAATGATATATCAGTCTACCTCTACTGCCTAACCTCTCCTCCATTTTTGTATGAATTATACCTTTAAAGTCTCTAAATGATAGGTTGTGATCTTTCAAATGATGTTTTAATGTTTAAAACTGTTTGTTTACTATTATATGTCACTTAAACATGTTTTTCACAAATGTGTTGCTTATGATAAAGTGACTGCACAGAGCTCATATAAAAACTAAAGTGCAGTTCAATCTACAGAAACAAGCACAGCTTTATGAAGTGCACAATGAACAGAATTCAGCATACTATTAGACAGTGGAATTTCAGTTACATAAACCTAGCTCTTTCTTAAGCCTATGCCTATAACACTGCCATGGAAATGCTTTAGGAATCTTTACTCAAAAGCTCCAAAGAGAACTTTGTATTTTTGTATTTTAAAAGTTGCATGGTTATTTCCTACATGTAAACTTATTATGCTATTAGCACCCTAACTGCACCACTCCTATCTCTGTTTTTATCCCATTGTCTTTCAAGCCCTCATCATGATTCACAGCCTGTTCCTGATAAACAGTGTTGGCGATATATTCCTGGAGAAACACTGGAAGAGTGTCATAAGTCGCTCTGTCTGTGATTATTTTTTCGAAGCACGAGAGAAGGCGGTGGAACCTGACAATGTGCCTCCTGTGATCCGCACCCCTCATCATTATCTCATAAACATCTACCGCGAGAAGATCTTCTTTGTCTCTGTCATTCAAACAGAAGTGCCTCCTCTCTTTGTGATAGAATTTCTGCATCGAGTTGCAGATACATTTCAGGTATGAAGAAACCACTGAAAGTGCAGTGTAGAGAATACAGTGAGGTAATGGAAATATAAAGTTTTAGGATTTAAAAAAAAAAAAATTATGAAAAATGAATAGGAAATATTTAAGTTTCTAGGTCATTAATCAAAGAAACACATTTTTTAATCTGAACATGTCAAGTCCTTTGTTCAAAAGGTCAGATTTTCTTGCTTCCATTAAAGCACACAACATGTGGAAAAAGTGCATGTTGTTATTAAATTAAAAGGGGACATACCAAGTACAAATAAATTCTGAAATTCATTTTTTTAATTCACCTTTTTACTCCAATTTCTATGCTCATAAACTTTATATTTTTTATGATTTAAAAAAAAAAAATATATTAAAATAGAAAAATGCAATAAAGAATTTTTACTTCTGGTCTGACTTTTGAACCCCACTCTAAGATGTATTGCATTTTATAGATACTGTATTATACTATACTATATTATATATATAATATGACATTTTATAATAAGTCAATGTAATGGTGTGGTTTATGCAGGATTATTTTGGAGAATGTTCTGAGACCACTATCAAGGATAATGTGGTGATAGTCTATGAGCTCCTAGAGGAAATGCTGGATAATGGCTTCCCTCTTGCTACTGAATCCAACATTTTGAAAGAACTTATCAGACCTCCTACAATCTTGCGGTCTATGGTCAACACCATCACAGGTAAGATTTCCACAAGCAAATATTGCATGAGATGAATTTAATTTCCGGCCATCTGAATCTAACTGATTTGCAATCTTAAGGCAGTAGCAATGTTGGGGAGACCCTCCCTACTGGTCAGCTCTCCACTATCCCATGGAGAAGAGCTGGAGTGAAGTACACTAATAATGAGGCTTACTTTGATGTGGTGGAAGAAATCGATGCCATCCTGGATAAGTCTGGTAAGAATATCTCAAATTTCAGTTGATTGAACAGTGCTACCCATTAGAAGAGTGTGTTATGCAGCATAATGAATGTTATATACTGAATATTTGCTATCCAACTGTACAGTGTATGTTTGAGAGTTTAATGCAATTGTACTGTTGTGTTTTAGGAACTACAGTTTTTGCAGAAATCCAGGGAGTGATTGATGCTTGTGTCAAGCTCACTGGAATGCCAGACCTTACACTCTCATTCATGGTGTGTGCCTTTAGTCTTAAACACTTGACTATTTTTCTTGTACATTTACATATTTTAAGATTAAGACACTTGCTTTTACCTCTGATGTATGTGTTGAAAGTATGGGGCAAAATAAATGTCTATATGCATAGTGGGCCACAGTCATCAAAACAATAAAACTTGCTATGAATGTCTGTGACCATGTATGTTCTCAATCCACAGAACCCCAGACTCCTGGACGATGTGAGCTTTCATCCATGTGTCCGTTACAAGAGATGGGAAAGTGAGAGGGTGATCTCCTTTATTCCTCCAGATGGAAACTTTCAACTCATGTCATATCACGTCAGTGCACAAAAGTAAGTGGGGTATTAAAACGATGCCTACCAAAACAATAGGTTGCATGCAGTCAATCCTGTATAACACTAAAATGTATGTTTTGTATTTTACCTCTTCTTGCAGCCTGGTAGCAATCCCAGTATATGTGAAGCAGAACATCAGTTTCTTTGAGACTGGATCTTCAGGAAGACTGGATATCACTGTGGGTCCTAAGCAGACCATGGGAAAGACTGTGGAGTGTGTGGTAGTGACCGTACACATGCCTAAAGTGGTTCTCAGTGCCAACCTCAATGCAACTCAGGGAACCTACAACTATGATCCTGTCACAAAGGTAAAATACAACTCTACAAACTCTTTCCATTGTAGCTCTCATTGCTTTTAATTGTAGTTAAAGATTAGGTCCCCCCAATATGGAAAATTCTGTCAATATTTATTCGCCCTCATGTCCTTTCAAACCCGTATGACTTTCTTTCAGTAATAGAACTTGTTCATGCTGCTCTCTTCCATACAATTAAAGTGTGTTTCATAGATGATAAATGGAATCTGACGAAATGTGAGAATGTAACACCTGAAAACTCTTGCGAAATACTAAATAGGATAGAAATATGGGGGGGCCTGGGTAGCTCAGCGAGTATTGACGCTGTCTACCACCCCTGGAGTCGAATCCAGGGCGTGCTGAGTGACTCCAGCCAGGTCTCCTAAGCAACCAAATTGGCCCGGTTGCTAGGGAGGGTAGAGTCACATGGGGTAACCTCCTCGTGGTCACTATAATGTGGTTCTCACTCTCGGTGGGGCGCTTGGTGGGTTGTGCATGGATGCCACGGAGAATAGCGCGAAGCCTCCACACGTGCTAGGTCTCCGCGGTAATGCGCTCAACAAGCCACGTGATAAGATGCAGGATTGATGGTCTCGGACGCGGAGGCAACTGAGATTCGTCCTCCACCACCCGGATTGAGGCGAGTCACTACGCACCACGAGGACTTAGAGAGCATTGGGAATTGGGCATTCCAAATTGGGGAGAAAAAAAAATGGCTGAAAAATATCTGAATTTTTTTTTTTTAGCCATATCACCCAGCCCTACATGAGGGTGAGTAAATAATGGCTGAATTTGTATTGATTCAGAATTATGCTTTTAAAGGAATAGTTCACCCTGAAATTATTAGTATAACTATTAGTTTCATTTTAAGAATGTTCATTTGAAGCACTTTTATTATTTCAGTGCATATCATTAAAACTTGGCTAATAATACTCACTTTTGTCCTGTAGATTTTGGTGTGGAACATTGGAAAACTTAACCCTCAGAAGCTTCCTAATCTGAAAGGAAGTCTCAGTGTGCAGTCTGGAGCTCCTAAACCAGAGGAGAACCCAAGCCTGAACATTGACCTTAAAATCCAACAATTAGCCATCTCAGGTAAGTTAGGCCCCCCTTTTTCAGCTTTGGTCATTACTCATTACTAGTAGAGCCATAAATGTAGTGATAAAATGCTCATGTAATTAAGCATTAAAAATTGAATCTGCCATAACTATTCTCTTATGCTTCACAGGATTGAAAGTGAATCGACTTGATATGTACGGAGAGAAATATAAACCATTCAAGGGTGTGAAATATGTGACCAAAGCTGGGAAGTTCCAGGTCAGAACGTGAGGTTGGCTACAGATGTTACAAAGGATGATATGCCAAAAAATTATTAGAGGTGCCATTTTCTAAGTGACAAATTATACAGGATAGCAGCCTTGTACACATCTCCCTTATTTTAAAACATTGAAGTTACATTTGTCATTGTACTATTTATTTTTGTTTGATTTGTGGGTAGAAACTGGGAATTTGCAAGAAGTTAAAGTCTTTCTATTGGAGAGTATTTCCTTTGGGAATCTTTATGTTCAGATAAATAACATTCCATTGACATTAAAACTGTATAATGTTACATTTAACGTTAACACTTTACAATAAGTTTATACACGTTGTATACATTAGTTAGCTCAGTAGTTAATATTAATGAACCATGAAGAATACTTTTACAGTGCTTATTAATCTTGATTAATGTTAATTTCTACATATTCGAATACACATTATTCAGAGTTGAATATGTTAACATTTATTAATGTATTATGAACTAACATGAAATAACAAATAATTATATATTTATAAATTAACATGTGCTGTTAAAAAAAAAAAGTCTTGTTTTGATTATTGTAATTCATGATAGCTATTGCATTAACTAATGTTAACCATTAAAACCTTATTGTAAAGTGCCGTTGATGTAATGCATAGTACATCTCTGCCAGGAACGCTTTGCTTTGGCCATTATAAAGGGATATTTTCTTCTTTTTTTTTTTTTACACCAGTGACAAATTTTTAGCACAGAATACATCTGTTCTTGTCAGTGAAATATGAGAATGCGTATTATAAAACAAGATTTTCATATTTTATCATATTGGTTTCATATTATTGTATTGATGTAGCACTGTACATCAGATTACATCACTTACTGCTATACAATCTTTGATACTGGTATAATATAATACTTAAATTCTGCACGTAGAGATAGATCTGATCTTGTATTTTTTTTCATTTAATTATTTGTCATATAATTTCTTTTAAGTTCAGTGGCCTTTGAGTGGGATAAATACTTTTAAGAGGCCTCAGTCACACACAGATGGCCTTTAAAAGCACAATCCACCTTTAATAACAATCTTCTGATCTTCTACACAAGCATATCACAGATCTGAGGTCAGCAGCAGTTGCATTCTGTCTCAAAGGGAACCTCTTCTTAACACTTACAATCACAAGATGACAAAACCTCTCGGATGTGATCAAGTAGTAATAAGGTAGTTTGCCACATACATGCACTATGAAGCCATGATTAGCACAAGTGATAGAGCCTGTTGCACTGACCTGCAGTGACATAATAGATCTGCAGGTCTGCCACCTAAAGCTTACCAGAGAATTTGCACACTCACGAAGGATACAGTTATTTTATAAGATGTAAATCAAGGGAACTGCTTAATTGCATTTGAGGATATGTATTTAAACCAAAAGCCTTCAGATGTATAAAGTTTGGAAACAAAATTATGTCTCTGTGTGCTTGTTTTTGTGTTTCCAGCTCTGAAAAATAGCTGTTGATTCTGTTGTTTATAATAGATTCACTTGAATACTCTTAAATGTATTATGAGTATTAGCACAGAATGAATGTCTTGGAAGTTACCATCAAAAGAGTCCTTTAATTATTGAAGAACTCTTTTGATAGTAATTTCTCAGACATGCAGCGTAATGTTTTAACTCGTTATCCAATAACTGAAGCCTGAAGTGTAGCTTTTACAAATGAGACAGCAGCTTATCCATTTATTGACAAGCTGGTTTATTTGGCGAGATAAGATTTCAGATCAAATTTAACAGAACTGTTTTATTATGAAGCACATATGATGTTGTTCTTTCTGTGTCATTGAAGAAAAACAGTAGTGTCAAATATACATTCACAAAACAATATTTTCACCCTTTCTAATGTCATCATAACCCAAAACATGCTATTTCACATAAAAATGCAGCCCTGTAAACTTTTACAATGAGGCACTATATCGGGGCTGAAAAAGGTACGCATCCCAGTATATATATTATAAAAAGAGTTTAAGTGAATGCAAGGCAGTGCATCTTCTGATAAATTGTTAGCTGTACAGAGTTCAGCTTAACATAGTTCATCTTCAGCTAAAGGTGATAAGCATTGTGCTACAAATTTCATACATCCGAATCCATGTTACTACCTAAGGTAAAAAGTTACCCTTTCAGTCCTTAATTACATCCAAACAATGGTATCACATATAAACAACCACCTGGGTCTTGTGTAGTAGTTACAGATTCTTCATCAATTCACTACTACTGAAATACTAACAAACAGAAACACACAGAGAGTGAAGTCAAAATTACAGCTATAAATTGTTTCAACTGAAAAAAGACTGACTTTGATGTTCATTTTAGCCAGGAACCAGAGAAAACAGTTCAACTGTTCAATTGTGCTTCTCTTCTGGAAGGGTTTTAAGAAATCGCAACGTCACATCCAATCTCGCACAAGTTTAACAGAAAGAAAGAAATATTGTCAAGTGTATTAAGAAAGAATGGCATTTTAGAGTTAACTGTCTAAGCTTTCACGTGTCTATTTAGATTTAAAGTATTGTTTATATAATAGTTAATGAATACTAAGTTCACATAAATGTAAAAAACAAAATCTTTGGTATCAACCATGCCATGCAAGATACTTCTCTGTAATAGCATGACCCATCCAAAAACAATCAAAAGGCATCATCCCATTTAATAAATAGCTAAGTAAAGCTCATTATAAATATGAGCTATAAGAAAAGTTATTTATAGTGAATTATAACTTTACCATTAAAACCTAAAAGTCATTGTACTTATAGTATATTTGAGACTAAATCATGATCTGTGAATTAAGACAGCATTAAGAAATAAAAATATATACATTTTCAATAAGAAAATGTAACTGTCAAAAACTAAATTTAAAGTAAATTTCATCTAAACTCATTCAACTCATCAACATTGTTTGACAGAGGCATTTATGCCATATTTCTCAAATACAAAATAGAAAACTTCTTCATGCAAAAAATATATATATACCTGGAATTTGGAAACCCAACATACCAAAAATATATATTAAAAATCTGCTTCCTGTGTACTCCTATACTATACACTTATCACTGTGTGAGATAAAGTTATCTATAGCAAACTTTCAGGACAAAAATAGCCTCTAAATTAATCAGCACACTTAGTACCAACACCAGTAAGTAAACAAAAATAATTAATACCTGTCACCCCTAAACTAGAAATGAACAATGATGTCCAAAAGTTCATGGATCAGACATAGTCGTTTATTTCTTCTTGCCACCCCTTATCAGATGTTTGAAAAGGCAAACGTGCAGGTTTTAAATGGAGAAAAAAAACTAGTCCTCATTTACTGGTACCAGGGGGTCTTTCGGACCCAGCGGAGAGTGAACCCAGCGTCTGTGCGGATCTTAATGGAGGCGGCTTCTGCTTCTCTCACTGTCTCCTTCACAGACTGCATGAGGTTCTGTGCATTGTGCACAAGCATCTCAGTAGCCTTAAAAGAGAGATGCAACCAGTTCAAACTCTCATTCTGTCACAGATGTTTCATTTCATGTTTCATTATTATCGGTGGTTGTATGTTGATGTTTTAAAAGAAAGCATGTGCATTATCCTCACCTGCTCAGATTCTTCCTCACTGATGTTTGTGCGTCCCAGCATAGTGGCCTTAACTGTAGACAGGATCTTTAGCTGAGTGCTGATAGTTGGGATGCGCTCACAAACCTACAATAAACAAAACAGATTTGAGGGAGTATTCAGAGCTGCACCTGGTCTAATGTAACAGTTAGGAATTTATTTTTGTTAGATTTTTGGCAGCTTTTTGGTGTAATAAAACAAGTTGATACATTAGTATCCATCCATTTAGGTGGGGGGGAATGTACTAGTGATTCATATTTGTGATAGTGAGCAGAGCCACTGACCTGCAGAAGGTTAGTACGGATCCGTTTGTCTGTACATTGCTTGGCTACTTCCTTAGCCAGCCGTGTGACCTCATCTGAGGCCTTGGCGATGTCCTTGGCACACTGAATAAGGGCACGTTTATTCCCACTGCCTCCACGCACCAGACGAGACATCTCTGCCATCAAAAGGGCCATGCGCTTAGCTGCTCCAATGATGTCATTACCCTATAAGGAAAACCCATGCAGAACATTTTTAAATAAGAGCTGCTAGACTATAGTTGTGTTTTTGGAAATGCTGAGCTGCATATGATTACCTCTAAATGTAAAAGGTAAAATAAAAGAAATTGAAATATCAAGCCTGAGCTGCTCCTACAGACAGTCTGTTCATTACATACAACTTTTGTTTTTATCAGTACATTATTTTTTGCAGTGGACATTTTTGCCTTTAGTTAATCTGTGATTGTCAACAATCTAGCTCAATTTCTACATAACCCTTTAGAATTGAATAATACCTTTGACCAAATTTGAGTTAGACAAACAGTGTTTAGAATCACTTCATATTCATCCAATGCATATCAATGCTTGCATCATGCCTTGTGTGAAATAAGAAGTAGGTTCATCATTTCTCTCGTAATTTGTATGGGTTTTCATATAAAATGTTTCACATTTTTTAAGCGCATTTCAAAACTTTTGAGCAAAGAAAATGCGAATCTTGTGTTTCCTTCCACTAAGTCATGCACACTTATCTTAAAGGAATATTCCGGGTTCAATACAAGTTAAGCTCAATCGACAGCATTTGTGGCATAATCTTGATTACCACAAAAATATATTTTGACTTGTCCGTCCTTTTCTTTAAAGAAAGCAAAAATCAAGGTTACAGTGATGCACTTACAATAGAAGTACATGTAGACAATTTTTGGAGGCTTTAAATACAGAAATGTGAATCCTATAATTTTATAAAAGCACTTATATTCATTCTTCTGTTAAAACTCATTTTACAGTCATTTTTGAGTTTTAGGGGTTGTTGACATTACATCGTCTATGCAACGAAGTTGTAAAATTGGCTATAACTTTACACAGAAAAGGTTAGTAAGTGATTTTATCACACTAAAATCATGTTAACACACATATTGTTTATGTCTTGTGGCTATATTTTTGAAACAGTGAGTATTTTAACGTTCAAAAATTGGCCCCATTCACTTCCATTGTAAGTGCCTCACTTGAACCCAGATTTTTGTTTTTAAAGGAGGGTCAAAATGTATTTTTGTGGTAATCAATATTTTGCCACAAATGCTGTCAACTGAGCTTAACTTGTATTGAACCCAGAATATTCCTTTAAGGGAGCCTGCCTTGTCATAATGGAGAAGCTGAATGACCTCCTTGCTTCGGAGAGAGTTGTATTTGCAGAATTGGAGCAATTGTACATAGTTTTGTTAAATTCTGCCAGGAGATGCTGCAGAATGAATGTAATATCTCATTTAATGAGGGCTGAAATGGCTGCTATCCCCGTATGCCAGCCTCCATATACCTGGGAGCGCCCTCCCTCAAAATTGTTCTGGCAGTCTGTGAGAACCCACTTTAACAACCAGCTGTGGGGTAAACACTTCGGCATGTCAAGGGCTATGTTTGAAGAATCGTGTGCCAAGGTCAGACCTTTCGTTTATATGCACAAATAGTCAAAATACCTCATCATTTTGCAAATAGACTGTTTCCATCACCTTTTTGCACACTTTGATTTATGTGACACTTTAGAAAATCCAACTCTGACTAGCGCATAAACTTTTAAGTGAATTAAAAGAGTTAACGCACATATTAAAGGCAAAGTTAACGCAAAAATTACAATTCTCTCATTATTTACTCACCCTCTTGCCATCCAGGATGTGTATGACTTTCTTTCTTCAGCAGAATAAAAACCAAGATTTTAAGAAGTATATTTCAGCTCTGTAGGTCCATACAATGCAAGTGCAAGGTGGTCGGAACTTTGAAGGTCCAAAAAGCACATAAAGGCAGCGTTAAAGTAATCCATATCTTCAGAACCAATATGATAGGTGTGGGTGAGAAACAAATAAATATTTAAGTCCTTTTTAACTATAAATACTCCTCCCTGCCCAGTAGTTGGCGATATGCGCAAAGAACAAAAGAACGTGAAAGTGGAGATTTATTGTAAAAAAAAAAAGGCTTAAATATTAATCTGTTCCTCACCCACACCTATCATATTGCTTCTGAAGATATGGATTTAAATATGGAATGAAATATGTGCCATTGGGACTTGAACTTGAATTTTAGGTCTTGAATTTAAACATGTTTGCTTGAGAACTTGAATTACATCAAACTTTAAAGTCAAATGTATGTTGCACGAAATCAGATTGTTAAATTCAGATAAAAAAAGTGTATACATTGATTCAGGTTTTATATTCAGATTCAGGTAAACTTTACGAAGACATCCAGGGTACTCAGAAGGAGCAATTGAGCTTGTATGTTATCTAACTCCTTTTTGACCGATCACAACAAAGCTCACAGTTCACATTTGGAAGAGGAAGGGTTTGCTGTGAAATAGTGCCAGCGTGGGATCATGGCTGAACGAGTGCCACCACCTCTCTCTAGAGAAAGTTACTTGATCTTCCCTGATGCAGACTCCAGATGTAATTAGTGTGATTGGTAAACAGGCTGTTTGATGCATGAAATAAATGTTTTATCAGATTAATGTTAGCCACAGGTTCCAAAATGCAGTTAATGTTTGCTATGTTTTGCGAGCCAACCACTTCTGTGTAATGTCATGTTTGCTAGATAGTCTACTCAACTTTTATTTCATTTTACGAGTTTAAATGGTAAGTTGGATGTGCCTCAAGTGCAGGTGTCCAAATCATAGCATCTGCGAAGCCAACGTTAACTTAACATTAGTCAGATCGGGATTGGTAGGTAAAGAATGTGACCGTTAAAGTAATCCATATCTTGGATTACTTTAATAAACACAGCACAAACACAGACTATGTGTTTTCCCTCCAAACCGTTTGGTGCACGATTTTGATGACACCCATAACTCTTGTAGCATTAAGTATCCTAAATCTGTGTACTATGCTAGTAAAATTGAGTTAGGTAGCTGGAATGTTTGTTGGCACATATCTACTATTTCCACATATCTAGACCTTACTTACTACTACTTACTTGGCAATCTAGTATTAACTTAAACGGTAGCTTGCTGGCTTGTGAAACGGCAGCAAAGATTAATGTATCCCCTGGTTGTTATGTAGAGCATTAAAAAAAAGTAAATAAAAAAAACAGCAGCAAAGATTAGCTAACTATCTTGTAGTTACAACACGGGTGGCAAACATTGATCTGATAACGAAAAGTAAACACATCAGATATCAGATGACTGATAAACATTTATTTCATGCATTAAATAGCCTGTTTAGCAATCACACTAATTACATCTGGAGTTTGCAACAGGGCAGGTCAAGTAACTTTCGCTAGAGAGAGGTGGTGGCACTCGTTCAGCCATGATCCCACATTGGCACTATTTCACAGCAGACCCTTCCACTTCCAAATGTGAACTGTGAGCTAAGTTGTGATTGGTCAAGAATGAGTTCAACAACATACAGGCTCGATTGCTCTGAGTATCCCGGATGTCTTTGTCAAATTTACAAATTTGTCTTTGTTGACTTTTTTTTCTGCTTTTAATTTAATCTGAATTTAACAATCTGAATTCATGCCACATACATTTGAATTTAAGTTTTTTTTTACTTCAAATTTAAGTAAACATGTTCAAATTAAAGTCTTAAAATTCAAGTTCAAGTCCCAATGGCACAAATTTCATTCAATAATTTAGTTAATGGAGTCTAATGAATAACTTTTATGCTGCCTTTATGTGCTTTTTGGACCTTCAAAATTCTGGCCACCATTCACTTCATTCAATTCATTGTGTGGAACTACAGAGCTGAGATGTTCTGATGTTTTTGTTCAGCAGAAGAAAAAAGTCACACATCTGGGATGGCATGAGGGTGAGTAAATGATGAGCAAATTAAAATGTTTTGGGTGAACTATCCCTTTAAGCGTTTCCATTCACATTTACTTAAACGCATATTTAAAATTTGCATACAAATAGTTGGATGGAAACCCAGCAAATGTCAAATTGGAGTTTTCCTATATTTGGGAAATATCAAGCTAGATTTTTAGCAAAAATACAAATAAATGTTCTCGGACCTCAACAACAGATTCTAAATGTATTTTACTTCAGCTTGACAATGGTATCACTGTACCTGTCTTATGAATAAACCATCTTATACTTACAGTATGTGTATTAAAAGAAAAACAAAGTGTATATTAAATCATTATACCTTAAGTAGAATTCTACATTTCCCTGTAGTGAGGCTGTTATGTTTGTACACAGGCATGCATAGTTTCAGTGTGTTAAAATCTAATATCCTACAATGGCTTTGATATAGTTCATTTACACGGTTAGAGAAAAAGCAAGTGCAAAACAACAAACAGGCATGTGACATGACTTCAACACATGTATTTGCGAAGTCACTGGGAAACTGTCATCCATGGCTTCACAGGTTGGCAAAAGCAGAGTGTTTGGCAGCAGCACTTGAGTAAACCGGGGCCCAGAGTCGTGACAGTATCAAAAATGTGCGGGGAGTGACTTGTGAAGCCAATATCAATTTGTCCAAGAAATGCACAACAAACTTGCCATTCCAGTCGTTGACATTGGCAACCCCCAGCAGCAAAAAAAACCACACTGGCCCCAAGTATGAAGCAACAACAGCAGCAGCAGCAGCTATCTGTTTTCAGCATTCCCACAGTAATATCTGGATGCAGAAGGATGCTGTGGCCTACCGGGCCCGAGAAAGCGCAGTACCTTACTCGACCATTTGCGAGCCTCCTGGTGCAAAGACTGCGCAGCGGCCAGAATGGGCTGGTTAACTGGCTGATTGGAGGACATTAAGAGTAGCTCGGGCTCATAATCGTCCTCGTTGTCTGTGAATTCATCCTCATCCTCTATATCTACATCAGCCTCAGCGGCTTCAAAACCCTCGTCTGTCACTTCAGGCTGGGGAGGTGGAGGAGGACAAGGGGGGAGGAAGGAGCCGGCATGGAGAAAGAAGGACAGAGTTAGTACTAGAGGCACTGGATGGAGGTTTCCAGGGGAGGATTGTGGGAAAGGATGGGGTGGGACAGGCAGCATTCTGTTTCCTGCTACAGCGTAGGTAACGACTGCCACAGGGTTTATCATGTTAACTCTGATTAGCCGGTTACACTCTGGTAAAAAATAAAGGTAGAGGTGTCCTGTTGTTTATTCTCATGTAAAGTTAAGGATGAAAACTGGGTGTCTGGGTTAATTTGGACAGAGAGCAAACAAGCAAAGCACCCACCCTCGACAAGACATTCTTGATGCTACATTAGGAATAGTATCTTGGCTTTGGTAGCTTGGGGTGTTAAAATTAGTTTACATTTTAACCTGATTGATACATATCCTAAAAATACAGCTCTTTTTGAACAGATATTCAAGATTATCAAGCCAAATGTTTGAAAAGGAATGCATTTGCAAACATTTGATATAACGTACCTGCAAACTGAAACTATCCTCCTGGGAAGACAGAATTAGCTTCACTGGGCCTAGACATGTCGAACCAATCAATTTCCATCTATCCTCATGCAATATCACAGCATCTCATGAATCTAGCTTGACTTATGTCTTCTCTGTACCCTGCATTAGATTTAGTAAGGGTTTAGTAAAGGTATTCTTCCTATAAGGAAGTGGTTCCCAAACATTTTAAAACTACGGCACCCCTTTATAGTGTTTTTTCTTCCACGGCACCCCAACCACTGAAACAATAAACAGACATGTGCTACTGAAAATACTCAAAACATTAATATTAATAAAGTTTAATATTGATATATTAAATTAAATAAAAACAGTGTAAATAAACATCAACTTTCTTACATTGGGGTCAGACTCAGGCTTTGCTCTCTCTTTCTCTCTCTCTCTCTCTCTCTGTGTGTGTGCCATGGTCTCACCCCCTTTATTTATGTGTGTGTATTCTGCACTGTGGCTGATTTGATTTGACAAAATAAAAAACATGCTGTGTGTTATAGTCACCAGTGTGTGTTTCTAGGCACTGACGTGCACAGAAGAAGGGCAGCAGGGGCGCTGCCCCTTTCGTTCACAAATCTAAAGGTGCCCTTTTGGTTATCCAGAAAAAGGGAAGACATTTTTATAATTAAATAAATTTTTGTAAATGTCAGCATAATCTCACAATAAAAGTAATAATGTGTTATTATGAGATTTCTTTGTGAATCGCGGGGGTATTAAAGAAAATTAAGCGGAGGTGCATTTAAGAGTGCGCTACAGCAGATCCGGGGCCGATTCCAATCGCAAGTGATCCTCCCTATGCCCTATACTCACTCCGAAGTGCAGAGCCCTTGAAGTGGGTATTGTGAAGGAAACATGGCATTACTGTATGAATGTACCCTTTGTTAACAGTCTTGTGGAAGGGCCCTCCGAGAAAAGATTCATTTTCTCACTTTCGTTTTGAACGAACTTTCAAGTGGGGTCCCCTCCCACAGCAGTGCCCTTCAAGATAGCAAAAAATGCCATTTTGAATTCCCCCAGAACATCGAAGTGCTGTTACGTCAGACGAGTAACAGGTCAGATAAAAAGTCCACTCCATGTATTGTGTTGTAAGTTCATCAAAAGAATATTACTCGATTGCTGCCGCATTTCCGACATCGCGTACCCCTAGTGTAGACAGATTTATTAAATATAATGGGAGCGGTCGCGTCGTTTTCAGTGATATAAATTAAATTAGTCTTTTATAGAATATTGACATAAACTGAAGGAGCTGTCTGGTTCAGCCAAAGCCAGTTTGGTTTTGTTGAAACTAATAAGCCATTAGACTAATCACTTTCAGAAAAATACCATTAGGCTTCCACAGTACCAGTAATTAGTTAAGTATTTATAATTATTACTCATCAAAAAAAAAAATCAGTGCCCCTTTTTATCCTTCCACCCCTGTCCCTGCTAAGGTCTAAGTGTGTGTGAGTGTGTGTGTGTTTGTGTGTGTGCGCTTGTTTTGCACTCAGCATCAGTGTTGGGGGTTACGTAATCAAATAACTTTTTTCAGGTAATGAGTAAAGTAACGTGATATTTGTTTATTTTAGACCATAATATCAGAGTTACTTTTTAAATAAGTAACACGTTGCTTTTGTACACATCTCCTTTCCTGTATTGCGATAAATCAGGAGTAAAAGTGTGCAAACTTCGAGGAAGAGATGTAGTGCACAATGGGCATTGTAGTTCTAGAGAGTGGGAGGCTTGATTACCAGAGATGCACAATGAAGTTGTAGTATGTGTGCGATTGATGGGTATTGTAGTTCTAGAGAGTATGAGCCATGCTTATCAGTGATGGGCAGAGCACAACATGTCTTCTATTAGCCCACCCTGAGATTTATGTTTTAAAAATGGCAAAATATTGCTGGTAAAGGAATGTCAATCTGAATGCTTCAGTGGAATCCAGTACTCATCATTTGCTGCGGTTAAATTGTTGTGCACTGGAGCTTACATGAGCAGCCGTTGTCATGACAATCACAGCAAGAGTTAAGAAATGTGTCCTCATAAGGCAACATTTTGTAAAAAATGTAACATTCAGGTAAATGAAACTTTGATTCTTGCGATTGATTCATGTAGGCTGCATTTAAAAGTGTGTAAACATATATTTTCATGGTATAATATAGCACAGGCATAAGCCCGGAGAAGTTTTCCCATGGCCATGGCATGATTATACAGTTACATACAACGTGGAATGATCACTGACATTTTGTGCATCAGAACTGCTCTGTGTTAAATCATTTAACATTCAACATTCGGTTGAGTGAAACGCGAATGATTCATGTGTAAATACATGCTGTAAATACAAAAAATCAGTAAACGCATTTAGGCAGAGTGATTATAAGACTAGCATTCCACTGGCCACGGCATGATATACAGGGTGAAATACTCACTAGGAGAATGGGATGAGAAAAGCTGACTCTTGATCAGCGGATGTGAGCAACATACTACATGGTTTGTGTACGCAGACAAAATGTCTTAATTTCTTAAAATATTCAACATTTTTGTTTTATAATAAAGAAGTAATGTGTTTTGTGAAACATACCATTTTTATGACATGTTGGCTGCATGAAAAACCATTCCATTCAAGCTGTATCAACATGCACATTTGCAGTAGGCTGTCTGCAGTACGCACCGTGGATCAACTCAAAACAAGTTTGCACTGAGATGACTTAAAATATTCATTTATTCATCAGACTTATTCCTTGAGCATGTTAGGTTGGCATTGCCCACTGAATTTTATCCTGACTTCTGAATAACAAATTGACTCTGGCATTGTCGATGGGCACCGCTTATGATGACATACAGTATGATGCAGGTTCAGATGTTGAACTTTGTTGCATTTGGTAAGACAGTGGTAACTCTTAACTATTCATGTTGGCTGCCATATCGGTGGAAAAACAAATCATGCATATCCCAGTTATTGAGTCTTTATTATAAATATGATGTGAAGACCTACTGATTGTAGACTTTCTAAATATCTGTTTGTTTAGTATGTTGTTTTGACGAGAGTGTTGTACAGTAGCTAGCATGACCTGTAATGTCTCTTGTATGCAATGCATGGCTTATTTGTATGGAATGCATAGCATAGCAGAAGAGAGAGTGGCGGTGAGAAAAAAAAGTAATGCAAAAATAACGCAAAAGTAACGTAACAGTTTACTTTCCATAAAAAGTAACTTTTTAATAATTAAGTTACTTTAAGGAGTAACGCAATATTCTATTATTTATTATAGAATTATATATATTCTATACTTTTAAAAGTAACGTTACACAACACTGCTCAGCATGTTGTATAGTCTCACCCCTTCATTTCTGTGTGTGTTTGTTCTGTATTGTGGCTGATTTATAGATTGTATTTGACAAAGAAAAAAAAGATTGCTCTGTTTTTTAGTCTTTCCCATTATTTTCCTATGGTCGGTCAATTTTGACAGTGAACAGTAAAGGTGTTGTTTTTTTTTATTTTATTTTTTTACGACCACTTAGACTTATTGAATCAAGTCAAAACGTTTTGTGTGTTCAGATGGCAAGTGGAGGATGTCACCAAGTCTTGTACCACTCAGATAAAGGAAACCATTTTTATTACATCAGAAAAATTTATTTAGGTCATAAATGAATGAAGTATAGGGAGATTTAATAGCGGAATTTCTGGTGAACAACTACAATACCTCTGGTCCAGCAGAGAGATTCAGAGAACCGCAGCCATCTAAGCCCACCAAACAAGTCCAGCAGCAACCACCATGATGCACTGTGAATGACGCAATCGAGTCAGTCTACCTACACCCACAAACTGTATATATATTTGTGTATATCGGAATATTTTGCAGTAAATTTTAAATACACTGTTTCTATACTTTTAATCAACAACCTAAAATCAATAGTTTTATATATTCCAACATTTTTTATTTGATTACGTCTTTTGCTATCCTTCATGGGATTGCAGTTCGTACCTTTGTGTTTTTGTCATATTTTCACTTTTTTTTTTTGCCTCAAATCAAAGTTTGTAATGTTGAGATTCACATCAGAGCTAGTTAGTTTGGTTCATACTTTTTTTATGAAGGATTTTAGAGTATGCGCAGAAATACGCACATGAGCATTTAAAGCAGTCGGCTGTAGTGTGCAGATACCGAATTGAGTCAGTACTCGGTACTGCCGATATTTTTAACATCGGTGGGTTTTAAAATATTGAACTGAGCGGAGATTCTGCGGCACCCCTAGCCACTCAGTTTGGGAACCACTGCTCTAAGGTCTGCATGGCGAAGGTGAATATCTGCAAACATAACTTAATACCTGAACAAGCAATAAACATGGGGCTGTTTGTAGACACAAACAGACAAAAAGACCATGTTAACACACACAAGATAGAAACAAATAAGCCACAAGAAACAAGACTGAATGAACAAAATTTTGTTCTAAATTACAACAAATAGCACAGAAACATCCACAATAAGACAATGACACAACTTAATAACTCAAACACACCCAGTGGGCTATAGCTATGGTCATCTGATTAAGTCAGACTTATTGCTTACATCACCTTCTATCACCTACAAGAGCATCTGCAATGAACTCATAGCAGCTCAGCACTAGTTCCGGTTACTAGTACCTTCATACTGTGTCCACCGTGTAAGATATTTCCCATTAGTTAAAGTTAACATGGATAGTCCTGTCTCAAATCATTTTTGGGGTACAGCTGTGAAGAAAAATCATATATTGCTCCATCTCTATGGTCACACAATTAGTGATCTATTTGTTAAAACCGTTAAAAACCAAGCATGCAAACACTTCTTTCATAGATGACAGTTTCCAGATTCAGAGATTTCCAAATTTCAGGTAAACAAAAGACAACAAAAACACCCATATTTGAACAGATCTAGGAGACATATTGCAGACTTGTACACAAAGCAGTAACTACAAAACTATCTTTACCTCTGACTAGATTCTAAATACAACCTCACAAGTTTTTGACAGGCTTCATGACATTTTCTCCCTTTAAAGTTATTTTAAAAGTACAGAAATGTGTGTGCACTTTAAATGTAATAGGTTCACTCACCTTGCTTGACCATTTGCGGGCCTCGTCGTGTAGTTGCCTGGCGGCCACCATCATCGGCTCGCTCACCATCTCTCCGGCTTTCTGCTCAGGGAACTCCTCATCCTTCTCCTCTGGGGGTGGAGGTCTCGGGGGAGGTACCTCTCCTTCAGGGAGGGGCGGTTTGGGAGGAGGCTGATCATCAGTGACCTGATAGAGGAGGAGAAAGGTGGTAGTACATGAAGTAGATTAGGTAAACAGTCTTGTGTCCATTAAACAAGCAATTTTTTAGTAATGATATACAGTTTCTCCATTAATAATACCAGTAATAAAGGTCATTATCGTGTTTTCCCCAATTTGGCATGCCCAATTCCCACTACTTACTAGGTCCTCATGGTGGCGCGGTTACTCACCTCAATCCGGGTGACGGAGGACAAGTCTCAGTTGCCTCCGTTTCTGAGATAGTCAATCCACGTATCTTATCATGTGGCTCGCTGTGCATGACACCACGGAAACTCACAGCATGTAGAGGCTCATGCTATTCTCTGCGATCCACGCACATCTTACCACACGCCCCATTGAGAGTGAGAACCACTAATTGTGACTTCAAGGAGGTTACCCCATGTAATTCTACCCTCCCTAGCAACCGGGCTAATTTGGTTGCTTAGGAGACCTGGCTAGAGTCACTCAGCACACCCTGGATTCGAACTCGCAACTCCAGGGGTGGTAGTCAGCGTCAATACTAGCTGAGCTACCCAGGCCCCATTGTCTTTAGTTCTAAATGTGTAGGCTATTAGTAATTTTCCACCTGGTGTCGTTGATGGATGCTTGCGTGATAGCAAATGGAGCAGCTGGAGATGCTAAATGTTTAAATAAGGTGGTTAAATAAGATTTTATCACTTCGTTATTTTATTGATTTTTTCGTTTAAAGTACAATTTGAATTTAGAAATGTCTTTTGTTTATGTTTTTCGTGTTTCAAAAAATGAATACAATTTTTTAAAGCAAAATCAATAAAGCAAAAAAATTCACTGACCCTCGGTAGGGGGGTTGACGATGTAATCGTATATTGCAATATTTTTTAAGCCAATTATCGATAAAATGATTTTTACATATCGCCCAGCCCTAGTGTTCTCGATGGTGTTATACATGTTCATTAGAGGTGTGACGATTCGCTCTGACAATGATTTGATTACGATTCTTTACCATTACGATGCTTCGTGAAATCTGAAATTTGGTCACGATTCGATCGGATTCTATTATTTTGGAACGATTCATAATTATTTTCAAAAAAATATGCAGAAAAAAGATTTATATTTTTTTCTGAATATTCGTAATTTAGACAGCACAGAAATGCACCAGAATTGAGCGCTAGAGTAACAGATGCATTAAGGACCAAGGATGTTTGGCTTATATGTGTGGCTGCATATATTAACAAAAAATGCATTAGGCTACATGATATGCACAATAGATATTATGAATACGTTACATTTAGACATAATGTGATACATATAGATACACACACAAACAGACAGTAAACCGTTAAATAAGCACCAATAATTAAAGATGAAATGTCATGTGCAGGCAGCTAAGATCCATGTTTAAATCGAGCAGGGTCATCGACTAAAAAACTGTCTATTAGTTAAATGTGTTTGTGGTATGTGGTAACTGTGAGTTCCCTATTCATTTTGGGACAGAGAGAGAGGCGCGTGGCGAGAGGCAGCTGAATGGAGGCGCCTCCGCTTGTCAAGCTCGTTTATGAGAATCCAATCGCATTTTCATGCAGGACTGTTTGCGGCACACACAGTGAAAGATAAAAATGTTTTATATTTTCGCGGCTGCCATGTGTCATTGACCTACCACAGGCAGTGGCGTCAATTCACCAAAGGCCAAGGTATGGCAAGCTCCGATGACGTCATCTAATCTTACTTCATCACGTGACAGCATCAAATCAAGCCCCAAATATTAATTAATTCCTGACAATATCAGACGTGCTGCAGCAGCCACCCTCAAATATTACACTGAAGTGCCAATTTACACACTAAATACTCTATTGAGAAGCAGCTTCATATGACTAATTCAAATACATAGGCTACTTGCACTGTACTGAAGCCATATGACAAATTTAAATGCAAGCACAGGTGAAACGATAGTAGAGAGAAAAACAACAAAAATGTTAACAGCAGGGAGTCACATGGTGCCACACGAGGGTCGGACGTGTGAACAGCGAGCTCTGCGCACTTTGCTAGTTTTAATACTTTTTATGTCATAAACCAGTGCAATTCGATACACTCTGATTCTTGACTGTTCTAGGAAGACAATATGCCAAAGAATTCAAAATCCTTGGGCTCTGGAGATATTAAAAAACACTTACGTGCTTAAGCTGAAGCCCCTGAGCAACAGGCCGCAAGACCGGGATTCAGTTTGGATAGTGCGGTGAAAGAGATTCAGAGTCAGTTGTTGAACATGTCAGCAATGCTGGCAAAGGTCATTGCTGACTTGGAGGATCTTGCTGTAATACGTGGATCGATCACTGCCATGGAGACGAAATTCACTGAGATGGTTACAAGAGATGGTTACGTACAAATTGTTGGAATTCCTGAAGACGAATAAGGCCGAGATATGTTGAAATTCCTAGACGGGCTCTTTCCAAGTCTGCTCAACATAACAGGCCATAAGCTGGAGTTCCGGCTTGGAGATCCACCGTGGGAGACAGGCCCCGATCAATTCTGGTCAAATTTCTGAGATCATCCGATAAAGATCTTGTGTTATGCGAGGCGAGGAGTAAAGGAAGGCTTTCTTGAAAGCACCACAACATTTTTTTGTTCCCAGACTTAGCGAATTCCACAAGAGAGAAACGTGATCGATGAAAGGAATGCAAGAAACTCTTACATCAATGGAAGGTCACTTTTGCACTGATGTTCCTGGCCAAATTGAGAATAGATACTAAGGATGGCCACAAAATATTTACATGCCCACAGCAAGCGATGTCCTTCATAAAGTCAATGAAGTGAGTAGGTCATTGTGTGATAATTTCTATGCAGCTAAGTGGGCCTGAATCACTGGACATTCACTTGGCCGTTCGAGGAAACTGAGCGCCTTCTATGTTTCTTTTTGTGCTGGTTCTGCCTAGCGGCTGGAGTCACTCAGCACACCCTAGATTCGAACTCGCGACTCCAGGGGTGGTAGTCAGTGTCAATACTCACTGAGCTACCCCAGGCCCTGCCTTTTTGTTTCTTTTTGTGTTGGTTCCGCCTAGCGGCTGGAGTTTTTTTGTGGAGGAACACACCTTTAGAACAGTTATGTGGATGAATCTACACGTTCTTTGTGCTTATTCCACCTGTTGGCTGGAGTTTGTTTTATAGACTATATTCTGTTGTGTAATTCTGTCTCACAAAATTTGTATAGAAGCACCGCACTTAAGCAATCCAATGGCAAAGTTGTTGCAGGGGCTCTCATAGGCGTACATGGACTGTTTGAGTTTAGAGGGATGGATGCCTGTTGGCGCTGTCGTGCGCGGGGTTAATGTGCACATTTTTCTTTTTTCTGTTTGTTTGGTTTTGGGGGAAGTTCGGGGTTTGATTGTTGCACTAGTGTTGGAATGTGGTCTTTATAATTTTGGTTTTGACACACAATCTATTTTTTCTAATATGTCAAAATGTCTAATGTTAATATGAGTGGATTGTTCAATGTTCAATGTTCATATGGAGACCAACTGGTCCTCAGTATCCACTGTGGGTGGCACTTAAGGCAGTTCTTAGGGGTCGGATCATACAGTATGCCTCATTCATCACAAAATCCAAAGCACGAGAAGTCGTTGAGTTTGGAAGGGAAGATTAAAAGTGCTGAGGCAGAGCTGAAGCGCCGAATGTCATCTGATGGCCTCAGAGAATTGACCCGACTGAAATACCATTATAATACTATTTTGTCACGGAAGGTGGAGTTTTGGCTATTCAGGGCAAGACAGTCATACTTTGAGTCAGGGGACAAGGCAGAGAAGCTTTTGTCTAGATATATAAAGGAGAGAGAGTCTTTTTCTACCATCCCCTCAGTGAAATTTGATGGTGGTGAAATTTTAACCTTAGCCATTGATATTAATACTGCTTTTAAAGAATTCTATCTTGATCTCTATAGTTCCACATCTTAGTCTACTGATGAAGATATTAGAAACTTTGTAGAACTTAAAACTCCCTAAACTGACGACTGAGCAAAAAAATTATCTTGATTCTGAGATAACCTTGGAGGAGCTTGGCGAGGTAATTAAGGCCTTGCATACAGGCAAGGCTCCGGGGCCAGATGGCTTTGCCACTGAGTTTTTTAGATCTTATGCAACAGAACTGGCTCCACTTTTGCTAGAAGTTTATACGGAATCATTAAAGAATGGAAAACTTCCGCCAACCATGGTGCAAGCCCGGATCAGTCTGATTCTTAAAAAGGACAAAGATCCAAGTGAGTGTAAGAGTTACCATCCAATTACCCTGATCAATTTTGGCTAATCAAGTCAATGACATCTCTTATACATATAGATCAGGTGGGGTTTATTCGGGGCCGTAGCTCTTCTGATAACATTTCATCAATATCATGTGGTCAGTTGCGAACGATCAGACTCCGGTCACTGCCATCTAACTTGATGCAGAAAAGGCATTTGATATGGTAGAATGGGATTATCTTTTTAAGATTTTGGAAATGTACGGGTTTGGAAGTACATTTATTGGATGGATTAAGTTACTTTACAGACACCCGGTAGCGGCGGTAGAAACAAATGGATTAATTTCAGATTATTTTGCACCCGGCAGGGTTGCCCTCTTTCCCCTTTATTGTTCTGTCTTGCCCTGTAACCATTAGCAGCCACGATAAGAAAGGAAGATGATTTTCCAGGGGTGGTGGCGGGAGGTATGGCGCATAAGCTTTTGCTTTATGCAGATGATATTTTATTATTCGTCTCTGACCCCACTAGATCAATTGGTCTAAATCTGAAGCTTTGGCTCTGACAGCGTACTGCCCTATAATGGCTTTCCAGCTGGGTGCCTTGCAGTGTCCCAAACAGTGCATTAAGTATTTGGGTATTTTATTCCCAGAAAATTTGTGTGAATTAGCCAGAGTTAATTTTGACCCTTTAATAAAAGGGTTTTTGAGCGATGTGGACAGGTGGGCTTCACTACATTTATCTATGACTGGGAAGGTTAATGTTATTAATATGAATTGTATTCCAAAATGTAACTACCTGTTACAATCTCTCCTTGTAGATGTCCCCCTCTCTTATTTCAAGCAATTTGATAGCATAGCGAGGTCCTTCATTTGGAATGGTAAGCGTCCTAGATTACATTTTAATTAAGTTACGTAGGCCGATTGACAGGGGTGGGCTAGGCCTACCCAAGATTTTGTTTTATTATTATGCATTCGGTCTCAGACATTTGGCTCATTGGTCGCTTCTACCTGAGAGAGCCCCTCCCTGGATTTGAATTGAACAAGAAGTTCGTGCCCCTATTTTGCCATTGCGAAGCCTTTCGATCAAACTAATCGGAGAAGTTAAGTTCTCGCATTTGCACTCGGTATGGACAAAGGTGTCCAGAGTGTTTAATTTGGACATTTATTTAAATGTTGCCTCAAGCATATGGCTGAACTCTAAATTATGTATTAATAAGTCCCCTTTCTGCTGGTCAGAGTGGATTGTGAGGGGGTTTACTACACTCGGTGACCTGTATGAGAGTGGAGTGTTGAGATCATTTGAAAATTTGGTTCAACATTTTGGGGTTCCCAGATCCAGTTCTATAGGTATTTACAGCTGCGCCACCTGCTCTGTATTGTTTTTGGGAGTAGCCCACACCCCCTAAAGCGGAAGATACTCTGGGAGAGGTGATTACTGCTTTTGGAAAAGGTCATGTAGCATCAGTGTATTACTCCCTGCTAATTCAGTGTATGGGGTCAGAGTTTTAACTTCTATCAAGAGATTATGGGAGAAAGATTTAAACTTGGTACTGGAGGAGAAAGTGTGAGCTAGGATTCTAAAAAAACGTCAAGTCTGCATCTAGAGATGCAAGGGTGCGCCATATGCAATTCAAAAATCTTACATAGATTCTATTGGAACCCCTCTAGATTGTATAGGCTTGGTCTTAAAGGGTTAGAGTTTTATGTGTGACGTTTTGGGCACTCAAATTTCATTTTGTCCCAGACTTTGTATTTTGGGCATTGGGGTGGTCATAATTATGGGGGATAAACACTTACAAAATTGGGTTCTGACCGGCATTATGATTGACAGGCAAATAATTTTAAGGGGATGAAGTCGGATGGAGCGCCCTTATTTCTGGAGTGGTGTGTGGAGATGGGGAGGGTGGCTGCTTTCGAGGAGGGGTCAAGCAGAAGGCTGGGGGGTCAGAATTTGTTTGATAGGAAATGGGGCAAGTGCTTAGTGTTTTTCGGGGACTCTCGGGGAGGGGCTGTGGACAGAGTAGTTTAGTTATAATCATATATGATCATTATATTTTCTTTTTGTGTGTGTGTGTGTGTGTGTGTGTTTATTCTTATTTGTGACCACAGGGGTGTTCGTTGGGGGTCAGGGTGGGGCTGGTGATTGGGGAGGGGGAGGGGTAATAGTGGGGGTTAAATGTTAAATCTTGATTCAATATTTATATATTGTGTTTTTTCTTTGTTATATATCCATGAATCAATAATAAAAAAAAATGTTAATTGGAGAAAATAATTTAACAGCACCAGCCTTAAAATACGACCAAATGTGTCTAAAAATAAAAGCTTTGTTCATAACTCAGCAAATTAGAAAGTTGCTGCTGTAAGAATTAACAAAAATATAACAATAAAATTGAGTCTAACCTTTTGATGATCTTAATTTCTTTTAATTTGAAAAGCAATAAATAAGTCTATTTATTTAAATGTAGGTCATATTTATTTTCTTCTTTTTTGAAAATAGTTTAATATTGATGTAAATATTAACAAATTAAATTAAACAATGTTGCCTTCAAGTGTTTCTTCTAAACACTGCTTCAAGTTTTAGAAGTAGGCTGATTATTCAAGAATCAGTTATAAAGCAGAGTAATAAAATGAAGAACAGAGTAAACAGCGCTTTAAGCTTTTCAGTAACAACAGCAATTAAATATTAAAAAAGTTATATAAAAACATTAAAAGTAATCTACTGAAAAATAGAACTCCTTAAAATATTGACAATCTTTAGCCTACTGTGTGTATTACATTAATACAGAACCAATGCATTTACAGTTTGACTTAAGCAGACCTGTCATTGACATTTTTTTGACTTAATGCTACTAAAGTTATCCAGACAAGGATGGTGAGGGATTTTCTCTTTTTCTTGTCAATATTGTTGCTTGATTAATATTAACAATAGGTTTATAACAGGTGCAGCAGGTCTATATTTTGAGATATACACACAGATCAGATATTTTGAGATATACGATTTTTGTCCTGTTTGCATCACATAATAGGCCTACATTAACAGCTGTATTTAGCCTACATTTATATTGCGTCAAGACGGTGCAGATTTTGTCCCATCTGTTTACACACTCGTAATACATCAACGGTTGTGTCTTGCATTTTGCGTCAAGAGGGGCATTTCGAAGTGCATTTAAATCTTTACGCGCGCAGCTCACCACATGATTGGAGTGCTAAAAGCATGCGCAGACTTAGGCATGTAACCGCGGATGTAGTACAACAAACAGCCCGCGGGTACGGAATTGAGTCAGTCAGAATTTAATTGTGACACAAAATAATTTAAAACTCTGTTAATCTTGTAATTAAAATGTATTCATTTGCACTGACCAGGCAACCAAGGTATGGCAGCTGCCATACCCTGCCATACGCAATTGACGCCCCTGACCACAACTGACTGCAATCAACGGGTTCCCATCAGAACAGTCTGAAATCGCTCCATATCCCTGTTTAGCATTCACTAATAAATATAAAGAGAATGAATGAATGAATGAGTGTTTTTTTCAAAGCCACTGCTGCCCACCTATCACATTTAGCCTATTTAAGCTAAGTCCTATTTGTGTTTTCACTGTTTTATGGAGATGTAACACATTTTATGCAGAGACAATAGCAATATTAGACTAACATAATATATCGTAATTGGGGAAGAAGGCAACAACAATTAACTTTTGTCAAATGGATGCAAACAGTTTTGAATAATGACACAGAAAGCCGCACCCCGCAGCATCCATCTATCCATCCATTTTATCTTATGTAGGTTCGCGGAGTGAACTCGGCAGCATAAACTTTCTTTATTTTAAAGTGTGCTTTCTTTCCCTTCAATCTCACATGCTCTGCTCTGTGTCTGTTCCGAGAAGGTCCATGTAATATGAGATGGTCACATTAGGTATTAATATAGTAATGATAATCGATATATCGAAATGTCTTTGATGCATTTTCACACTAATTCATATGGGAATGAGGAATGACACACTTTAATCCATAGCATGCTCATTTTTAAAAAAGAAAGAAAAACACATTGTGTATCCTCTAGGTACCTTGTGTAACTATTACAAGTGACCCAGCTACAAAGTTTTCATTTCTATAAAATTCAGCTCAAATACACATTACTCCTGTAGACTCTCGTTGGAAAAAACTAAACGCTTGTCAGAGAAATGGCGCACGGCAACAGTTGCTATCTAAACATCTAACAGATGCTAGGATTGGTCAGAAACGCTTTTAGGGCGGGGCTTAGCAAAGGGTCAGTACCTCTGCGACAATCTAGTAAGTATGTTTATTGCTGTAATGGAACTAAAGCCTGTTGGCTATTTAGAAAAAGAGGATGAGCCCTTCAACATGCCCTGCCCAAACGTCTGGTTTCAATAGGAAATACATCAACACAGAACAGAAAACTGCACTTGTCAAGTTGTTACATGGGATATTTAAGGCCTACAACACTTACATGCAGCTGATCAAGGTCTGGTGGTGGAGGTGGGAATTCAGGCTCCTGAGGCTGGAAGGCCTCTCTGACTTTCCCCACAGCAGCCAAGATCCTGTAGCCAGAGTCCAGGAAGCTCTTTTGCAAACCTGCTCACCAAAGAGAGGAGAGGACAGATGTATCAGTATCAACTGGGAAGTTACAAAGAATTAAATCATTTGTAACCAGAATACAACATAAATAAAATGAAAGAAAACCTGGATCCTGGATGTTTCCTGCCACGGCTTTAGCAGCCATAACCATGGGTGAGATTGTTCTACCAAGTTCTTCTGAAGCAGCTTTAACCAGTTCCCTGAATTTAGGGTCCTCAGAGTTTTCCACTTCCCGCTTGGCCACCAGAAGGACCCGGTTAGCCCGCCGGGCTATACTAGTGGCCCCCGCAACCAACATCTGAGGCTGAACGTTACTCATTGCCACCCGGCACTTATCAATGTCCTTCTTGATGGCCTCCTCTGATGCATCCAGGAGGGATTTAGTGTCAATAGCTTCATCCACAAGACCTAAAATAAGGATAGGGGTGTTTAATATCTCCAAAATTATAAATTGATTATTGAACTTGTAAAAGCTTCATGACATTTTTCCCCTTTTCAGACCAATTCATTCAGATGATACGAGCTTACTGGTCATTTTTTCAATGTTGTCAATCCACTGATTCTTCATGGTCTCAAAGTGCTCGTATGCTGCCTGGTTGCCAGGGTTCTTCAACAAAATGCGTGCAGCAGAAGTGACCTGTTCATGAGAAGAGCAAAAGAGATCATAGAGATACGTCAAACTTATAAAACAGATAACAATAAAGGGGTTTTCTTGACCAAAGAATTTCATGACTTTTCCATGATCTTTCTGGTTGTTTGTGATTAATGGATAAGTGTTTTTAAAATGATTAAAATTCAGGACGATTCGCTAATGAATCATTTAGACGAATTTGTGAACCGTTTTGTCCTATTCATTGACGCAAAAGAACAATAATCACCAATCACACATCACTATGATTTGTGGGCAAGTTTTACTCTACACAAAGCAAAATAAATATTTTAGAGCAGAGCAAAGAAAGAAAAAAAAAGTAGAACATTTTATATCGATTATAGAATGTTCGATGACTTTTTCAGGCCTGGAAAACACAATTTTAAAATTCCCGGATATGTCCATGTTTTCCATGACCTAGGAGCCCTGACAATCTACAGTATATTGCTCATTCTGGAAACCTTTAATGATAAAACATTTGAATAAAAAGGTAGAGAAAAAACAAGTTTGGTGTTATAACTGTCTTGCACTCTGAGGGTGAGAAAATAAAAAAGTAATTGACACCAAGAATCTCACAAGGTTTGCTAACATTAAACTTTCAGAACTGTTCATGTGTAAATGAGAAGACTTGTTTTAAGAGTCTGTATGCAGGGTTGGGGAGTAACGAAATACATGTAACGGGATTACGTATTTAAAATACAAAATATAAGTAACTGTATTCCACTACAGTTACAATTTAAATCATTGATAATTAGAATACAGTTACATTCAAAAAGTATTTTGATTACTGAAGAGATTACTTTGCATTTTTGTATGCAATACAAAATAATTGTCATTTGTTTCATTTAATATTTAGTCCTTTCAGATGGAAAACATTTATACATATAAATGATGCGATCCAAAGTGCATTTGAACAGTGGAGAAACACTTTCTTATGATGTGTTACCTTCATACGAGCAGACAGAGAAGTAAGTCTGAAGTAAGTTTGGAGCAGAAGAAATACAAATAAACCTTGTGTAAATTGTCAGCTTTACGCTAATGCTATTTCTAGCCATTTTACATGCACAAGAAAATTCACGTTAGATTATAATTTCTTTTTTTCTAGTAAGACCTTTGATATTAGTGCAAAAATCGTATTTTCCTGTAAAAATTTCTAAAAATTCTTAAAACAAGATCAATTTGACAGCACTGCATAAGATATTTAGGTTTTTCAGAGAATGTATTTTTAACGTGTATTTTGTCTTACTGTACTGGCAGATTTTTTATAGTCAAAACAAGTGAAAAAATCTACCAGTGCTGAAGAAGAAATCCAAAGTATTTAGAATATGTTACTGACCTTGAGTAATCTAACAAAATACATTACAAATTACATTTTACAGCATGTATTCTGTAATCTGTAGTGGAATACATTTCAAAAGTAACCCTCCCAACCCTGTCTGTATGTGAGCAATTTTGAGACTCGATCTTGTTGCTAGTGGCCAGACATCAGAGCTGGCTCTGGCTCAAGCACACTATTACGTGCACTGAAAGTAACCGTGGCATAAGCGCAGGTTTGGGCATCTACAGACATACAGTACATTTATATATAAACTGCCCCCGACATGACTTTCACATTTACCTGAGGTGTGAGATCCCGGGCTGATTTCACTG
Organism: Myxocyprinus asiaticus; assembly: GCF_019703515.2. Taxonomy (NCBI): domain Eukaryota; kingdom Metazoa; phylum Chordata; class Actinopteri; order Cypriniformes; family Catostomidae; genus Myxocyprinus; species Myxocyprinus asiaticus. The sequence goes on along the minus strand of NC_059364.1, from coordinate 23,364,432 downwards.
CCGCCTGAATGCCTTCAACTGTGCTTTTATTGGCTGTTCCCACAGCAGCAGCCTTGTCTGCTGTAGCACCCAGTCTGCTGGCATGATTCTCAAAATTAGAGGCCCTTTCCACAAAGACCTGGTGGAAACAGAAAATGAAAAACTCTTATTAAATTAAGTCAATTAACTCCCATGCATGCGTGCGAGTGTGTGTGTACCTTCTTAACTATACTTTTGGGACAAATGTGTCCCCAGATGTGAGGGAAATCTGAAAATGTTTCCTTTGGGGGCATTTGGGATGTCTTCATTTTTAAAAATGATATATAAATCAAGTAGAGCTTTCGGAATTAACGCGTTAACTTGTGAGATTAATTTAAATTGTTTAACGTTTTATTTTTTCTTTACCGCGATTAATGCATTTAACTAGTTGACATAGATTCTGACATTTTATTCAGCTCCATGAGAGTTCTAAACACTGGTTGGAACAGAGTGGAATCTTTGCAATGTGTCAGGGGATATTACACTGACACACGCACCACAAACACACACACACAACAGTGATTCCGTGTCAATTATAAAAAAAATGAGAAAGGACCTCTTAACCATATTTTTTGTCCAAAACAAACCCAGATGAAACTTGTGATTTAATGTTACTTGAATTGGTGCAATATTAGTGCATTTCTATCTTTATATTGTGGAAGGCTTTGTTTGGAAAATATTAATAAAAGCATTATTGTTACATATAGCTTTGATAAAAAAATTAAATAAAAAAATGTAGGCATTTTAACAGGAAGTATATATATAGTCAAATTGCAGCACTTTCAAAATCATTAATTAAAAGAATAACAATCATGCGATTACACTGTGTAACAATTTTTTTTTTCTGGGTAGTTAGTGTTATTTCCTAATTGCTTATGCCTCAAAAGTATAGAAAATGGCTATTATTCCCCACAAACTTTGCTTTTGTGACCAGAACAGTGATATTTTGAAATTTACCTATTTCCAATGAGAAAACGGGTGAATTTGTGTCTTTTTGTTCACATAAAGTCAACATATTAATCCAAATTAACATGTATTTATACTAAAGTAATATTCAAAGCCATGCTTGTACATAATGGTAACAAGTATCCATCTCTTCCCCTGGCTCACTCGGTGCACCTCAAAGAGGATTACAACAGCATCAAGACCTTGCTGGACTCCTTGAAGTATGGTGAGTATGGCTGGGAGGTCATAGGAGACTTCAAAATGGTGGCATTCCTGATGGGTCTCCAAGGCGGTTTTACCAAGTTTCCCTGCTATCTTTGCCTTTGGAACAGCAGGGATACCAAGGCGCACTACCACAAGCGGGACTGGCCACAGCGGACCGAGTTTTCTGTGGGGAGGAACAACGTCAAGTGGGAGCCACTGGTGGACCCCCAGAAGGTGCTGATGCCACCACTGCACATCAAATTGGGCATTATGAAACAATTTGTCAGAGCTCTAGATAAGGAGTCGGCAGCCTTCAGAACTTCTTCCCTAGCTGTCTGAGGCAAAGGTCAAAGCCGGTGTCTTCGTCGGACCACAGATAAAGAAGGATTTTGGATTCATTTGGATATCTTTTTATGTCCTTTTCCATCTTTATAAAGTTCCATTACCTTGTTACGCAGGTCTCTGCTCCCCATGGCTCAGTATCTAGCCTGCTCAGTGCATCCACGTGAGAGCTAACAAACTCATTGACTATTTATACACAGGCACTAATTGCAATTTAAAAAGCCACAGGTGTGGGAAATTAACCTTTAATTACCATTTAAACCTGTCTGTGTCACCTTGTGTGTCTGTAACAAGGCCAAACATTCAAGGGTATGTAAACTTTTGATCAGGGCCATTTGGGTGATTTCTGTTATCATTATGATTTAAAAAGGAGCCAAACAACTTTATGATGATAAATGGCTTCATATGATCACTATCCTTAAATAATCAGTCATATTTTCAAAATCAATGCCAAAATTTCACAGTTTCTGCCAGGGTATGCAAACTTTTGAGCACAACTCTATCTATCTATCTATCTATCTATCCATCCATCCATTTAGCCATGTCCAACTCTTGGTGATGCGATGGATAAAGTTCCTCAAACTGTTTCGGTCACTGATGGCATTCTTTAGGTCTAGAAAACTCCTGTTCGTATAGTTTTTGACAGCATCCAGCCACCTTGATCTTGGTGTTGATGATGATGTTTATTTTCAAGCAGTCTTCTCTCCTTATTATGATCAAAAAAATCTAGATGATTTCATTTGTTCTTCTGGTGGTCCAAGGCTTTGTCCAAAGCCTCCACCAACAGCAGAGATGGAAGGAGTCCATTTTCCGACTATAATTTTTCTTGACTGTCCAACTTTCGCATCCATACATCGTTACAGGAAAAAAGTTCATAAGGAGACTAAATAATGTGTTTATTCAGTTCTAAAAATGGCAAAATTTGTATTTGAGAGTTATGGATAGTGTTTGGGATTTAATCTGTCATAATTACAATCATTGAGAACTCCACATTTAGATAACAAGGTAAACATGCATTGACATATTTGATCTGACAGTGCAAAACAACCACAATTGCCAAAATTGTGAGAGATCTCTCTTGCATCTTAGGCATACTTCACTGACCTCCTCTCTGTTGGGGGCCTCAAGAGGTGCTGTTGCTGCCACAGCCAGAAGCTTAATTGGTGTGGTTGTATCACTGAAAACATCAGACACCTCCTGGGTCATTGCCTCCTGCATCTTTGCCTTCAGATCCTAAAAAAATATAAGGGGATATTTATCTCAAAACAACAACGTTTTTTACATTTATTGGGAAATTCCGAAGGAATATACAATATGTCGTCAAAGGTTTGGGGACACCACCTTCTAATTAACGGACATATCTTAGTGGTACTTCATATAATGAGATTCAGCAACATTGTTTGGGGAGGGCGCTTTTCCGTTCCAGTAAGACAGTAATGTCCCTGTGCACACAGCGAAGTCCACAGGGAAATTATTTGCCAAGTCTGGTGTACCAGGAGACCAACTCCCTATTAATGCCAAGAAAATTAAAAATTAAATGCTGAAAAAGCACATATCTGTGTGTTGTTTGGGTGTCCACAAACTTTTGGACAGTGTGTAACACTCATCGAAGCAGGATGATGCCAACATTTTCCACCAGAGGGTGATATTGGCTTACTGAGCTAAAAGCCCTCTGCTGCTTTGTGTACTCCAATACTCTGTAGAGTCAGCAAAATCTCACTGGCACTTCCCATCTGAGGAAATCTAAACATCAGATTATGCTTCTCACACATCTGCTGTTAGAGGGATACTGGGAATCTTTTAATAGAAAAGGGGTACACAATATCTGGCCATCTTACTTTAATTGCATCCAAAAGCTGAGCGGCCACAGCACGAGCCTGAGGACTCTCTCCCTCTCCCCGTGCGGCCAGATCTGCCAACTGCATCATCAGCTGCTCCACTCGCTCACACTTCGCTAGCAGCTCCTGTCTGTATGGCCCTGGTAGAGAGTTAGCCAGCCTACGGCCCTCTGCTATGAGCCCCCGTATAGCAGCCTGGCCTATAGACAGAGATAAGATGCTCAAATTCAGGTAAGTACACCTTGATAATGCTTTTAACATGCAGTTCACTGCAAACAAAAGGTGTTAAAAATTATAAGAGGTTTAACCTCCTTAACTCTCGGGCATTTTTGGGCTGCCGTCTGCAATTTTTCACACTCAAATTTAAAAGCATATATTTAAGCAATATCACACGAGCAAGAGTGCGATATGGCCCTACATCAGCACTGCTGTGATTCGGCCACAGGCAGAGTGCTGTAGGTAATCACAGCAGTGCTGATTTAGGGCCATATAGTACGATTGCGAGTGTGATACTGCTAATATACAACAGTTCAATGAACAAGTAAATGTAAAAAAAAATCAGGAAAAACTGAGTAAGGTCATAAAAACGCATTTGTGCATGGAACTACTATATTATGTGGCGGATCAGAATCTGCTGTTGCTGGTTCAAAACAAATGATGAGTCCAAGCCTCCGTTAGTAATTCAACAAGTTCACTTCAGAAATAGTATCATGACTTGTGCTGTTTCTAACAAGTTATTGGATAAACAAGGATGGATGGATATGTGTGTGTGTGTGTGTGTGTGTGTGTGTGAGAGAGAGAGAGAGAGAGATAGAAAGAGAGAGAGACGGAGCCTGTGCGATCACCTGTTGCCACACCCAAGCAGAGATGCTGTCAGCTTTCTGAAGATCAGCTTTCTCAGTGGAAAATTAGCGGTCCAAGCGAGGGTATTTCTCCCTATTTTGTGGTAGCTGGTGCGCAAGAGTCTTTCACTATAGAAACCGCAGTGTCCTCCGCCATTTTAAACAGTGTGTCCATTCCAATGTGGAAAGTCCGATAAGAGGTAAGCGCCTTCAGTTTGTGTAATTAATCAGTCTGTTGTGTTTCTCAGCTGTGATGAGCCGTAATGCTGAAGTTGTTCGTTTAAAGCCATTTAAAGCTCTTTCCTAGCTTTAGTAGTAGTAATACAAGCGATCATATAGTGCTCTATGTAAACACTGGCTGAAGCGGATTCACTTCACCTCACCTAACTGGCTCATATTACACATAAAAATTATCTTTTGCCACCACCTGCTGGCTAACATATGTAATGTCAAAAAAAAAAAAAAAAAAAAAAACATGAAAAAAAAGACAAACCATAGCTCTTAACACATCTGCACTGCTCTTACACTTTAGTTTAGAACAGCACGAACACAAGCGGAATGATACACACAGTGAAGCGTCCGAGTGCTGATGGTGTCAGACCATCAGTGCTCATGGAATGTCTCTCGTCCAATCAGATTCGAGGACCGTAACTAACTGTTGTATATATATATATTTATTTATTTATTTATTTTTATTTTTTTGCTGTCCTAACATTGTAAGCATGTAATTCTGGTTCTGTTCACTCTATCTCCCTCCCAAAAGTCGTATTTTATTACACTAGATGGCAGCAAGTACTAGTATGTTTTTTTTCCCTCTATCACCTTCCATCACAAAATGCAGATCTGAAATGTAGGTGGCACTGTAATGAATTTTAGCCCTCACAGATGTGCTTGTCCATAGACATTCAATTTAATTTATAGTTCATGCACCACCCCCATTGTTTCATCTAATATCTCGGCCTCTGAGTGGACTAGAAGCCTAATCCATATGTCATTAGAAAGATGATCTTCCCCTTTGAAATGATATATAACATTTGATCATCAATAGTTGATAACATAAATTTCCAATGATTTGTTTAGCATGTTTTTCCTGCTGTACAGCATATTTTGTTCTGAACATCTAAGATATAATTTTGGATTATTCACACAAGCGAGCTTACAGGCAAGTAAAAAATAGCTCATTTTCTAGAAAACTGCCTAAGGTAAGAGCAGATATAACGTTTTTAGGTATTTGGGGCTTACAGCAGCAGCAATAGGCGCATAAATGAGACAATTGTATTTGATGTCTTACAGAAATCATATTTCACTTTGTGATTCTTTTGGAAATCTTTCAAACTGTGGTATTAGTGGTACTGTGGCAGAAAAATAAACTATACAGTCGCATTCCTGAGAATGAGAGCTTACATTTGATACATGATTTGTCTATTTAGGTGCTATTTGAAAGACTTCATATTAATATTTCAACCACATTACCTCTAGGTGGCACTTATTTGTGAAGCGGATGTTTTCAGACCTTATTTTGCTATTTTATGTAACAAATGCAGAAGTGATGGTTGGCTATGAAAAGTTCAGATTCTAAGCTTTCAAACGATACCACGTATGCCTGACTTATGTATCCGGGGACTTGAATCACCTTTTTTCACACCATAGCGCCTTTTGGAGTGAATCTTTGTATGTCTCAGTTTAAAATAGGCAATAAATTACTACTATACAGCATGGCCTCAAGTGCCTTTTTACTTTTACAAAATGCTTGATATTAAATAAAAATACAGTATGTAGTACATACTTTCTGTGCAAAGTAAATATATAAACTGGAACGCTAGTACTAAATGCTCCATGAAGGTAGATCTCCAAAAGCAGGACTGAACATTTCTGGTCTAAAATTACACCATGACTTAGAGTCAGTCTGAAAGTAACACGAGATGCTGTGAATAGGACACTAGACGGCTATTTATGGTTTGAAATATTGTAACTATGAAGATGAATACAACAGGGATAGAGGAATCAACGTCACATTACATAAAAGGTCTAGAGTCAAGTGCCCAACTCCAAACAAATGAATAAGGCATTCAACATGCCTGTGTCATCCTTTGGGAAAAAAGTAATGGCCTCAGATGACCATTAGGCTATACACATACAAAGATACCATAACTGTAACATAGCCACAAAAGTGTTTGATTTAATACAGAAAATGGGCAGCTACTTTATTTTTTTGCCCAGAAAAAATGATCATGATGCCCTCTGATTTAAACAGTAATGTTTTGCTTTACAGGGCTTGCATGGATCTGTGATGTTGGCGCTCACCTACTCCACGATCATCCACACCAGGATTGTTGATCCAGCGCAAGGCCTGTTCCATTTTGCCCTCTAGGGTAACAGCAGCCTTTGCGGGTCTCATGTTGGCCACGGCACGGTTAGTCTTTGCCTGCAAGTTCTGCAAAGCTGTGCCAATATGTTTGGCCAATGCTCTAGCCTCAGGAGTATCTCCTTTACCCCTATGGCACACAAACAGTCTGACATTACACATTTACAACAACCTTATTCAAGGATAAGACAAAATAAGAAATCCAATGCACATGCCACTTTCCCTGTTGCATGCTAGTACTCGCATGTAAAAATAAAAACACTAAGCGTCTCACCAAGCACGCAGTCTTGGTTATATTATCTGATAAAAGTTAATCATGGTCACACATTTTATCATTTGCTAATAAGAGTTTATCATGTTCACACTTTTCATCTTTTGCTGATTCAAGACATAACATTTTTTTGAAAAATGACAGACTGGCATTATTGATATCAAGTTAAAAGCCCGATTTTCAAAGCAATGATGAACTATGCATGTTCTTTCAATTAAAGGACTTCAACCATATGTACTGAAGGTCTGTAATTACACACATTTTACGAAGTTCGACCAGTCTTGCAGTGAGTCCTGCGATTTCACTGATGGAGCGCAGAATATCGTCTCGTTCTTTAGGGTCTTCACACAAGTCTGCAATGCGCTTTGCCTCTGCCAGAATAGCACGAATGTTCTCCTCCCCCTCTGGGCCACCGTTAGGGTCAGCCAGCCAGCTCTGTACAAAAGCACCCATGAGCAATAGAATTAGAATTTAAGTTAAAAAAATTTGTTTATAGACAATAATTTTAGTATTATTTACATTTTAGGGATGATCATCAAGATTTACAGGGTCATCCCCAAATCTGTTGGACATACTATAGACATGGACTGACAAAGTGCTGTTGGATTTCATGTTAACTAATATTTAATATGGAAGTTTATTCAGGACTATTTTCAAAAGGAATTGCAAATTGTATTTTGATTTTTTTTTAACATTTTGGCAGGATTGGAACGTGACACTGGCAAAACAAAATGGAGACGTTGCCGTTGCTATTTCAATATGACAGGGTTGTCACTCATAAGACTGGAAATTCAAATCGCAAATTAATTTTGTGTTTCCATTTGAATTTTGGCAGACGCAGTGTGTTCATGAGTGAGTGCAAACACACATACATGATTTGCGATTGCATTTAAATTGTCACAATTTTTACATCCACAAATGAAAAACTAAAATACAATTTGCAATTCCTTGAGAAAATAGTCCTGAATAAACTTCCATATCTTAATGATTGGAGTACAAATCAGTACCTCATACACTTAAAATTAGATAATCAGATGAATTACCTTATGTATAGTCGTATTAGATTAAATTGATACATATTAGATTACATTTTGACTACATTATCCCACTTTTTACATGGTTACATACCAAATAATAAATAAATGGACATGAAATATTGATTACAAATTGAAACTGTAATAAAAGAAGAAAAAGACCACAGAGTACTATGAGAGACATGAAACTATCACAGCTATGTAGGGAATTGGTTGCCAGAGAATTAGGCCATTGTTATTTATAAATATTTTAACGTAGAATGACACTATTAACCAATCAGAATCTAGTACACAAAGCCGAATCAGAATTAACATACTGGAGTGACACTCAGCACAAGGAATCAGTCTGTTACATAATCGTTTACTGTTGTCGGAATTCATCTCTGGTTTTCTGTCAGTGCACCAACAGTTCTGAGTTTTTTTGTTAACCCTTTAAATACTTATTACACAGCACATCACCACTAAATATCACGAGTCAAGACAGATTTATATAACAGCCATTTAGGTGAGGATGTGTCTTTAATTACAAGTACCCATATGTCCTCTGGGATGCATATAAAAATCTCTTCAATTCTGTAAAACTACTACTAGAGACTCCACAATTGCACAAGCACAAATACCAAAGTCTGAACACACAAAACCACTAATGGAACCTCAGAAGATCTTTATGCTTTTGTTAAACCATCATTGATTTTGACCTGGGCAGTGTCAATTCTCTTGGCGATGGCCTGCTTGGCATTGGTCAGGGCCTCCAGTTTCCGAGCAGCATTCTCCACTTTCCCCACCAGAATATCCAGACCCTGAGCCACCTGCTGAGCTTTCTGCATGCCCATGGGGGTGGCACCCTGACCTCTGTAGAAACAACATAGGTAGAATAGGGTCGCAGATAGCACGGAAAATAACAATGCTCATAATAATATGCAACGAACCATATACTTTTATTAGGATAGCAAAGTAAATAGGTATTTTAAGTTTTAAAATGCAGTAGAAAACACTTCCCATAGCTTTTGTTGTTGACATTAAAGGCTGTACGTCCATCTATGCAAGCTAAAAGAAAATATGACCAAGACTACATTAAATATAGCTTACATTTGGTAATGTGGTCATCACTTGTAAATGTCCAATGTAAAAGCAGTTGAAAACCACTGATTTGCATGATCACAAAACCAGCAAAAGTCAAACATTTTATCAAGGAGAAGAGAATGACATCATAATGACCCATTTACACCTCGTGTTAAGATGCATCTCGGGCAATCTGATCACATGTGGTCAGGCGAGACACATCGCTGTTTACACCTGGTCGCTAAATGCATCTCCTACTACCACCTGTGTTCAGATTTCAATGAGAGGGTTTCTGATTTCATGACGACATACATCAGTCATTATGTCAGTGTGCTACCACATGATAATAAACCACAAAAAGTAATAAAAGACGACAAAAAATGGCATGCTGTTTCTCTCAGATGCAACTGAAATTTAATCTAAGCACAAATGCAACATTTCGAACAGAATTATCCATTATTTTAGTGAAGTATCTGTATTAACCTAAGCTTCAGATGTGTGTGCTTGTCATCTGTGTTTCTGCATGTTGATATTAGACACACTGAAGAAGATCTGTGAAGTTCTCGTGCTTTGGTATGTATTAGCTTTTTCAAATTTTCCGATCAGACATTTATTTCCTTTTAAAGCCGTTCGTAACTGGCAAAGTTTATACTCTTGTTCTAACACAGCGGTTGATTGACAGCTGAAGGGTGGAGCTTTGCACATTCAGGACGGATTAGCGTTTACACCTCAAATGCAGTGTGGTCAGGTGCGTTTTTGACCACCGCAGTATGTGTTTTTTGTTATACGATCACAAACAGTTTTGCACCCCGTTTACACCTGTATTTAATGCTGACCACTTGCCATACCAGGTGAAAACGGGGTCAGAAACTTAAGAGATGACAAAAAATAAATGCTCTTGGAACTGACCTAGAAAACAATGCATGAAATGAACATGCCATCACCATTTGAACTGTATAAAAATGTCAGTTAAAGAGCCCCAGTGTGTGAAAGTGATCTGTTTGCACTGGGCAGGCAGTGAGCCACGGCAGCCTCTGATTATCCAGCACTTCAGCCTTAATCTGCTTTCCTTGAGTCTCTCTAATGAATTCAGAGCCCAGTGTCTGATCTCTCACTCTCTGCAGCTCCAAGCATCCTTGGGCCCGTACTGCACCACACCGTTACTTTCTTCCCCCGCACTCAAGGATAAATAATCCCCGGAGAATTAAGACTGTTAACAAACAACATCTAATGTGTTTATTATAAAACCTGACACAATTGTTTTTGTGTTGCTAATTACAAGTGGTTAAAGCTCCTGAGACACAATATGTTGCATAAAGAATGACGAATGTCATTATGTACAGTACACAGCTGCATTAATGCAAAATTCACCTCACACGAGCGCTATAGGAACATGTGGGGGATTCTGACTCTCTGTGTGAAATGCTGAACTGAGGAATGTATTAGGTGGTTGAATCAGCAATATAATGGGCTGGTGATTAGCGGTGGGAATCAGCAGGGAGCTGGCGATACAATATTATATTGATATCTGGGTCGCGATATGATAATATTGCAATTCTTTATGTTTAGTGTATTGCGATTCAAAACTGTTATATATTGCAATCTACATTCATTAATTTCTTATTCATCTTAATTTGACTTTGGTGCTTTGCGACAAGTGCTGAACTTCCTACTTCAATTTATCATAGAGAAGTAACATAGGCATGTCAGTGTCAGTTATAAAACCATTGTGAGGGAATAGCATACATGTATGCTGGTTCCAGCATGTTTATCATTGCACAAATGTCTTGCAGTTAAGTTGTATGGAGAAAATATATATGGACATACTTACAAACTAAAAGTTTGTATTTTGGTCGGAAATAGAAATAATTGAGTGTTTGTTGATCCTAATGCATAGTAATCTGTAAATTACTAAAATACTTGGAAATAAAAAAATGTTGCCCCAATATTTGAAAGTATTGTAATGTTTCACCTCGGACGGCTGGATGGATGTCCCACCCTCATGATGCACTCTGAATGACGCAGATGAGTCGGTCTCCCTGCACTCTCAAACTACTTATATATTTGTGTATATTGGAATATTTCTCAATAAACGTATACTATATTGTTTCTATACTTATAATCGACAACCTAAAATAAATAGTTTTATTTCCATAGTTTTATTATATTTGCTTATGTCATTCGCAATGCTTCATGGGATTGTAGTCCATGCCTTCATGAAAGAACAGTAAGTACATAGACTTATACCTTTGTCTTTTTGTCTGAATTTCAAATACTTTTGTGCCTTAAAACAAAGTCTGTAATGTTGCGATTCACCTTGGAGCTGGTTGGTTTGGTTAATACTTTACAATTCTTTAATGGAGGATTTTACGAAAAGTCTATTGGAAAAATGAATGGGAAAAATATTTCCGGAACCTAGTTGGCTGAACAAGTGGGCAGGCACTCTTGCAATCTATTGCTTTCCTACAGGTCTCATTGTATTCCTACTTTCCTCAGGTGCACTGAAGGGTGCGTACCTGGCACGCACATCTGACACCTGATCTGTCATCTGGCCCAGGGTCTTGGCTGTTCCCAGGATTTCTCTCCTCTCTTTCCCTGCGCAAAGCTCTCCCACTTTTCCTGCTTCATCTAGGATCTGATGCACTGCATGCTCTCCTGGGTCTCCTGTACAAGAACATCCACAGAAGCTGTCAGAGAAGCAGAGCTAGGACACCACATACATATCTGTAATCCATTTCAATAAAAATACTTTACATTACACAAATATTATGTATACCACACAGGATGACAGGTTTAATTGAGACTTGGACTAGTTAAAGGGGTCACATTATTAACTGTTTTAATTATTTAATTTTCCCCTAAGGTCCACATATAAAGTTAGTTTTGTCATAATTTCATTTTTAAAGACTATATTCAAACTTTTCTTTTACCAATAGAATTAAACAGGTTGTTTTTTGCTGTGCGCTTTTTATATTTATATGTAAGCGCCTTTTTCACATATAAAATGAGCTACAACATTGGGATCCTTCGGGAGGATATGCAGGGCGGCAGGTGCTACACACCGCGTGTAACAGCACAAGATTTGACAGACTTTCCCACATTTTACTCTTATAATTAGTTCTTATGATGTTAAGAAATATAGTATCTATCCTATTTCCTCCATATTACCTCAATAAGAAAGTTCGGACTAAGTTTCTGAATAGCAAATAGGCAGGAGTATTTGACTTGTAAATGTGGATGGTCATGTATGCGGATTTGCGGAATTTGAGAATGGGACGTTTTTGCCAACTTAGTTGCAATAAATGATCCTGTCTGATTGGAGAAGTAGTGTTGAATTCTGAACGTTACAGTATATATTGTACACTGAACTCATTTATCTCAAAATATCAAGGAAAAGTTGATATCTCATTTTATAACCCAGAGCAATTAATTGTGTGTAGTCATTGCATGTTACCTGGTAAACCATTAGGGTCCCTCAACCAGCCTTTAGCTTGACCCATCTTTGACTCAATCAGTGCTAGCGCTCTCTTCATGGCCTCTGTGTCCTTCATGGAGAAAGAATGGAATGACACAAATGAAGAAAAACATATTATTTATCATATGTGCCCAGAGAGCGGGATTTCATAGCAAGGATTAAAATGGTTAAAGCTATTGTTGTGGTTGCAGTTTATGTGATTTTTACTCATATGAGGGAGTGAATAGTGAGGGAGAGGCCTCTGCAGCACAGATTAACCCTCCCCTCTTACTTTAAAGGTCATGAGGAGTCTCTCCCTCTCTCAATCATACACACAAATTGAGAGAAGGTACCACATAATCACCACTTCACACTCCATTGCACCATGCACACATTTAGAGGAGAACCTGTCTGGTTCACTAACTCAACCGTGTCTATGACTGCAGTCTAAAGCGACTGTAATCTGCACAGAAATGCATTCAATGTTCACATTTTCAGAAACAATATCAAATAAAGGTCATAATGAAGGAAAATTAAGGGTGCTGGTTTAAAATGATACTTCTCAAGGTCAAATGTAATTACTAAACATCCTACTTGTCATTCTTCTGGACAAAACTTTATGCATACAATATCATTTGTGCTACGGACATGAATGATACCTCAAATCGTTTAGCTTATTGAGGAGAGGTGTGCAATGACTTGTCTTAGTGAACCAATTTAAGATTTTCACCTGGCAGATGAAAAAATAATCCCATAAACTTCAATTGAAAAGGTTTCCCACACATATCTATGGATCAAAATATTATAGAGACTTGATTTCAGAGAGTCTCTTTTGACTTAACCAGTAAGAAACCATTTTGTATCACCCTAGCAACAGCCTAGCAACAACTCAGATCACCCAAGAAACTGCAAAGTAGCACGCTTCAGCCATATCTCGGCACAAGAATATCAGAGACATGGGAGTGGGTTCTGTTGACTTAGGCTAGTGTACTGAGCCTCTGTTTGGGACACCAGTCATATCTGAGCTCTAAAATATCATAAAGACATGGGGGTGGGCTTTTTAAGCTTGGAGCAGTGTACATAACTCCAACAACCTGGAGGTGAGTTTTGTACCAGCATGCACTACTCACATTTTCTTTAGAAATCAAGTTTTATTTTGCTGTCTTCAAAGATTTCAGTAAGACAGGAAAATAATGGACTGTGAAAAGGGCAGATAATTGAGTTCCTGTTTTGCTTGTGGCGTTTCCAACTGGAGACACTCTGGCAGCTTAAACAGCAGTCAGAGCCAATCAGGAGAGGCAGATGGGCAGGAAATTTACCCTGAACACCTGCTCCTGCTGCCTGCCCAGCAGCTATTATACTCCATCTCCATCTAAGATCTAGTGTTAGAGCATTACTGTATGGCAGTACATTACTGTATTGCACAGGGAAACAAATCTAACTTTTTAAATGTCTCTAAAATAATTTGGCAATAACAAGTATGTGAATCCTTTGGAATACCTTGCATTTATGTATAAATTTGTCTAAAAATCTGGTTTGATCTTCATCTAAGTTACAATAATGAACAAACACGCTCAGTTTTAACTAATAACACCAATTATTGTATTGTTTTGGCAAAAAACAGATCTCAGAAGACCTACGATCAAGAATTGTTGCTTTGCGTAAAGCTGGAAAGGGCTACAAAGTTATCTCGAAGAGCTTAGATCACAGTTAGACTTCACTAAAAACATGATTCTCATATACGTTTTTCTTGTTTTAAGGATGTTTAGAAATCTTTAATGAAAAAAAAAAAAGAAAGACAAAAATACTGATTAAGGAAATTCGTTTTCCAGTACATCATATCTCCATCTCAGCTCTGAGTAATAATGCTAGAGCATTTCTGTATGGTACAGTACTGTATGACACAGACAAATATACCTTTAAAAATGAGTCTAAATTATGCAGGTGGTTGTCAACTTACTTTCATAAATGTGTATCAGAGAGACTAAATACGTTAAGAGTGTGCAGTAATCCTGAAGCGAACTCATAAAGTGGGATGCATCAGAACACAATTAAATTTCAGCTAAAACAAATTATCCACTCAACCCATTTTCTTCTGCCTACTTTGCCTGCTATCCAGTAACTTCTGCTTTCAAGCCAACCATTCAACAACCAGCAAGGCAGATCACATTATTTGCAAGTGGACGAGTTATTTCCTGTTTGCGTGCACTATTGGATAGAGTCAGCTCAGGTTTGGATTGCAAAGTTCAGGATAATGCCACATGCATTTGTTTAGTTTTCAGATATTTTCTGCTCTGTTCACTTAAGAAATCATAATCAACTCATTGTGAACACTTTACAGGATCTAAATATAATCTAAAAATATTGTTTATGTACACCAACAGTCAAACGTTTGGACACACCTACTACTCCTTAATTATGACTATTTTCCACATTTTACAATAATTTTGTCACGAATCCCACCTCTGTAGTTCCTTCCACTCACCAGAGGGTGCCATCACCTGAGTATTGACTTTAACTCTCTGAACTCCATTTCCTGTAATCCCTGTACCTGGCACTGATTACCTGCTCACCTGTTTCCCATTTACTCAGCTATTTAAGACTCACTCTCACTCTCTGTCATTGCAAAGTCTTATTTTCCCCTGGCTGACATTTCTGAACATTATCTAAGTTTACTGCCTGCCTTGTGTATGATCCTGGACTGTTTACCCTGTTTTGACCCGTTGCTGCCTGCCTACTGTTACTGCTTTTTTACCTGGATATAACCTGTGATTGTCTGCCGCCTGCCCTGACCTCTTGCCTGTTTATTGTCTACCTCTCTGGATTGCCTTGGATATTACTATTGCTGGTGATTGACCCCTGCCTGTCTGTATTACTATGTTTATTGTTATTAAAGCTGCACATGGATCACAACTCCATTGACTCATCATTACAGAAGACTTTGCCACAAACTGATCCAGCGGCTTTTCTGCAACTAACCACCGAGGTCTCAGCGCAAGTGAATGTACTGGCCGTACACCACCAACAGCTTGATCGGCTGACATCGTTAACAGAGGAGCTTGTTAAGACTTTGCAAAGCCTCCGTTTACCAATACCAAACCCTTCAGCCTCTTCATCTAATCCAGCGGCTCACCCAGCCTCACCTAGCACATTCACCACTAACCCACGCCTTGCCTGAAAAATTCAATGGGTCACCAACTGTTCCAGTGTTCTCTGTTTGTTAATCAACAACCCACACTATACCCCACCGATGAGAGCCGCATTTCCTTTGTTTGTTCACTGCTTACCGGTAAGGCGCTGGACTGGATTACAGTGGTGTGGAACGGCGACAGAACAACATTCCCTTTGTTCAGTTGCTTCCTCCAAAGAGGAAGTGTTTGTGCTGTGTTTGAACATCCAGTAGGAGGCAAAGACGCCGGAGATCAAGGTAATGCTCCCACCGCAGAATACGCTCTCAATTTCCATACTCTTGCTGCTCAAACCATATGGGTGGAGGATGCTTTAAAGCTGCTTTTTTGGAAAGGACTGAACTTAGAACTTCAATCAGAGCTGGCTTGTCGTGACGAGGGTAAGACATTGGATCAGTTCATTGAGTTAACCATACGCATCGATAACCTCCTCCGAGCACGTAGACCCTCCAACACTCTTGTAAAGCGTCCTACCGCTGCATTTAACCTGTGTGAATCTGAACCCATGCACATTGGACACAACCACCTTACCTCTGCGGAGAGAGATCGTCACGTTAAGCAGCACCTGTGTCTGTACTGTGGTCAAGCTAGACATCAACGAATTTCCTGTCCAGTCTGAACTTCTCAGCATCACCCCACTATGGTGAGTTCCTGTAGTTCATTAATTCCCTCTACTTGTGTTGAATTACCTGTGACATTATCCTTTTTGGGGAGGTCTGTCTCTACTATAGCCATGCTAGACTCTGGGGCAACGGGCAACTTCATCGAGGATTTCGCCAAAGACCATAATATTCCTCTTAATCTCTGTGACTCTCTTTTGGCAATGGCGGCATTAGACGGATGCCCGCTTGGTGACGGTCATGTACATCACACTACCAAAGATATCATTCTACAAGTTGGAGCACTGCATACTGAGACTATTCTCGTACATATCATCCCATCACCTCATTACTCCGTAATCTTAGGACTACCTTGGCT
Organism: Myxocyprinus asiaticus; assembly: GCF_019703515.2. Taxonomy (NCBI): domain Eukaryota; kingdom Metazoa; phylum Chordata; class Actinopteri; order Cypriniformes; family Catostomidae; genus Myxocyprinus; species Myxocyprinus asiaticus. The sequence goes on along the minus strand of NC_059364.1, from coordinate 23,347,891 downwards.
GCAAAAACACAACCCTCAAATCTCATGGAGCGATCAGCAAGTTACCCATTGGTCCAGTACCTGCCTAAAGCCATTTCTCCCAGGACTATTAGAGCCGCTGCTGTGCAAGTTTAATCTACTACAGTTCCTAATCTACCCCCTGAGTATTCCGACTTGGTTGAAGCCTTCAGCAAAACCAAAGCCTCACAACTACCTCACCGCTCCAGTGACTGTGCCATAGAACTACTACCTGGATCCTCACCTCCACGAGGCAGAATTTTCCCCTTGTTCAAACCTGAGACCAAGGCCATGAAGTCATACATTGATGAGGAGCTTTCTGAGGGATTATCAGACCCTCAAGCTCACCAGCATCAGCCGGATTCTTCTTTGTGAGTAAAAAAGTGAGGGATTCGTCCATGCATTGATTATCGTGGTCTCAATGAAATTTCACTACCCCCTGCCTCTGGTTCTAGCTGCCCTTGAACAACTCTATCTTCGCAGTGCCTACAATCTCATCCGCATTCGTGAGGGGGACGAGTGGAAGACAGCTTTCTCAACCAGCACAGGGCACTATGAATACCGGGTCATGCCTTTTGGATTGGCCAACAGTCCATCAGTGTTCCAGGCATTCATCAATGATGTCTTCCGGGACCTACTGAATCAAGGGGTAATCGTTTACATCGACATCCTCATCTACTCTTACGAGGAGCATGTCCGAGCTGTTCTACAATGCCTCATCACCCATCAACTGTACACTAAGGCCGAGAAATGTGAGATCCATCAGACATCAGTAGTATTTCTAGGCTATGTCATCAGCCCAGAGGGCGTGGTGATGGATAAGGTGAGAGCAGTTTTAAAATGGCCACAACCTACTACGATAAAAGAATTGCAACGTTTCCTTGGTTTTGCACATTTCTACAGGTGCTTCATAAGAGGTTTCAGTACTGTGGCCACGCCTTTGACGTCTTTGCTTAAGAAGAAAAGCTCACGGCTCTTATGGTCTCCAGCTTCTCTCCAATCCTTCAAGGATCTCAAAGCTCGTTTTGCCACTGCTCCCATTCTTCACCATTCAGACCCTGATCACCCATTCATTGTCAAAGTAGATGCATCTAACACTGGTACCGGAGCCATCCTCTCAACGGTATGGTACACCTCCTAAACTCGTCCCATGTGCCTTTTATTCATGCAAACTCTGCTCCGCTGAACAGAACTATGATGTCGGGAATCGAGAGTTACTGGCCAAGCACCCTTTCCTCGTCCTAACGGATCATCGGAACCTCGAGTACTTGCATACAGCCAAGAGACACAACCCAAGACCAGCAAGATGGGCGCTGTTCTTTACACGCTTCAACTTCAGTCACGTATTGTCCAGGCTCTAAGAACGTCAAGGCCGATGCCCTCTCACCAATTTGAATACTTGCTTCAAACTCCTACCAAAGAACCCATCTTACCACCCACACTGATCATCACTCCGGTACAATGGGACATTATGACAGAGGTAACTAACGCTCATTCCAACGATCCACCACCTCCCGACTGTCCACCTGACAGAACCTATGTCCCACTTCGTAAGCAGGTTATCCAGAGGGCCCATTCCTTGCTCAGCTCTGGTCATCCAGGTATCACTGCCACTCTTCAGTTGGTACGCAACCGGTTCTGGTGGTCCTCCTGTCTGATCTCAAAAGATCTCAAATTAATTGACTCATTACAAATTAAGGCATCAAAACTATGCAACACCAGCAAATGGAAGTTTAGGAATTATGTAGAGACCACAAATGATAATCACAATCTGAACTATATTCTAGCTTCTTCAAAGCATCGTTTGACTACAGCTGTGCATATTCTGGGCATTCTCCCAACCAACTTTATGTATCTACCTGAGATGCTATTTTAAAAAGCATTTAAAGAGTTACTATATATGCTGGAAACTTCTTGGCTGAAACTCATTCACAGGCATAATTTATATTTGTCTACAAAAATAATTTTAAGTTTAAGCCTTTAAAATGAAACATAAGCCTTAAGGATCATGCAGTGATATCCAGAAACCCAAGCCTTGCCTTATAATGGTGCATTAGTTATTCATATGCGCTGCTACTAAAGAGCACAGGGTTCAGAGACAGGCCAGGATATCTGAACCTGATCAATATTTCATGACAGACCTGTTTGAATGTTCTCTGCTTGAATATGCAATGTGCTTATGCTCTGATCTGATGGCAGATATCACAAACACCTACTGTGGGGAATTACAATGGGTGTGGACTGATGCAGACTAAATACTTGTATTCTTCATCCATTGGCCTTCAAGAATAAGATACTGGAAAACTTTAGCACTATTCAGCTGGCAAGATATTATAGGCTATATTTTGATTTCATGTTGACTTATAATAATTAAAAATCAATGCCGTGGTTTATATTGAATGAGGCAACATTAGAAATTAGATGAAAAGTAATTTATTCTCTGCAAATGGACTTTGTGATGTGTGTATTTATATGAGTGTCTGAAGCAGCTGAAGAGCAATAACCACATCAGTCCATCTTTCATGTCATCAGTCATTATGCACAACGGAGCCCACAGTCAGAGATAGTTAAACACAGAATCACTAAATCCAATCAGCAGATTTCAGATACAGTTTTTTTTCAAACAGTAAGATTTCAAGACCTCATGAAACACAATTTGATGGCTTTTAGTCTGTGTCTGTAGACTTTGAAGCTATCTATATGCATGTGTACTCTTCAAGTTGAGGAATTTAAAGGAATATTTCACCAAGGGCATATACAAATAAAAAAAAAAAAAAAAAAAAACTTAAGTGAGAATGCCTCTCCCACTAATTCCACTTTTGATTTGATTGCATGGTTTACGGCTGTGATGTAAACTAAAAGCTTTTGGCTATTTAACCTCCTGAGACCCTGCATACACATGCATGGACATTACATTTTGGCTTCGCTAAAAGCTGTGCATATTTTAATTTCATTTAAACTGACTATTCTCAGTTCAGGAGACTCTAGGCTGTCATTAAAAGGTTAAACTTTCGACACACCAAGTCATGTGACAAAACAACAACTGCCGATATCAGCTGAGTTTGTCTTTGAGAGAAACGGCAACAAAACTACATCTGGTAAGAAACCTCATTAGGTTTTTACATTAAAACCTGTTTGAGTCAAAAGAGTAGAGTCTCTAGTTTCATCCGATATGCCATTTTAAACATTTCATCGATTTATCACGCAACAGCACGCTGTTAAACACAATGGTCACGTACGTGGACTAAAGGCTCATTTTCCTTGAAATATCCTATATTCACTGTGCATTATCATATTGAAAATAAATGGATGCATGAAGCTGGAAAATGTTGCTTTCAGAGGCTGTATATGGAGTTAGGATTAAAATAGGGTGCATTTCCAATTGTTCTGAGACCAGTGCAGACAGACAGCACACTGGAGGTTAAGTCATTCCTAATTAGGGAGCAAGGGAGCATCCTATAGTTTTCCAGTGCAGCCAAGTGTATTTACTCCTAACATCAGGACAAAAGTTCAGTTTCGGGCTGCAGATGATGTTTGGACAACTCAACATGTTTAGCAGACTTGGGACAATGGTAATCAGTACATAGATTAAAAATCTATAATGTATAATTTTATTTTAAAATGGTTGGCAGTGATTGGATGATACTGACCATTATTTGAATCTGAATTATTTATGCTAATTTCTGATGTAATGTCTGTAATGTCTCAAAACATGAATAACCAACACTCCTGTATACAAACAAATTGATTAAAAAAAAATCGGACTTTCTATAGCTTGGTATTATTTTAAATTTCACAACTTTGTCCCGCTAAAAAAAAACTATTTGGTCTAAAAACAATTATTTATTTATTTCTTTGCATGTTTCTTAGGGGCTACTAGTTACAAATCAAAAAGAGAAATGGAAAAAGCACAAAGCAGTCACGCTCAGGTTTTAGGAGGTTAAAAAATAAAGCAAAGAAAACTGCTCTCATCAAGCCATTTCATGGAGTCTTTAACAGTTGAAGGACGTGTGTATCAGGAGACACTGAGCAGAACAGCAGGTTCATCTGGTGAGACAGCATTCAATTTAGCTTTTCCGAGAGCTGAAGGGAATGTGTACTGCGGTAGCCACATAGACAGACATCAAGTGTTCAAGTTGTCACTTTGTAAGACAGGCGTTAGTAATTAACTGTGAGAAAAAGGGACAGTGAGACCAAGTAAGGGACAATATGAGACTGAAGGGGACCAGGATGTGGAGGGTGTGAGATGGAACTGTGTGACTGTGGCATTCAAAGGAGGCATGGCATGACACAATTTACAGTTTTATTTAAGTGCTTGTTATTGTGTTGGGCTTCTAAATACAGCATCTCTTGCACAAATCAGCATATAACATGTCAAGCAAGGCTGAATAAAGGCTTCTATTGGACAACATGAGGTAAAACAGGGATGACTGCTAAAACACTAACACACCCATACAGTCAGCAACAGCATGATGAAGACTGCCTGCATAAAACACAATGATCTGGCATGCACTTTGTTGCATCACAGAGGGGGGAGAGAGGAGAGCTTACCTTCTATAAGAAGGGGAAAATGGAAGAACACAGAAAAGAAAGAGAGCACAAAACAGAGGTATATTTAATGAGTTATATCAGGGTAAACAGAAAAGTGTTCGAGGTGACAGCAAAGTAAATGAAAGCATAGGAAACCAATTTCAAGAGTAAAGTGATTTGATATGGAAATATTTCATATGCATGCTAAGCAAGCGAAATGTGTCATCAGTCAGGGCGAGGGATCAAATGATTCAATAGCATTTCAGCAGAGTTTGCATTGTGAAATATGTAGATCGTTTATCTAATTGTCACTGATGCGATGTCTGTATATGGTGAGGCTTTTCCATCTATGTTTATTAGGCCCCTGTTTTAAGAGACTGTCATGTCATATAGTCACTGAATTCTAAGCCTGACTGTGAACAGGACTGGAAATGGAACATATTATTACATTAGCAGGTTGGATGGGTGTGTCAAATTCATACAGGGAGGAAAACATTTCACAAAAACAAAGATACTCCAAGCAGTCCCAATAAAGCGCAACAGTGATTGCCCACTTTTTAAGCAGTCTTAAAGGGATAGTTTACCCAAAAATGAAAATTCTCTCATCATTTACTCACCCTCGAGCCATCCCAGATGTGTAAGACTTTATTTCTTCTGCAGAATAAAAACAAAGATTTTTAGAAGAATAGCTCTGTTGGTCCTTACAATGCAAGTGAATTGTGATCAGGCTTTTGAAGCTCCAAAAATCACATAAAGGCCACATAAAAGTAATCCTAAATACTCCAATGTTTAAATCCATATCTTCAGAAATTATGATAGGTGTGAGTGTGAAACATCAATATTTAAGTCCTTTTTTTTTTTTTTTTTTACCATAAATCTCCACTTTCACTTACAAAATATGAAAGAATATGAAAGTGGAGATTTATAGTAAAAAAGGACTTAAATATTGATCTGTTTCTCACCCACACCTATCATATCATTTCTGAAGATTTGAACACTGGAGTCTAAAGGATTACTTTTATGTGGCCTTTATGTGATTTCTGGAGCTTCAAATGTCTGGTCACCATTTACACTATTTACAGAGCTGAGATATTCTTCTGAAAATCTTTGTGTCCTGCAGACGAAAGAAAGTCATACACATCTTGGATGGCATGAGTGTGAGTAAATGATGAGAGAATTTTCATTTTTGGGTGAATTATCCCTTTAATATCTTACATGAGGCAAAGAACTACTCATACCATGAAGAATTGCAAATTACATAATTAAATGAGAAGCAATGGTGCAATATAAAACAACTGACTAAAAGGCATTGTTTAAAAGTATATCAAATATTTGAAATGTAAAAATATACAAATATTTAAGTAGTTTACGTTATTCGCAATGCTTTATGAAAGTGGTCACTGCTGAACTATTCCGCTGTGATTCTCGTTTCTACAGTAACAGCGACTTTTCTGATTGGTCGATCTCTCTTCAGCAATTAAACAGGTTTTTTTTTTTTTTTAAATGAAGTTGAAATCAAACTAACATGTTGCTTCTACAGAAGCTTGTTTTGAAATGTTTATATGTTATGGCTCATTACATTTCTATGGATGAAATGAAAAGCATTTTATATCCAGAACTAAGCTTGTGAAAATTGTTTGATTAACTTGTCCATGGACTGTTGGCCTATTTGTTCCAAAACCTTCCTTTGGCAGCATTTTAAAAAACTATCAAAAAAATATTTTTTATTTTTATTATTATTACAAAAGTGCAGCAATTTTCTTTAATGGGTAAGGTTTAGGTTACTCTGTAGTATTTGTAACTAGCTTTATATAAAAACAATATAAGTAAATATGTGTGAGTGCATGTGTGATAAGTGTCTTACTTTGTTGGCCCAGGCATCCTCGTCCCAGGAAGTGAGTTGCAACACTCTGATAATCTCGTTGATCTCATAGCTCATCTTCTCAAATGTGTAGTTTCTGTTCTTCAGGGCCTCCTCCACACCATGGCTTTTAGTGCACTTGGTTGTCACGAAGATTTTAATGGCTGATGGATATCAAAAAATGATTTAGTTAGTCTCCCCTTTCATGAGCCATTTAAAAATACAAATGGTGGACAACCATTTTCACAATGGTGAAATTCAATGTGAAAATGCTTCCATTTTTGCAAATGTTTTACGTAATACAATTCGTTTCATCTTCTTTTATGTTCCAAAAAGAGATAAAACTAATTGCATTCAATAAAAAGACAGTATGTTTGCCACTGTCACCATTCACTTTCATTGCATCTTTTTTCCATGTGAATGGTGACTGAGGCTAACATTCTGCCTAACATCTCCTTTTGTGTTACATTAACAAAATAAAGTCACACAGGTTTGGAACAACATCAGGGTGATTAAATAATGATGATTTTAATTTTTGGGTGAACTATCCCTTTAATATTGTCAATGTCACAAATTTGCTTATTTGATAAAAATAGTGGAAAAATGACATTCTTAAACTTAATTTCCAGGTGTAAATTAGATTCTCAAAATTGACTTTTGACCCCACTGTATTTTACAGATGTACATGGGAGTGCTGTATGCAGTTCATTCATAATGATGTTTCCAGAAATCAGGCAACTAATTATCACCATACGACAATCCATATTTGCAAACACTGCCATTAAAGCCTTTCTGCTGTTGCAGACGAGCCACCATCAACCTGGCTATTTATTGTGGAGCCAACTGCAGAAAGCCAACTGGAAGACATGAAAAATCTCTTCTTCCCTGCAAGGCATCAGCGACTAAATGACTGCAATTATCAGTGTTTCCATATCAACGGCTGGCACACAGACATGGCCTGCTGCACACACACACTCTCTCTCACCTGATATGAGCACAGGCAGCAATTCCTTCACTGTGTTCATGGAGGTAACCAGCATCACACGGTGCTCCTGGTGTGTCAACTCCTGTTGCCGCTCGTCAATCATCTTTGCCATTTTCGTCATGCCTTACAGTTATGAGGACAACAAACTAAATCAATATAGTAAAGATATACAGGGTGAAAACAAGGGTTTGATAGTTTATGACAGTTATGAACGTAAACAAAACTCCAAATTCTGCTTGCGATTGCTACAGTCTTTTCAGAAATTGAAATAAATTGTAAGCAACCATTATAACTGGAGTGGACATGTCACATAAGGCCACAAGAGACACATTTTTTCAAAGAGGTTTAGCCGCTGTTCAAAGTAAAAAATTTAGCCAGCCACATAAAATGGAGACTTTATGACCAAACTGAAACCATTGTCAACAAATGTCTTCAGCAGTGGACTAAAAGAATGCATAAGGGTAATATACTACGCCCAGCACCCACTTACCTTCATTTGAGCAAGGACTACTGCTTGAATGTTATCCAAATAATATTCATGAGCCAAGCTGATAAGCATTATAATGTGCCCCCCTCACACACACTTTTAAGGTTGTTATAGTATAATTATCTTCATAATAAACTTCATACAAATTTTAGCCCACTCACAGACCACAAATATTAAAAAATTCTGCAAGGAAATGCAGCATAAAAGAATGTTAACAGAAGTACCTGGTCCCAGGTTTTTAGTGTAAGTGACCAAGTCCTCCATTGTTTCCACAACTTCTGCCACTGTCAGGTACTCAAGGATGCCCTTACAAACACGAATAATTTTACGCACCTAAAAAAGACACACACACACACACACAAAGAAAACACTATAATAACATAAAAAGAAAATGTCTCAGACTGCTTGCGGCAACTGCATTTTTATTTAAAAAAAATGTGTATCCCCTTTTCTCCCAATTTGGAATGCCCAATTCCCACTAATTAGTAGGTCCTCATGGTGGCGCGGTTACTCACCTCAATCCGGGTGGCGGAGGACAAGTCTCAGTTGCCTCTGCTTCTGAGACAGTCAATACGCACATCTTATCACGTGGCTTGCTGTGCATGACACCGTGGAGACTCCCAGCATGTGGAGGCTCATGCTACTCTCCGTGATCCATGCACAACTTACCACGTGCCCCATTGAGAGCGAGAACCACTAATCACAACCACGAGGAGGTTACCCCATGTGACTCAACCCTCCCTAGCAACCAGGCCAATTTGGTTGCTTAAGAGACCTGGCTGGAGTCACTCAGCAGCCCTGGATTCAAACTCACGACTCCAGGGGTGGTAGTCAGCGTCAATACTCGCTACCCAGGCCCCCACAGGCAACTGCATTCTTAAAGGTGAAGTATGGAATTTCTGTGCCTCTATTGTCACCAAATGAAATGCCATAAATAATGACCGCTTTCAAAGTTTCCTGAGCACGTCCCCCATCTGCCAATGGTTGGATAGCTAGATAGTCCCACCACAAACTCCTGCCTTTGGTCAAGTGTATGTATTGCTGTGTCTGGCTGGTCAAGATAAAAAAAATTGATAGTGCGTACGAAAATCGCTTACTGTTAGAGTATATAATTTTTTTGATGAAGGACGCACTTCTCAGCTGAAAAACAGCATGTCCTTTAGGTATGCATGTGAGTAGTACGAATATATTCCGGGCATACTTCATCCAGTAATATGTCCATTGTCCCATGACCGAAATATATGACGTAATAACAACAACGGAAAAATAACCTACACTAGTTTTGATAAACAAGCTCCATTTAAGTACAAGGAACAACTTTCTTGGTATATAGAACACTTACAGTTGGGAAGAGCCGTCCGACTCGCAGTTCTCAGCCGTTTTTTTGTTTTTTTTAAATCAAGTATTTTAAGCATGATGTCTCATCAGCTCCTGAGGTATTATGGGATAGTAAAGTGTCCAGTTGATCCGCACTTCAGAATCTCGCCAGAAATAGTAGGTCATCCGGGTATTTCTTGCTTACTCTTTTATGAATACAGAGGATTCGGACATACTACTCCATTAACATACTGTTTTGGCATACTATATAGTAGGGAAGTATGGATATTCAGATGCAGAGAGTGTTTACACTTTCTGGAAATTAGCCTAAGAATGAATTACTTTTAGTTGTCTGTCTCTGCATATTAAGGTAGGATAGAAGAAAGTGATTTAACATCACAAAAATTACACTCTTCACCTTTAACCTCTTACACTCTGCCAATTTGCCAGCAGGTCCAAAAGGGGGCACTATGTGATGAAAAAAAGTTTATGATTAAAATGTTCAAGTCTCCAAATACATAAATCAGGCATATGTGGTATAGTTTCAAAGCTTAGAATATGAAATTGTCATAGATAACCATCACTTCTGCATTTATGTTACATAAAATAAATAAAAAAAAGGCCTGAAAACATTCACCTGGCAAATCAGCGCCACCTAGAGGTCATGCGATAGAAATATTAATATGAATATAACTTTTAAATCTTTCAAGAATGTAAATAGACAAATCATGTATCAAATGAAAGCTCTCATTCTCAGGAATGCGACTGTACAGTTTATTTTGTTGCCCTAATACCACAGTTCGAAAGATTTTCAAAATAATCACAATGTGAAATATGATTTCTGCAAGACATCAAATACAAACGTCTCTTTTATGCACAGATCACCGCTGCTGTAAGCCCCAAATAGCTAAAAACGTTATATCTGCTTTCACCTAAAAAATTCGGCATTTTTTCCTTGTCTGCGAGCATGTTTGTGTGAATAATACAATGTTATATCCAAGCTGTCCAGAACAAAATATGCAGTCCAGCAGGAATAGCATGCTAAAAAAAAATAATCTGAAATATATGTTATCGACTATTAATGATAAATTGTTATATATCACTGCAACTTTCTAATGACACCTAGAGCTTCTAGTCCACTCAGAGGCCGAGATATTTGATGAAACATTGGGGTTGGTGCGTGAACTGAAAATTAGACTGAATGTCTATGGACGAGCACATCTGTGAGGGCTAAAATGCGTTAGAGCGCCACCTACATTTTAGATAGGCATTTTGTGATGGAAGGTGATTCTTGCTGCCATCTAGTAGAATAAAATAAGAATTTTTGGAGGGAGATGGTGTAAACAGAACTATATGCTTACTAAGTTAGCACAACAAAAATTGTATACATCATAAGACTGTAAACATATACAATATTATTTATGAATTATTGGAATCGTTTTTTGTGTGTGTGTGTGTGGGGACCAATTTTTGGGAATTAGCCCACAGTATGTATAAATGGTGAGCTTTTAAATTTGAGTGAGAAAAATTGAAAGCAGGCAGCCCAAAAATGACCGAGTTAAACAGGTTAAGCAGGAAGGAATTCTAATGTTTTAAACTGCAGGTCTCTGCACCAAACTAGCAAATTGACAAGTTAAAGTGGATAACATCATGCTTACTCAATGCTGTGTAAACACAGCTCCTTGAGAAAGATGATAGTGGCACTATTAATAGAGCTCAGAGAGTTAGCTTTCACCACAAACTGATGATCTAATATCTCCCCAGTAAATACACACACACAGCACACAACATTTCACTACACATGGTAGAACAGGTATAAGTTATTTATATTGTAGTTGGAAAACACTTAAAATTATTATTTTAGAATACTGCAGTTCAGAGGCATAGTAACTACACATCTGATAAAAATCTGAACAAAATCAAGTCTCTTAGACAAAGATCTGTTCTGTAACTGACAGGTTTGACTCAACTATGCTCACATTCAGAGAAAATGGAGTGTGAAAACTGTAACTACAAAACCCAGACTAAAACCAAAAAACCTTAAAGCTTTTTTTCCCCTCAGTTTTGTAGTATCGGCATAGTTACTATGATTTACATTTGTATCGTTAAATTTAGCCTCATATGTTCTCTCTGATTTTATGAAGCATTTTATTTTGTAAGAAATACACATTTCAAACACATTTACATTTGGGCAGCACTCTGTGTTGTTCAGTTTCAGAATGTGTCTTGTGATGAGGAATCTTGTGATCCGCAGAAGCTGTACACCAACTTCAAAAGTAACTCACACTGATAGAAGACATAATGTGAGCATGGTGGCTCTCTCAGATCAAGTGCTCCATGTAAGCTCCATTATGCTGTGCGCACACGTTTAGCACACAGGGGAGGCTAATTATGTGGATCACGACAAATTAAGGCCACCAGTTAGTCCGCTTGATAAGGGACAATGTTTAATGTTGTTAGGCCAGAAGAACATCTAAAGCAAGCTTTGATCCAAAGAATTCAAATTCAGTACATGCCCTGTAGTGATTATTCACCTGAAAGTGCAGTTTTTATTATTACAGGTTCACATTAAAACAATATGAACAGTTTATTAATTATGTCTAAAAAGCAGGCACATATCCAACATTCACATCCAATAGTCAAATAGTCAAAAGCACATGAATCACTTTTGACAAGCAAATTGCTAGAAATTATTCACAACTAATGATCTAGCTCTCTGTCAAATTGCTCTCTCAAAATGTAATATGAAATTTCCCAGAGCCAAGATGTGATGTCTACTTTAAGCAGGGCTTTGGATGAGACAGTTTTGTTTTTACCTCTGCCTCATCAAAGGTAAGAAGCAGGTCTGATGTGCCTGAGAGGATGCCCCGGGAGCCATCGATGAGGTAATCTCTTGCGGGGACAGAATACGGGTCTGTCCTCAGCATTCGAGCTGCCTCCACCAGCTTTGCACAGGCATTCTCCACCCTGAAAAACAGAGAAAATTATAATCAATTGATACTAATATGTATATGTTGACCTTTTATAGTGGTTTGAACAAAACAGAAAACAGTTAGAATCTGAAAATCCTAAACAAAACAAAAAAGCATATGTAACGTGAATTCCGAGGCTTTCCATGTACATCACGCTAGCAGACAAACAGATTTATAATGGCCTGCACTATTAGAGAAAATCTGCTATGTATTTTAAAGGAATACTGCACCTAATAATGAAAATTGTCATAATTTACTCATATTGTTCCAAACCTCTATGACTTTCTTATGCTCTTATTCTTTCGTTTGAGTGCATAAGCTTGCTCACTGTGGCATGAGTCTTCACACAAGAATTGATTTAATTTCAATTTTTACATTAAATGGAAAGTTCACCCAAAAATGAAAATTCTCTCATAATTTACTCACCCTCATGCCATCCCAGATGTGCATAACTTTCTTTCTTCTACACAAATTTCCTCACAATGCAAGTGAATGGGTACCAACATTTTTAAGCTCCAAAATGCATATAAACACATAATAAAAGTAATCCATAAGACTCCAGCAGATAAATCTATATCTTTAGAAGTGATATGATAGGTGTGAATGAGAAACAGATATTAAGTACATTTTTACCATAAATTCTCCTCCCTGCCCAGTACGTGGCAATATGCACAAAGAATTCGAATCACCAAAAACAAAAGAAGAATGTGAAATCGAAAGTAAGATTGGAGTAGTAAAAGTGGATAGTAAAAAAAGACTTAAATATTGATCTGCTTCTCACCCACACCTATCATATCACTTCTGAATAAACAGATTTAACCACTGGAGTAATATGGATTACTTTTATGCTGCCTTTATGTCCTTTTTGGAGCTTCAAAATGTTGGTACCCACTCACTTGTATTGTATGGACCTACAGAGCTGAGATATTCTTCAAAAAATCTTCATTTGTGTTTAGCAGAAAAAAGAAAGTCATACACATCTGGGATGACATGAGGGTGAGTTAATGATGAGATATTTTTCATATTTGGGTGAACAATCCTTTTAACAACACACATGTGGTTTACTTGACAAAAAAAGTCATACAGGTTTGGAATGGTATGAGGGTGAGTAAATAAGACATAATTTTCATTTTTGTTTAAATTACCGGTATTCCTTTAGAGATAACGTATGTCGTTTCTGTGCCTCCACCAATACCAAACGGAACTGCAAAAATAATGATGTTTTAAAACAGGTTTCCCAAACTCTGCCTAGTCTTCCATCCTCCATAATGATTTATGAACATACACATACGTTAAATATAAAATAGGCCTACATAATACATACATTATTGTATTTATTTATAATGTTTTAGTATCTTAAAACTCAGATCCAATCTGGAGAGCATTTCTGGGCACAGAGATGAGACAACCATGGGTGCATAGTGCCCTCATCCGACCATGAAACAACACTAAAGTTATCATAACCTACATGTGATAACCAAATGGTTGAATCATCCACAAAATTATCATTTCCACTGTGTGCAGTCTCCTCAGTTACAATAATATCATCTCAGTTAATTATTTAGCAAAGAAAGAATTCTTCAGCTTATTGGCAAAATAAAACTCAATAACTTCACAACAAATGTGAACAAATGTAAGAAACAAGCTGCTCACTTGCACCCAAAATAGTGCAGTAAATAGTGGATAGAGGGCGATTTCAAACACAGCTCCATGCAGTCTCGTCCTTAATGCACGCCATTGGTTGAGACAATTTTGCGGTTTTGGGCTGGTCAGAACAGAGCAATATTTTGATAGCACCAGGGAGCCACAGTGTTTACGATTTTTGGGGGAATCAGCCTGCGAACAGCTTACTTATAGTTGTCTCAGCATATTAAAATGGCTTATGCAGGCCAGGCACCTCCCTATATGAGGCACCATCCGAGTGTCAGTCCATACAACAGAGTCTATATACAGTATAGAGAGGTTCACATTTCCTGTCATCAACCACGTGTGGGCTGATTGATGAGCTCTTTGCCAGCATACGTTTCTGGTGCCAGATGTGTCATGTTTTTGAGTCCTGCTCAGGCTTTTGCTGTATAAGTCTAGGACCACAACCACTGAAGAAGATATTGACATTTTATGAAGAAAATGTGAGTGGTACTTGCCTATGGAAAGCTTGCCATCACAAAGGCAAAGCTACTTTGCTGTGCAGTTGCTATGGTGTTATACAGTGTGCTACAGAAAACTATATAAAACATATTTTCATAGTCGGTGGGTCTGAGCAATTAGTCGAATAGTTTGTCTTAAACATGCCCTGTATAGTTACTGTACATTGGTTTAGTGACATGTCCACCAGACACCAATAAGACATGTTTCACAAGGGGCATTCACATAAATTGCATTCTTGAGTTCAAAACAGCTTTTAAAAAATAGGTCACACATCTTAAAAACACTACATTCATATATTAAATACATGTTAAAACCTCATTTAGAAACCTGGATGACTAGTCGACACTGCTGACCCATACCTACAGTTGTTCTGAGTGTTTTTAACACGATATGCATTTGCTAGGGTGTTCTGGGTGGTTGCTAGGGCATTGCTAAGTGGTTGCTTACTGGCCTCTTTGATATTGTGGTCCCTAGATATGGCTAAAGTCATGCCTTTAATGCAAGTCTATGGATTTTTTCGCATGTTTTATTATCCAGCATGCAAAAATCGTAAATCAGATCACTTAAAGTAATAACACACCTCTCCACAAGAAACTGCATGGACTGAGGTATGATTCCGTTGCATAAACGTTGTGGGAACAGTTGTGCAAAGTTTAATGCTAAGGTTTAGGGGTGTATTATTATAAGCAATAATATTAGTGATGTTATTAGTGACTAGACTTAGCAAGCCCAATTCTAACTCTAAACATTTACTCTAAATTTAGTCTACATCTGTTTCTCGAACACATTTTGGACCTGTTTAATACGAGTGAACATATCACAGTTAGTCATTTCAGTTTGGAATTTATTTCGCATTTGGACAATCTTCTGAAAAATTATTTCCCTTTGGAGCCCGATTAGTGAACAAGGAAAAGCCAAACAAGGTCCATATGGGCCTGTCAACACCACTGCTGTTCTGAGGATACTCCATACGGCACGACAAATGCACCACTTATCATCAAGAAAGCACTTTATCACAAAAAACAGCACAGCCAAGAAGCAGAGAAAGATGAAGACAGAACTAGAGACCAGATATTCATGAGGTCTGCATAAAGTAAGACCACTTCATGTCTATGTAATGCCACAGTAAAAAAGAAAAAGGAAAAAAGAGGATAGTCAACTTTGGATATAACAAATATTATTTAACACTGATGAAGGGGCTACCCAAAAACATTGCGACAATTTAATCTCAGCACTTTCACAATTTTTGTACTTTATGGAGTCTTAATGGAATAATTCACACAAAAATTAAGATTCTGTCACAATTTACTCACCCTCATGTTGTTCCAAACCATACCATACTTTTGTTCTTATGCGGAAAACAAAAGGAGATGTTTTAATTAATATATTGGTCCGTCTTTTCAATACAATGGTAGTGGATAGTGCCTTAAAGCTTAAAAATTTAAACCTTCTTAAGTTTAGCACTAGAAATAGTGCAAGTTCTGGCAAGAACAAGGGTGGCACTGTGAATGAGCTTTTGCCATAGCGCTCATGTATATGCAACAGATGTCAGGATTTTTGCTGAACAGTGACTTAAATTCCGTGTTATCACCTAACCTTATCTTTTGCTTTTGAAAGACTTCAAACATGAGTCAAAAGCCATATGGACTAATTTCATTATACATTTGGGTCCTTTTTTAAGCTTTAAGGTGAGGCGCAATCCACTGCCATTGTATCAAAGACACCATGCTATCTTCATTAAAACATCTCTTTTTGTGTTTCACAGAAGAAAGTTTTGTTTTAGCCATGGCCCAGCAGTTGGCACACATGCTCCAAGTATATCTTGGTGCTCAATCCAGCTTGCATCATGTCCCGATCTCATTCCCACCCTTTCTCCATACTGTAGCAATAAAATGGCAAAAAGCCTAAACATTTTCGTAAATTGTAAAAAAATCCCCTAAGCTTGCCTGTTTTCTGAATTATTGTACCCTTGTGGGGAAAAAAAGGATCAACAAGCCCCACTGTGTTTTCTTAGTGAAGAAAATACAAAGAAAAATGTGTTTTCTGATGAAGAGAAATGCAGCCTAACTTTTCTTAGAGAGCAGGAAATCAGAGAAAAAAGACGGTTAGACACGGTTAGACAGAACATCAGTATTATATAGATTGCACACTAACTGTTTCATCTACATCAGCTGTCAAAGCACCACTTCACACAGCCAGGAAGACCCCAGGGAGAGCAGTCATATAGTTTTTACGTAGAGTTATCAATAATGCACTGTACGCTCGCAGGAAGATGCCCCCGAGCTTCAGCAGTGTGGGAATGAATCAGCCCCCCTGACAGTGAAGAATAGTGCCAGAAGAGAAGAACGAGTCCTCTTAAGACTGCACCTTACCAAATCTAACCTCCATCCAACACTTACATTATTATAAACTTTATACAGGGTTTGACCAGTGATTTCCAAGATTTTTCCTTGACCTTTTTAGTAATTTGTGATTCAACTGATTCGCTGATCATTCAGACCAATTTCTGAAGCAATTAGACCATTTCATTACCAAGAACCAATTCAAAAGAACGGTTTGCTTAAAATTGGACATCACTATGGTTTGCGAGCAAGTTTTACTTTACACAAGAGCAATATCTACCTGATGAAATTTCCATGACTTTTAAGATTGTATTCATTTCCATGATTTTTCAAGGCCTGGAAAACAACTTTAAAATTCTCTGATATTTCCAGGTTTTCCCTGACCATGGGAACCCTGTTTGTATATTGTCATAAACTCTTTGTCATTAAGCTTTGTAGGAATCTCACACTGCGTCAGATTAGGTTAAACAACGATCAGGCACAATATTAAAACCATCTGCCTAATATTGTGTATGTCCCCTCGTGCCACCAAAACAGTGCCAACCTGCATCTCAGAATAATATTCTGAGTTGCTATTCTTCTCACCACAATTGTACAGAGCGTTTATCTGAGTTACTGTAGACTTTGTCAGTTTGAACCAGTCTGGCCATTCTCCATTGACCTCTCTCATCAACAAGGCATTTCCATCAACAGGACTGCCACTCACTGGATGTTTTTTGTTTTTGGCACCATTTGGAGTAAATTCTAGAGACTGTTGCATGTGAAAATCCCAGGAGATCAGCAGTTACAGAAATACTCAAACCAACAATCACCAACAATCATGTCATGGTCCAAATCACTGAGCTCACATTTTTTTCCCCATTCTTATGGTTGATGTGAACATTAACTGAAGCTACTGACCCATATCTGAATGATTTTATGCACTGCAATGCTGCCACATGACTGGCTGATTAGATAATTGCATGGATGATTGTTGGTGCCAGACGGGCTGGTTTGAGTATTTCTGTAACTGCTGATCTCCTGGGATTTTCACGCACAACAGTCTCTAGAATTTAATCCGAATGGTGCCAAAAACAAAAAACATCCAGTGAGCGGCAGTTCTGTGGACGGAAATGCCCTGTTGATGAGAGAGGTCAACAGAGAATGGCCAGACTGGTTTGAACTGACAAAGTCTACGGTAACTCAGATAACCGCTCTGTACAATTGTGGTGAGAAAAATAGCTTCTCAGAATGCTATTCTGAGATGCGGTTTGGTGCTGTTTTGGCGGCACAAGGGGGACCCACACAATATTAGGCAGGTGGTTTTAATGTTGTGGCTGATCGGTGTATGATTCCATAAAAATAAAAAAAAACATTTTACAGAAACTTGTTCCAGCAACAAAAACTTACTACAACAAACTACATTTAAAGGGGTAGTTCACACAGAAATGAAGATTCTCTCATCATATACTCACCCTCATGCCATCCCAGATGTGTATGACTTTCTTTCTTCAGTAGAACACAAATAAAGATTTATTTTATCTTTTGACCCACACCTATCAATTCAATTCTGAAGATATGGATTTAACCACTGAAGTCGTATGGATTATTTTTATGTTTCCTTTATGTGATTTTTGGAGCTACAAAAGGTCTGATCACCATTCACTTGCATTGCATGGACCTACAGAGCAGATATATTCTTTTAAGAAATCTATGTTTGTGTTCAGCAGAAGAAAGAAAGTCATACACATCTGGAATGGCATGAGGGTGAGTAAATAATGAGAGAATTTTCATTTTTGGGTGAATGATCCTTTTAAGCATACATAGGATTATTGTGACCAAAGTTAGGTTGCAAATGAAGAACATCAAAGAATATACTTAAAAGGAAACAAACTTGACACGGTAACCTTGTTTGGCCACATGTCTTGTTAATCCTGTGAACTGAACTTGTGTGTGTTAAAGCATCAGCATGGGAATGCAATTAGGGCTGATGTGTGTTCCCATGATGAGCACCTGGAAAGAGTCAGGAAGCACAGCTCTTACTTAATGAAGGCTGGGGGCATGTCTCTCTTCATAATCTTGTCTTCTGTGGTCTGCACAGTCTCCTTTCCCACCTGAGAACAAATATAAAACTAGTTAGTTTAAAAACACACAGCAGTTTAAAAACACACAGCAATAGAGCTAAATCCGAGAAGGACTGGATTGTTTAAATGCATCACTATTCAGACGACACTGAAGAGATATGTGCACCAGGGTCTAGTGGTCAACACGGTTGCATATCAATGGCAATATACTGTATGTTATAATACAATTTAAAGACAGCAGACAAGGGGTACACAAAATTGCTAAATTAATTGAACAATTATTTTCACAAAATGCACTCAAAATATTAAAATATAAAAATAAAAAAAAAAAAAAAATAAAAAAAAAAAATATATATATATATATATATATATATATAAAACAGACAATAAGCAGATGATACGTTTTTGGAACGGTTACAGAAGCAAAATGCCATTTTTATTTTGGTCAAGTGGGCATAGTTATTGGCCGATGCCATGTTTAAAAATGGGCAAATATCGGCCAATAAATTGATCTGGACAATATAGTAGTCCATCACTAGCAGTGTCCATTCAAAAACAGCTATGTTATACACACTCATGTGGAAAAGCTTTAGTCCTCAGGCAAACCAGACTGACACAGCTTGCTAATGGGGTTGCTCAAAGTATCCATACACAATAAGCCCCTGTGTTTCCTGGATGTGCCTAGGGGCCAATCTGTGGTCTGCTGTCTGGGATGAAGCCAATACCTTCACTATCCAATACAAAACAATGACCCACAACCCACGTTGCTCATCTGCCATTGCCACATTCATTTATTTATCACATCCAAAATGAACACAAGGTAAAAGAGAGATGCAAATCAACACGTATATAAAGATGGTTTAAAAGAAAACTATGAATTTCCAAATGCAAAAAACTCATAATAAAAACATAAGCCTGTATATTCAGGATTGGAGGAACCATGTACATTTATGCATTTAGCAGACACTTTCATTCAAAGAGACTCACATTGCATTCAAGGTAGCCTACATAATGAAGCAGATCCCTGGGAATCAAACCTATGATCTTGCCATTGCTAGTGCCATGTTCTACCAGATGAGCTTCAGCAATACAAGGGAACCAAATAATTTAAGAGTCAGCCATTGAAAAAACAATACTGGTTGACTATTAATCTGAATATTGGAGGGGATGTCTATGGTGGTAACAGTCATGCAAACACATATAACAAAATTAACAACATATACAAACTTTACAGTCGCTAACTCTCTATTACATTATACCTAAACTGCTGTTTGAGTTTGAAATCATAATCGTGTGACACCAAACACATGCCTGGAGCCATGTGCTCTATTTGGCCTTTCCGTGGACATCAGGAATGACATTACAGTGTCCTTCTTTAGAGTCCACTAATGCAGAGATAGCAGAGTAACAGAGAGTTGTTTGTTATCTCTGCAAAGCACATGGCCACTTTCCACTAGCTCTTTTTTCCAATGATGTAATTACAGGAGGGCAGTCACATCCTACATCTTTGAATCATATCTGAAGGCTTTCAAGTCCCTATCAAGCATTATAACTATAAGCAATTTAGAATACTGTATATATTGGACCCCATATACAAGCAATATAAGTTCAAATATATTGTTCAAAAGTTCAAAGTCTCAGTCTACATTCAAAATCTGGGATTCAAAATCTAATTTAAACAGAAAATGTATGTGTAACAGGTTCGAGGAATGAGGAAGCGGGAGATGGCGAATCCAACGCAAAGGTGCATTTATTTACACTCAAACAATGCGCTTTTCAGCGGAACAATTCTGTAACACACACACAGGGTTCCCGTGGATCCTTAAAATTTCTTAAAATGTCTTAAATTAATTTTTCCAAAATTTAAGGTCATAAAAAGTCTTAAATATCTTAAATGATACAACAAAAGTCTTAACTGTCATTTAAAGAGATCTTAAATTTGTGAGCGGAAAGACAGGAATCATGATATGTGATTATCAAACTTCAAAAGAATACGATTTAATTAAATAAATGCATACGCTGCGTACTTCAAAGTGAAAACGCGGCACTGTTGTATTTTCTCCAAGCAGGCAGGGGGCTTGTGAGTGTTTCCAGCTGTTGCAGAGCAGTTCACAATCATTAAGCCATATCGGAAATGTATGACAAGAGATCACTAATCGATATGGCTTAATGACCTGTTGATGATGATGATATAATGTTGATGAAATATGACAATGTTTACTTTTATTGTTTATATTGTAATATGTTATAGATTATTGTAGGAGTGCACATATATCCCTTATTTGTTTGAATGAGCAGCTGGAAGCAGTGAAGCGCAAACATTTCAAAATAAGAGTCCCCGGTGTATTAAAGCTTTTAAACTTAAAAGTTCCACACTATGAATCAAATCTTTTGTCTTCCCACCTCCTCCAGTTATTGGTATTTTGGTTGCACCATAAACTGCATCTGGAATTTAATTAAGTTTGGACCCTTGTAGTCCCTGTCTGGCCCTCCCCTTCACAGGAAGGAAAGACTAATAACATTTAATATAGGCTTCCGATTTTTAAAACTATTGGCAGATTAATTGCCTTTCCTTCAACTCATTATTGTATCAGCAAAATCCAATATTTGTCAACCTCTAATTTGTATTTGTTTATATAATGGTACATAAACCAGTTTTAATGTGATATATTGTATATGTGGAAAACACATCTTGAGTATTTTAAACTTAGTCTACCTTGTTTTACTGATAAGCAATGTTTAGGCCATGCTGAATATGTGCCCCTGCCTGTTTAAGTAAGTCTGTGTCTGTAATACATGATTTAATTTGAGATTTGTATTGGTATGGGGATACGGTATTAATTTGATTTGTTCAGGTCTTGAAAAAGGTCTTAAAAAGTCTTAAATTTGATTTTAAAAACTCTGCAGCAACCCTGCACACACAGCTCATGAAAGAAGCTCGGCTCTCTCTCCCTCACTCTGAGGTCTGGCCCCTTTTATTTCTCCATCTCTCACTGTGAACAAAGAAATACCAATTACCAGAAATTCATCTCGGGTGAAAACCCTTACCGCTTCCTCTCTCCACAGATGAATTCTTGACCACACCCTCGCCTCCACATACCCCCACTGCCCAACTCAGTCCGGGGGAACTGTCCGGCCTGCCAACTACCCCCCACCTCCCACCCCCCCTTTCTGGAGAGGAAGTCCGCAACAGCCATCTGCGCCCCCGGCCTGTGGACTTAAATGGCTGGAGTGCCAGATACCAATGGGTGATCCGGGCATTGGCATCCTTCATGTGGTGAAGCCATTGGAGCGAGGCATGGTCCGAACAGAGGGTGAATGCTCATCCCAAAAAACAGTAGCGGGAGTGAGGACCGCCCACTTGATGGCCAAGCACTCCTTCTCTATGGTGCTGTACTTTGTCTCTCTCATAAATAGCTTCCAATTAATGTACAGCACCGGGCACTCCTCCCCCTCCACCACTTGGTACAGCACCCAACCCCCTGTCCGATGCATCCGTCTGCAAAACAAAAGGGAGAGAGAAGTCAGGGGAATGCAGAAGCGGCCCGCCACAATGTGCAGCTTTACCTGCATGAATGCTTGTTGGCACAGCTCCGTCCACTGGACTGGGTCTGGAGCTCCATTTTTCGTAAGATCAGTCAGCATGTTGGTGACGTCCTTATAATTAGGCACAAACCTTCGATAATAGCCAGCCAGCCAGCCCCAGAAACTGTCTCAACTACTTTTTGGTCTTGAGTCTCGGGCAGGTCACAATCGCTGAGGTTTTATCAACTTGGGGCCGCACCTGACCATGACCCAAGTGGAACCCCAGATACCGTACCTCCACCCGCCCAACTGCGCACTTCTTTGGGTTTGCAGTGAGCCCCGCTCGTCACAGCGGACTCAGAATAGCCCCCAGATGCTGCATGTGCCGCTGCCAATCATTCCTATAAATAATGATATCATCCAAATAGGCAGCGGCATACGCAACATGTGGTCCAAGGACCCTGTCCATAAGATGCTGAAACGTAGCTGGTGCCCCAAACAAACCTAACGGAATGGTCACAAATTGGTGTAAGCCAAACAGTGTGGAGAAGGCCATTTTTTTCATGGGACATCTGCGTTAAGGGGATCTGCCAATATTCCTTTGTTAAATCCAGTGTCGTATAAAAGCGAGCCGTGCCCAACCAATCGAGAAGTTCATCGATATGAGGCAATGGATAAGCATCAAATTTCGACACCGCATTAACTTTTCTATAATCCACACAGAACCAGACCGAGCCATCGCTCTTCGGTACCAACACCACCGGGATGGCCCAGTTTCTGTGGGATTCTTCTTTTACCCCCATATCGAGCATGGCCTTTAATTCTTCCCGTACTACCTGTTTCTTGTGTTCAGTAAAGCGGTATGGACGACTATCTACCACTACCCCTGGGGTTGTCTCGATGTGGTGTTCTATGAGGTTAGTGCGGCCGGGGAGAGGCGAGAACACATCAGAGAAATTATTTTGCAACCTGGAAACCTCCGTACGTTGTGCCGGCGAGAGGTGGTCTTCATAAGGGACTGGGGTGAAGTGACTGGCTTTCAGATTCACCTCCAGTCCGAGCTCCTCCCTCTCCGGAACTACTGTCGCCAAGGACACGGTACCACCTCTCTCCATGGTTTTAGTAGGTTGAGATAGTAAATCTGACATGCCTTGCCCTATCCGTATGCACTACCTCATAATCAACTTCCCCAACTCGCCGTGTGACCTCAAAGGGCCCTTGCCACTTAGCGAGTAATTTTGAGCTCGATATGGGCAGTTATACAAGTACTTAATCTCCCTGTGAAAACTCCCATAGCTGAGCTCCCCTGTTATACAGCCAGGACTGACGTTCTTGCGCCTGTAGAAAATTATCCTGTGATAGTCGCCCCAATGTGTGGAGTTTTGCTCTTAGGTCAAGAATGTTTTTAATTTCATTTTTGCTCTGTGAAGGTCCCTCCTCCTAATTTTCTTCCATGATGACTAACGTGCCATGGGCTCACACCCATATAACAATTAAAATGGGGAAAACCCCGTGGAGGCTTGCGGGACCTCTCGCACTGCAAATTACAGGAGTTTGAGCCACTTATCCCAGTTCCGAGCATCTTCATGCACAAACTTATGAATCATATCAAGTGTTATTAAATCGTTCGACCAAGCTGTCCATTTGGGGATGGTACACGCTTGTCCGAATCGATTTAATACCCAATAATTCATACAGCTTGCATAGTATACGTGACATAAAAGCCATGCCCTGATCAGTGAGGATTTCTTTTGGAATCCCCGCTCGGGAGATAATTTTGAAGAATGCCTCCGCAACACTATGTGCTGAGATGTTGCACAGCGGCACTGCTTCCGGATATCGTGTTGCGTAATCCACCAGGACTAATGCAAAGCGATGCCCAAGTGCTGTCTGTTCTAATGGCCCGATGAGGTCCATGCCAATTTGGCTTGCGGATTCTCCAGCTGACATTCACGGTGTGCTGCACACCACCTGCGAACATCCCTGTGAATGCCCGGCCAATAGAAACGGGCCATGAGAAGGCTTAGTGTTTTCCCCTGTCCCAAGTGACCTGCCATCAAATTACGATGAGCCACCTGGAATAACATTTCCCGACAGAGTGTCCGAGTGTCCTGCGTCACTCTATACAACCGATCTCTTATAATTGAAAAATATGGATAGACTGGCTGGAGACATTGACCATCAATCGCTTTCACTTGGTCAACCACGTGCGTCAGGGTTTTGTCTCGTGACTGCTCTAGCAGGAAATCCCCTACTGGGAATTCCCTAAGGGTGGGAGAGGATGACATCACTTCAGTCTATTATGATGGACTTCAGAGGATGAACTGATGCCAACTCCAACCATAAGACATGGGATACTTCATATGCCATTGCCTGAACCTTGGACTTAGGATAGACCTCACCGAAATGATCAGCCGGTTGAACTGCAATGCACCTAACTGATCTCTGCCTGCATCACCTCAGTCTAATGATGGACTACAATCTTGAAATGGAATATATAGACTATCAATTAATTGCCAACAAATCCCTTCATCAGCCAACTAACAAGGACAATTGCATCTATATGAACTTCTGCAGTTAATCCAGGACGGACATCAAACACTTTTAAACACTGACCCTTAACACTTAGTTTAATAATTTTAAACCATGACTTGCACTATACCTAAGTAATATTGGCATTATATTCATGATGTTAGCCAGAGGGAAACTGGCTCCCACAGTGAGCCTGGTTTCTCCCAAGGTTATTTTTCTCAATTAACCAACATCTTATGGAGTTTTGTGTTCCTTGCCACAGTCGCCTTCGGCTTGCTCACTGGGGTTATAAATACAATTATTATTTAATTACATATTTTTAAACACAATTCATTCGTATTTTATCAAACTACACAATGACTCTAAGACATTACAGATATTACAGTTTCATTTTCTGTTAATGCATGATCTGCTGTAAAGCTGCTTTGAAATGATTTGTGTTGTGAAAGGTGCTATACAAATAAAAATGACTTGACTTGACCCTTCTCCACCCTTCCCCACTTAATATTATGCTTTTGTCCCTGGAATATTACCGTGACAGTCACTATAGGATAATCATGAATATCCCCGTGCACACACCTCACCTACATCCGATTATTTGCCTCCAATGCCCCGTTTTGAACCAAGCATTGATGAATGGAGGTTTGATTACAACTTGAATCCAACTAGGCTTGGTATGTACCCCCTTTAATGCTCTCGAACATGACCCGGCTCCCTGCAACTGCAGCAGTCCGGCCCAAGTCTTCCGCCCACACTCGTGGCAGCGGACTCCTTCACCTGGGACAAAGAGAGGGGAGAGATGGGGTTTGTGGAAGCAGAGAACCCTTATGACCGGGGAGGTGTTCTTGGGAGAACAGGGAAGGAGACATTAGAGGGGGGAAGGGCGTGGATATGCTGCCAGCTGGATCGCTTCATCCAATGATGCCAGCCGTGGCACTGGACCCACTCAGCCATTCCCTTCAGCAACCAGGAGACGAACTGCTGCAGCACCACCAGGTTGATGACATCCTCTGCGTCACTGTCCTCCTTGGCCAACACCCTCCGCCCGCTGGTGTCATGGAGCTGCTGGGCAAAGGCAAATGGGCGGCCGGCCTCGCTCAGTGTTAAGAAACCTGGTAGAGCAGGTTGTCCACTAATCGCACTAATTAGCGGTTCGATTCCCAGCCCACATGACTCCACATGCCGAAGTGTCCTTGGGCAAGACACTGAACCCCAAGTTGCTCCCAATGGCAATGTGCTACTTTTGAGTGTGTGTGTGAATGGGTGAATGAGACACAGTGTAAAGCGCTTTGTAGAACCACTAAGGTTAAAAGGCGCTATATAAGTGCAGACCATTTACCATTCTTCTGGGCTGCAGCCGACTTCTTCAGCACCAAGTAGCCAGGAGGTTGGCGATCGGAAACTGTTTCCACGATCTGGGCTTCCCTGGTCAGCAGCAGCAGAAGATGGACTGCCCACTGTTCTGGCAGCCATTTCAGAGCTTCGGTGGTGTGCTTAAAGAGCTCAAGGTAGGCCTCCAGATCATCTTGAGGCCCCATCTTGGTGAGCAACACGTGGGGGTGCGCTGCTGCTGAGGATGAGGAAGCCGCCCCCTCCTGGGGTACTAAACTCCACAGCACCCGCCGGTCCTCCTCCTGGGCCCGAAGGAGCACCTCAAAGCGCTGTTGCTGCTCTCTGAAGCTCCATGAGGGCCTGGTGTTGGCCCTGGTGGATGCTGGCAAGGGACCAGAAGACTTCCTCCAGCGGCAATGACTCCAAGAAAACGTACCCTTCTTCCTCTAATCCTGGGTTTCGGCACCAGTGTAACAGGTTCGAGGAATGAGGAAGTGGGAGATGGCGAATCCAACTCAAAAGGTAAATTTATTTACACTCAAACAATGCGCTTTTCAGCGGAAAAGTTCTGTAACACACACAACTCTGAGGTCTGGCCCCTTTTATTTCCCTCGTCTCTCACTGTGAACAAAGAAACAGCAATTACCAGCAATTCATCTCAGGTGAAAACCCTTACCGCTTCCTCTCTCCCCAGACAAATGCTCGACTATGCCCTCGCCTCCACAGTCTGGTGTAAAATGTATGATTTGCAATTCTGCACTACGTTAACTCTCTTGTTCAAAACGCCAGATTTCCTTGCTTCCATTGAAGCACACAAGATGTTATTTGGAACATTCTCAAATCTTTCTGGGATAATATGGATGAGGTTTTGTACAAACTTGTGGAGTCCATGTCAGCTTGAGTGCATGCTGTTTTTAAAGCAAAAGGGACATAAAATAAATACTGAGAAATTTAATGAGAAAATCACATTAATTCTTCAATTCAACTTTTTGCTCAAATTGTTATGCTGATAATTTGTAATTAAAAAATGAATAATTTAGAAAAATACAAATATAAAAGCCTTTTAAACTTTTATTAGAGGTCTGAAACTTGTGAACCCCCCTGCTGTATTTTCAAACTTCCTTTGATCAAATAGTGATAAAAGTTCAAACATACATAAATAGAACATAAGAGTGCATTGATTCACAGCTGATGACCTGCTAAGAACTATTGATTGCATTGGTATGTGCAAAGCATGCAGTTATATTTGGAGGATGATACTTTTGTATGATACTCTTTCCTTGGCCCGTAATGGGTGAAGGCAACTTATAAATAATGCTAACTGAGTTAACTGCTGGGCTAAAGTGGGACCAGAGATCAGGGAGGCTCTAACCCATTACCCAGTGGGGGATGTGGAACAGGGCCATGCATATATGCACACACACAAAAGCATGCATCAAACACGTACTGTAGCTTTGTCAGTGAGTGAGTAAGTGAGTGGGGGTGGACAGCAGCCAGTCACAAACATCAGCCCAGTACAGGCTGCTTTCAGCAGACTGAGTGAAGAATGCTGCATGGCCTGTTTGGCAGATTTATTCAACAGAATAAAAAAAGCCCCAGTGAGGTCTTTCATTGCAGTTCCGGATAAACATGATGTAGCCTACCCTTCCAAACAAAAACAACCACTCCAGAACCCATGCCAGTCAAAATGTCATGTGGTAAGACATATTCTGTTTTGTACTATCTTCATAATTTTCACTCTATCCAAAGCTTATTAACTCCCTTTGGCAGATGATATATCCAAACACAGCTGTTATATTCAAATGCACTACTAGGAGAGTCACTCTTCTCAGAGGGGCCTCCATCTCACACTTCTAAAATACTGGACCTGCGACCACATTCCAAACAGTTATTCTTAACTCAGTGTCCTGGGTCTATAAGGCCAACAGAGGGGCAAGAAGCAATGGTGGTAAATAAGGATCACCCTAGCTGTGGTTTACAAGCACCAATGAGCTTAAAAACCACTGAACATGACAGAACTAGTGCACAAAATATGGATTTAGAACAGCAGCACAATACTCAAATCATTCTTGCAATTGGTTCATGCACTAACACTTACAATGTAATCTCCAGATAAGGAAAATGCATTCTTAATAAAGCAGTGGTGCTGTGTTGCTTGTAACCACTTTAACATTCACAACAGATCAAGAAACAGTGCTCTAGGTGACTTTTCAGAGAGAAAAATCCATTAGGAACAGTATAAATGTAGGCTAAAGCTACTGTTCACTGCTATGAATAAAACAGAGAAACACATACTAGAAGAGTTGTTTTATATTTGTTAAGTAATGGGCAAGTGCAGCATTATCATTAATCTAATTGATAATATCAGGTTGTTTTAATTAACTTTCAACATCAAAACAAATTTGTGATGCATAAATAAGCCTATGTTCCAAAATAAACAGTACTGTACAGTATATGTGCTGTAGAGCGTCCCCCCTTATTATGGTGAAAACAATGATATAATCTCTTGGCAACAGCTGTCAGTCTGATGCACACTCAAAACTACACATACACAATAAATAACCATAAACCAGTGCCACTTTGCAGTGAGATATGTAAAAGACTGAAAGTAATTTCAAAGACTGAAACATTTTTGACTCAAGACTACAGTACTGTTGGGAACCGAGAAGAGGCAGTTATTCGATAACATTCAGCGGCATTGCAACACCGTCCACCATCCAACACCAGCAGTGCGAAACATACAGCGAGCCCACTATAGTCTGATTCCCGAAGTAATAACTCTGAGCCTGTACTTTTCAATCTACACCGCAAAACATACAGCGCTCCCATCTGAATAAGTAGCAATAATCTGCTGGTTCTTTTTGTGAACTAAATTCGTACTCAACCGAAAGTCATTCATTTCATCATGTCTGTCTTGAAATGAACTAGAATTGTTACTGTATGTGTAAGCCCTGGATACTTTAATCAGAGTCATGACAGGATGGCTGCTGATATGATGTAGTTTATGTAGTTATAATATGTATTTAAATATACACAATACGAGTTTTGTTGTAATTAAAGGTATTTTTTAAAAATGAATAATTATCTTAATTAAAAAGTCTATGTAAACACAACATTTGCAAAAGCTGTTCTGTATATAATATGAAAAATATTAACTAATCTCATAATTTAGTAATAGAGTCCTGAGGGCAGTAAATCCAATAAGAATTGCATTTATTTCAAAATATTTCTTACTCAAAAGTACTACAAGTTGTTAATGGAACCATTAAGGAACTGGAATTGTTATATTCCTTACAATTCCCATACCTACCCAAATAAAAAGTGTCTACTGAATTAAAAAATGCAAATGGCACTTGTTGTATACTGACTATGTCGTCACATCATAGTGACAAGACTAGTGACGTGGTAGAAAGAAAGCCTAGTTTAATGCAACATTCATTCACATCAAGCCGTCATTATGGCTTAGCAAGACTGCAGCTAGATCCACCTGTTCAATCACATAACTCAAACAATTAATAGGATGTTTGTTTATCATACGACTCATAAAAGACTAAACAGAAATTTGAAGGCTGAAATGACTCCCATTCCCCTGGTGCATTTGTGTATAAGGTTTGCGATTGGCACATACATACAGTGTGTATTTGTTGTATGTGAGTGGGTAGAGGTGAATTTGTGAGAGAATGTGATGGGCACCTGTGGTAAGATTCTTTTCTCAGCTGAATGCCTTGTTATATAAGGCTCCTGCTCTGTCACAGCACTCTGTCATCTGTCGACTGTTCATGCTACCTCTCAGAAGTATGTTCAATTGATTCCCATAACCTTCTCAAAGACTTACAATTTCTTTAAAATGGAACTAGTTTCAGCAATAGTACTATGTGGCAAATTCGTACCAATTTGTACGATGTCATTCATACACCAATGAGAGATGATTCCCTCTCGATGTGGCATAATCGAAAACTGTGTTTTCGTAACTTTAACCCCTAACCTAAGCCCCATCCCTAACCTAATCATAAAGTGTTACACCTTACCCAGAGTTTAAACATAACCATGATATTAATGTTAAAGTCTTGAAGTGTAACAGGGGTGGGCGATGTGACCAAAACCCTACATCACAATAAATATTTTTTTTTTTATCACGATAATGATACATATTACCATATAGTTACATTTTTCTGGAAAATCAATGAAATTGGTTAATATATTAAATAACCATATTGTAATGTATATTTTTGGATAATCCAATCAGTGAATTAAATACTTCATGAATCAAAACTACTTTCTCTTATGTAATTTTCTCTAATTATTGGAACTTGATAAACGTAGTCAAAGGCGAAGAAAAACTCAACCATACAATAATGCAGGGGGCCTGGGTAGCTCAGCGAGTATTGATGCTGACTACCACCCCTGGAGTCGTGAGTTCAAATCCAGGGTGTGTTGAGTGAGTCACATGGGGTAACCTCCTCATGGTCGCAATCTGGGTTTCTCGCTCTCAATGGGGCACGTGGTAAATTGAGCATGGATCGTGGAGAGTAGCATGAACCTCCACATGCTCACAGTCTCCGCAGTGTCATGCAAAGTGAGCCACAAGATGAGATGCACGGATACCCGGATTGAGGTGAGTAACCGCACCACCGCAAGGACCTACTAAGTAGTGGGAACTGGGCATTCCAAATTGGGAGAAAAGGGGATTTAAAAAAAAAAAAAAAACTTATAATAATGCTAAATTGCATATTATGCCACATTTCAGTCTGATATGTTGTTGACCAATATTGTTTTTATTATAAACTTTCCTCAAGGAACTCAACCTCTTCTCAAAGCAATGCAACAAAGAAAATAATACATAATTTTTAAATCATTTTAAAATACTTTTAATTATTTAATGCATCTCTATAGATAATACTGTATATGAATATCTGAAGGCAAACATGGGCAACTTGATTCCTAATATCTAACATTATTCAAACTGAATTTTAGAAAGGGTGATGAGGTTAGTTTAAGGGTGCTTTCAAACTAGCACTTTGGTGCGTACACGGGTTGAATTACGTAAAAGATCGGTTAGTTTGGGTGATGTGAACGCGGTTTGTCAAACTCAGGGGCACACCTGCTAACCGCATCCAGGTCCGCTTGAAAAGGTGGTCTTGCATCTGTTCCATGTGAACTCCAGTATGGTTCGCTGCTGATATGAACACAATCGTACCAAATTGCAGAAGTGAACCGTTTGTGATGACGTGTGATTCGCGTCTTTGCAGACTCCCAAACGCAATTATTATGGTATAATGCATTTGTCATTCCTGTTTGTGTCCAAATACAACACCTTTAGAGAGCAGCTCACATTCTTCACATCCGTCGCAACGCATCCGTGGACTCGCGGCAGACAAAAGCTAACATTCATCACATCACTGCACGTTTAAAGCATCCATGGTAGACAAACACAATTGTGTCATTCTGTGCATGTAAATTTTTGGAAGTACATCCAAAGAGAAAAACTTTAATACTTTAATTAATACAGTGACGTCTTCTCAGTTGTGACCTTGTTATAGTGGTAAACAGCTGCTGCTTGTACTCTCGTTGATGATGTAATCGGATAGCGGTTCAGTCCCAGATAATATGATGTGAACATCAACACTTCCGGGTTCCGAACGCATCTTTGTGAAACGTATGCAATTAGTTGATGTATAAGTCATACATTTTCATATGAATGAAATCGTACAATTCGCCACCTTGTAGTATTGTGACAAATTCTCATGAGACAATGTTGGTTTGGAACAAGATGAGAATGAGTAAACAATGACAGAATTTTAATTTTTGTGTAAACTATCCCTTTAAACACACATTTGGCATTTTGTAGAAAAACAGACAAAGAATATGAATAACAGAAAGACAAGACAAAGTGGCATTGATACATCGATTTTGTATTTTTGATGCATAATTAATGCAGTGCTTATAGCGGTTGTAGCCCCACTAAAAGGCTGTTTGATCTAAGGTTGTGTGCATTAGTGCTGTGATAATGGATTCTGAGAGAGCAGTCCAGGTCAGCAGCTGCTCCCGCACCAGTCAATTGGGGCCACTGTCAGATATCATTAAGCACAATTCAGAAAATTTCAGCAAACAGGCTTGACGAGTTCATATTTGGAGAACTTGTGCAATGTTGGCAACTACATTGAGTAAAAGACCAACATCCTAACTCACAGCACACAAAGTGCAACTGGTATGGGACATACATAAGGAGGGATTTTCATTCTAGAGAGCATTTGATTGGATAAAAATCTATGCAGTGCAGGATGTCAACACAAAACTCACATTTTTATTTCATCATGTATTAAAGGTAGAATCCCAGGCATCAGTCCCATCCCACTGTAATTCATGGAAAACCATCTGAAACATTAAGCATTCAGGACAGGGAACCCTCCAAAATGTATTCTCTATAGTCAGGGCTGGATTTATTTTGTTATAAAGTTACAATGGAGACTTGCATTAAAAGGAATATGCCTGTTTAAAGTGCTTAAGGGATTATGGGAGCTAGCGTACCCAAACTGCAAACAAATTTTAGCTTGAGTCATCAGTGTGGGTCTAACAATGATTTAGTGGAAGTTCTGTGTGAATGACTGGGATTAACATCAGTTTAATGCATTTCAAAGGGCATCACTTCTTCTTACTCAATGGTTTTACTACTGAGGGAGTTTCCCTTGCAAGTAGCAGCTACAGATGAAAATATTTCCCTGGTGTACTGGAGTCTGGCTTTGAATTTAAGGGTTACTAGGTCACTTGAATCACTGCATTTGTGCTGCTGAAAGTAATGCATAACACTCTCATGTAATAGATGCTAGCAACAGCAGCAGTTCATATATAGTTTTGCACAACTGGCGACTCCAGCCAATCTGAGAGCTTGGCTATGGATGACATAAGCAAACGTATTTACAAACATATTGGGAGGGAATGGCAATGGCTCTCTTCCACTCTATCTTGTCTATGCAACACTCCAGTCTGACCAGTTGCAGACAGATAGACAGACAGACATGAAGACTCTGCTCAGTGCCAGACCCCTGCTGTCAGGAGGTTTCTCTTCTCCATAAGGTCCATAAAAAGCATTCTCAGAAGAGACACAAATGAACTGAGAAATCTTCAGCACAGATCTATGGTTCTAGTTAGCCTAGCTGTTCCTCACTGGCTTCATTCTGTTCCTTCCACCACGGTCGTAACCACGATAGACATTTAGGGGGTCATGTGCAGATAAATATATACATTAAAGGGATAGTTCACCCAAAAATGAAAATTCTATCGTCATTTACTCACCCTCTTGCCATCCTAGATGTGTAGGACTTTCTTTCTTCTGCTAGCACAAAAACAAAGTTCTGTAAATCCATACAATGCAAGTAAATGGTGGGCAGAAATTTGAAGGTCTAAAAAGCACATAAATGCAGCATTAAAGTAATCCATAAGAGTTAAGTGATTAAATCCATAAGCAATATGATGGGTGTGGATGAGAAACAGATCAATATTTAAGTCCTTTTTTACTATAAATTCTCCTCCCAGCCCAGTAGGTGGCAGTATGCACAAAGAATGAGAATCAACAAAAACAAAAGAAGAATGTGAAAGTGAAAGTAGAGATTATTAGTAAAAAAAGGACTTAAATATTGGGCTGTGTTCCACTTCGAAATTGTATCCCCTTCCCTTGCTAACTTCCATCTGTCTCATGGACTCGGATGTACGTCATTGCTTGTGTTGCTCGAATGCCCACTGCTTGTGGAATCTGTGCAATGGGTTTAACTGGAACACCTTAAACCCTTGATCGCTGATGTCAGTTTGTGGAATTATTTAGTGATATTTGCACCTGAGAAGACAGCGTTTTCGGAGATTGATGCAATCACATATTCAGGTAAAGTTTAGTTGTAATTTCAGAGGCTTATGTATAAATCTTGTCTGTTAAGAAAAATATATTAAAAAAGATTTCTTATAGGAATTAATTGTTAGAAAGTATTAATCAAGTTTTACAAAAACGAAAATGGTAACATTACAATGAACATACAGGCTATGGCTATGTAACAAACACTAAGTTTAAGGTAGCTACAAATATTATGCTGTTAAATCTCAGTATAACTTTTCTAAACTGCTTAATTGACCTAACTTCCATCATGCAGTAGAGTTGTTTGAGGGTGGGGTAGATTAGGCGCAATCTGTGCTGTCACAATCGAGTTGCATTGTGGGATATGGAGATGCCTGAAGCATACATCTGAGTAGGCTCGCTCCCTCTGTCAAAATCGAGGGCATGAGGGGCTGTCAACAGAAACTTCCCTCACCCACTTAACTAGGTGGAACGGACTTCAAAAATGGTGGCGGGGATTCTCACGAGGGGAAGTGCTTAGGGAAGTTAGCAAGTGGAGGTTTAAAGTGAGGTGGAAAACAGTCTTGATCTGTTTCTCACCCACACCTATCATATCACTTCAGAAGACATGGATTTAACCATTGGAGTCTTATGGATTACTTTTATGCTGCCTTTAGTGCTTTTTGGACTTTCTGTTCTAGCAACGATTCACTTGCATTGTATGGACCTACAGAGCTGAGATATTCTTCTAAAAATCTTTGTGTTCAGCAGAAGAAAGTCATAAACATCTGGGATGGCATGAGGGTGAATAAATGATGAGAGAATTTAATTTTTGGGTGAACTATTCCTTTAAGATATTTAGATTAATTCAGAATCAATATGGGTTTTTCAATTACCAATTCTAAAACTTCAGTCTTGAATATTTGGTTACATCCTTGCCTTCCTCACCAAGCAATTGAAATGGGGATCAATCAACCCAAGTTAGAGACCAAAATAAAGTATGATTGTATCTTCATTAATTTAATCTCCACATCTACTATTCTGCAAAGCTTGCGCTAATGAATAGAAATGTATTCGCTTTACCTTAATACTGTATGTCATTCACACTTAGGGCTACTATCTAATAACAATGATCTGTTTCCACAGTCCTAGAGTGTCCTAGAGAATTTTGATCATGTAAATATAGAACAGTCTCCAAGATACAGCCAAGTCTTTATAGAGAGAAGAGATATAAATCCTTTTGACTCAGCCTTGATTTCGAGGCTTGACTGATGTGTTGGAACACTTCAGCAGTAACAGGTGCCACATATGAGGGGTGGGGGTCCTCTGGGGTGTGTTTCCAGTGAAGACGCTGACACCTTAGATTTCCTCATGCCAGCAGAGAGTCACTTTCCCTGGGCAATGAACTACCCCTCCAGCCAGGCACTGTGAGACTGTGTTACTTCCCAGATCAGGAGACCTATTTATTCCCAGCACAAAATCATCACTCCCTATTTGTTACTTTACTCATGTACATTAGGATCATTCTTTTCACATTACTTTACTTAATGGCAGCTTGAGAAGGCAGTAAAAAGTTGTGCCCGCACAACATCCAAGAGCAGTTCCAGCAAAACAGGTGCTAAAACCACTCAGAAGAACACTTAATACAGAATAGAATAGTGGCACATACTATGAATTAAATTAATGAGTGAACTCTACATTAAATAAAAAATAATCAGTAATGTTCAGTAATGAGCATTTTGCACTGTTTCATAATTATACTAGAAAATCCAATTAATTAAATTAACAAAAATATATATTTAATATGCCAAGACCAAGACCAAAACTGAAAAACTAAAACATTTGGTCACAAAATTTTGGGGATGTAATTTTAACAGAGACATTAAACTTTTAATACAAGTTAAAGCATGCAATAATAAGAAAGCAACATTTTCTGCTTCTTTGGTTAAAATACCATGCTTTAGTAAGAGATTGTTGTTGTTGTCTTTTTTCATAATTGTATGCCAAGACTCCCTTACTGTGACCAGAGCAGAAAGAGAACATACCGGCAATATTCTGTCTGGTTGCTGTTGGTACACTGGGAAAATGGTTCAGTTTCTGGGATTAATGATTCTGATTTTGATGTTTCCTTGAAACAACAAGGGAACTTTAAAGTGCTTTTTCTAAACAGATGAGCTCCTTGTACAAAGAAGAACACAGCCCTTCTACAAGGACCATGCTGTACCTAAATCCACACTCACCTTATCTTCATGAACTTGCCTGCTTCCTACCAGTTCATTTTACACAATATGCTGTCTCTATTACAGGACAACGTTTAGCTACCGTTTAAACATCTGCTACTGGCAAATATAGGATTGTGCTGTCGTCAACTAACAATCATTCAACTACACTCATTATCAGCTGTTGCATACAGCCATTTACAACACACCTTTATGAGTTTTAGATTAATACAAGTTATTTTGGCATGTGTATATAATTTTCGCTTTAGCAGCACTCCAAAGAATTCATTTTATAAACAGATTATCTCACACTGCCCGACACTTCCCTGGCACACTCTGAATCAACCCCAGTCTCCTCACTGATCCATCATGTGCATATGGTCTACATCAAGAACTATAGCCTATCATTCAGCCAGAACCTGAGAAAATGATATAGATGGGAGGGAGGGGGAAGGGTATTTTTATAACCATGTTTTGGTTTCTGGGAACAAACAATTGGTAGTTGGGTGCGATACTAAAAACAAATGAATATGGTAAATTTACTCTGTTGGTATTTTTAATACATAATCATTAAGTTACTTAATCATTATTACTCAAAATAAGTAATCCACTACAAATTACTAATTACTTCTCTAAAATTGTAATTAAAGTAATTAATTATTTCACTGAAAATGTAGTCACATTAATAATGACTTTACTTTTAGGTTTTAAAACACTTTTTACATAAAAGTTTGTGTTTTTCTGCTCAACGAACTAAAAATAATGTCAACCATGTTCATTGTTGCACGCAAGCCATACATGCACCACTCATTTCTGTTACTTTATTTGGGGGAAAACGCCAGTCAGCTTGTACAGAAACACAAACAGAACATAATTCAAGTTTTACACATACTCTACATCAGTGGTTCCCAACCCTGTTTCTGGAGGCCCCCCAACACTGCACATTTTGTATATCTCCCTTTTCTGACACACCCAATTCAGTTCTTGGAGTCTCAACTAACGTCTGATGAGTTGAATCAGGCATGTTTGATTAGGGAGATATCCAAAATGTGTAGTGTTGGGGGGCCTCCAGGAACAGGGTTGGAAACCACTGCTCTACATAAATGATATTATTTTCGAAATGTGTGTAGCCCAAGTAATGTACTTATAAATAACTAACTTGGTTGAAAGTCAGTAACTGTAATCTGATTACAATAATTTAAAACATCATACATTACACTCAAGGGCATAGATTTGGCTTGAACACTGCAGCGTGAAGCATTTACATGTTTCCATTGATCATGGTATTTAAATAATGTGGGGGGTTGTACTTGCTTTTTTAAATAATTGGGGGGTCACAACCCCCCCCCCCCAGAAATCTACACCCCTGATTACTACTTTATGACTTAAAAAGTAATTAGAATATAGTAATTAACTACTTTTTAATTAGATTACACCCAACACTGTTCCTAATGCAACACTAAACTTATTTGACCAGGACCATTTAAAAACAAATGTGTTAGCCAAAATACCAGTTACCACCACTGTTATTGAAAATAAAAATGAAATTAATAAAAATGACTCAAAGATTCTGAAAGCTTCCTTCACTATTTGAAAGTCACATTAATTTTTTATTTTACAGTATAGCTTTGTTTACTATGGACACGACTATGGAAAGTTTGTTTTAATTAAATAAAATGTGCCTTAATAAAGACAAAAAAAAAAAAACAAAAACAAAAAAAACCACACAACAGATGCACAATGCATACAATAAAACAACAAAACAACAGATGCTGTGTGGATGACAGGACGCATGAGATTGGACTCTCACCCGCACGAGGTTGCTGACAGCCGCTTGCACTGCCGCCACTGGACTCGTGAGGTCTGGGATCGCTTTGCCATCAACTTCGCCCTCCTCGTGCATGATAACCAAGTGGGATATCTGCTGAGCTACTGGCTCCAGGATACTCTCTATCGTCTTGGTATGGAAAACCGGCATCCTAACATCTAAATATCCTCAACCCCAGTGAGATAAAGGCACGTGCTCGCTCCAAACAATGACTTTGTCCTGCGTTTTCCTCCGTTATACCTTCCAAGGGCACCGCGAGCCAGACGTCTATTCCCAAGTCTATTCTACTCATGCAAAGAGATCCTTAACGCCTCCTCACCAGCCGACGCCTTGTCTGAATAATCAAAGCAAGGCGCCCGGTGAGTGAGAGCGAAAGCACGACTTTAAAGAATCAGTGCTCGTCAACCAATAAGCGCAAAGGTTTTCACGCTAGCCTGAGGATCTGATTGGTGCGCATTGACGCTGTATCCACTCTCCTCCGCCCCACCCTACCTTTGAGAAGAGCGCCAGAGCTTCCCTGACTACGTCATGCATTAAATAGCCAAAAATGGAATGACCAAGTGAGGATTCCAAGGATTGCATATGACTAAACTATAGTCAAAGTTAAAAGGCAAAAAAGTAACTGATACTCATTGACAGATTTGTCTATACTTAGCTACTGTAGGCAGCAGGTTTTAATTCAGATCATCTGCTGCTTTCTTCTTCATGTGGACAGCCCTGCATCCCTGGATTTTGGAGGACAATGCTGTTGTGCAGCACAGTTACATGTTTGGTTTAGCAGTTCAGGTGTCTGCTTTACCTATCTCTAAAATGGCCTAAAATAACTAATAAAGTAAATAAATAATTTCAAAAGCAAATGGAAACATTATATATACAAAAATATTGTTGTTATTGTTTTAACATATTATATATAATTATATGCAGCTGGACTGATTTGGACATAATCTAGTTGCTTAACTAACCTTATAGATGTTGCCCTGGTGACAACTTGCCCCTGGGCTCCCTGATATGTAGACACATTGTATTATTTAACTTTGTGTGTAACTATTTTAATTTATCAAGATTTTCAAAATGCCAGTCAAACATCTAGGGAGCAGTGCATATGAATCTAACAGCCACATGTTTACAAGCACAATCTGAGAATGTGCAGCTGCAATAAAAACAGAGGCCATATCGAGATATTGTATAATTCTGCACACTTAATATGTTGACCTAATTTGGTTTAATATATGAGACAAAGTGTTTAGAAACAAGAAAAAAAACAGGTGGATGTAGAGAGGCTGACTCCCCATATTGAGACATTCTGTTTGCAGACTAAAAGACAGGGCTTCCTTTTGACTTCTAATGATCTGCATGAAAACAACATTTACATGTAATCGTCATGACATGTATAATTCACAGGTGAGGTCTTTAGACAAGCAAAACCCCACTGTAAATTTTTTCAGACACCATTCAGTGCTAATATGGAAGAAAACACAAAGCAACTGCAAGGCTACCAAATAAGGAGAGATTTCAAATGGAGGAGAAGTGCCTTGCTAATAAGGTAAATTGTTTATTATATAAGTAGCAGCTGCCATTGAACCTTTTAAGAGCAGAGTCACTTGGGGATACTGCTTGTTTATGTAGGACGTTGTCTGCAGTCTCTTACTGTTCTCAGACTTGACAGGAGAACTCCAGCTTTGGTTGTGCTTTTAAACTATTTTGTCAAGTTTTCAAAGGTTCACATTTCAGATAGCCATATATTGTTCCCCTCTATGGCAAGCCGAACTGACTTTTAATCGTTCGCAGGGTATGAATTGTTGAAATCAACAATTACATTTTCACTAGTTAAAATGCTAATGATTGATATCAGGAATGTACCTAATTACTACTAGTCGCAGAAATACACATTTTTATATAAAAAATTGAATTTTAACTAGTAAAAACTGTAATTCTTGATATCAGGAATGGAATTACTAAAAGTGAAAGAGCTAAGAATGTGTATTTCTGTTAGTGTTAATGCAATTTTTGATATCAAGAATTAAGGTTTTTATTTACTAGTACAAATGTAATTACTGATATCAAAAATGGGCACTTTCATTAGCATTTTAAATAGTGAAAATGTATTTACTGATATCAACAGTTCATGTCCTGCGAATTATTAAAAGTCAATCTGGCTTGCCATACTACTCAATATTTTGAGTTTTGTCCCCTTTATGGTTTTTCTTTTGCAGAATTATTTTAGCTGCTGCCTGTATAATACCAACATATTTGTTTAGAACATATACTGTATAAATAGAAAACAGTTGATTGATAATTATGGTGACTGATGATAGACTGGAATTATTAATGGTCTTTTTAAATCCCTAGTTGAAATCATATTACTGTTATTAGTGTTAAAACAGTTTGTATTCATATTGATCAGTGCAGAGCTGGGCCTATTATAGCCAAGATGAGTAACGCTGTGCTCAGCAGTTTTATGTCATCCACAGCCTACTGCTGACTTGTCCATATTTGCACCGTTTTCTCGCTTACGCACACACACATAAACACACTTGATCTCTCATATACATTTGAACATGGAAATAAACAGAAAGTTTAATGATTTTGACATTTTTTAAACAAAGTTATGACAAGAAATGAATAAATATTTAGGATTCTGCACTATGTATAAGTCCCTAATCAAATGCAAGCAAAGTGTGACATTGACATTTTTTTTTTTAAAGGTCAGATTTCCTAGTTTCTATTGAAGCACACAAGATGCTCTTTAGAACATTCTCATATTATGTTGGGATAATATGGATCATCAGGTTTTGTACAAACTTGTGGAGTCCATGTCACTGTCATTAAAGGAAAAGTGGCGTACTAAATACTATGAAATTCTGAAATTTGTGTACAGTTTTTCAATGCAGCATTTTACTTACATTTTTATACTGATAATGATATTTGTAATGAACAGTGTTGGATTAAATTAGAAAAGAATGCAAAATAGAACCATACTAGTGGTCTTTTTGACCCCAATGCATGCAAATGTTATATCAGTGTCATCACAATACTAATACCCTCTCAACACAACACACCTCTTGCAAAAAAGTTACACTTTTTACAACAGAAGCAATAAACGTATGTACTTTATGAGGATGTATGACTCAGACTTGCTTCAGCTATATACTATATCTGGAAAAGCGGCTGTGAATACCCTATTTTTAAAAAGTGATTTTGTCATTCTCAGACAATATAATAGACAAGTACTTATGACTAAGGAGAAAATTAAACATAGGTTACTTTCCTTTCACATCCGAATAACCCATTTCCTTGGTAGCTTCTACCATTTTCAAGGTTAGGATGTGCTTAAGAAGAACCTTTTAATTCCAAACATCCAAAGTGTCTCCTGTGAATGAACAACTGATACAAAGATGTTCTTCGAACATTTAACTACGGTTCTTTTTCATGAAATGTTTCGTGTCAGATCTTTGAGCGCAAACATTTTTTCAGGTATATTCCACTGTCCTTCTAATGATCTGACAGCGCCCTCCAATGTACAGTTAGTGTCATTACAGAACTCAAAACTAATAAAGTGCTAGATTAAAGTGATATCGTGTAAATATATGGACAACAGTTATAGGACAATAAGATGCTTTTTTGAGTAACAAATTAAGATAATACTTATTCATAATAAGCACTTCAGAAAAGGGTTAAGAAAACAGTTAAAACACAGTGTACAGGTTATAAAAATGCACAAAAACATAATGATGCTCATTTATAATATAGTTTTTACTGAAGTTTGGTTTGAGCTGCCATGATCTGCTTACTGTAGTGATGGACAAAAAGGAGTTTGTGTCTAGCCATCAATATAGGGTACAGGAGCCAATCTTATTCATTGTTCTTCATTTGCCTCTAAACAAAACTCTTTCCTTATTGGGTCAAGATCTTTTTCTTCAATAAGCATGTTGTATTCTTGGCAACAGGAAGGATATTGTGTTTGGATCTACATATAGTCCTCGATGATGTAGGCCAGATTCACTACTTCCACTTTTTCTTCCACGTTACTGTTTTATTTAGAATTTTTAAATCAACTCTTGCAATATAAGGACATTTGAATGGTTAGTTTCTCACGGACACTTCCCCAAAACCCTTCTATCTTGAAAATTTCTCAGCAGTGGAAACTCACCTCACCACTAATATCATGAGTCACTCACACTCAGGGTTTGGGAGTAACGAAATACATGTAACGGGATTACGTATTTAAAATACAAAATATAAGTAACTGTATTCCACTACAGTTACAATTTAAATCATTGGTAATTAGAATACAGTTACATTAAAAATGTATTTTGTTTACTGAAGAGATTACTTTGCATTTTATTGTCATTTGTTTCATTTAATATTTAGTCCTTTCAGATGGAAAACATTTATACATATAAATGATGTGATCCAAAGTGCATCTGAACAGCGGTGAAACACTTTCTTATGTGTTAATCATAATCAAGATCATTTTTATCATCCTGTCAGCAAAATAGAAAGCTAGAAACATGCTGAAAAGGTTGCGGTTTGTGGTATTGGCTTTAACCTTCAAACACCACATGCATATACAGCAATCTATGTGTGTTGTGTGAATATGTGTGTATTATGTAAAGAACTAACTTCACTTTTATTAATCTTAAACTTTCAACCAACCAGTCCCAACGTCATTTTTAGGGGATTTCTAGTGAAGTTGGTTGCCTTCAAGTTGATGTCCAAATCATTTTTGTCTCCACTTTGAACAATATATCTATTGTTTTATCATTTGAAACCTTACAAACTTTTTTTTTTGTTTTTTTTTTTTTTGGAATGCTTTGCCAAGA
The DNA here is from genome assembly GCF_019703515.2 of Myxocyprinus asiaticus. Lineage (NCBI taxonomy): Eukaryota > Metazoa > Chordata > Actinopteri > Cypriniformes > Catostomidae > Myxocyprinus > Myxocyprinus asiaticus. The sequence continues at coordinate 23,305,108 of NC_059364.1, read as the reverse complement.
AAATGCTTGTATCATCTTGCTTTAAAATTGTATTTTGTTTGCTATTTTTTACATAATTAAAATTATATTCAAACATTTTTAGTGTAGCCAGAGTGCCAAAATACTTTTTGGGGCCACAGTATATAGATATTATTTTGCATATTTTAATGGACTTTTGCCTTTAATTACAGATAAGTAATCTAAGAGGCACAAGAAAGTGGGGGAAAGGAGAGGTGAAATTGGAATGGGATTTTGGAGTTTGAACATGACACTGGCCTCTTACTGATGAATGAATAGATAAATGCTAATAAACGCTAGAAAGGATGACAAATGATATGAATTAGACCAACTGTCTGTGATTTAGAGAAATATTTGTGCACAGTTGTGCAATGAATGAGAAAAATGTAAAGATTTAAAGCAAGTTTTATTCATGTCAGATAAAATACATTTCTTATGTCTTAAAAATAGGAAATAAAGAGAGATTTATATTGAAATAACTGATAGGAAAAAGTCTGTTTTACAGTGATATTTATATCTTTAAGAAAATACATATTTGCAATGAATAAAAACTTAAATAACACATTATTAAAAGTAAGAATAAAATTGAACACATTAACAAACCAGATAATGCCCAATCCAATATCAAATCTAACTTCTTGGAGCACTGCTCATTATTATTATTATTATTATTATTAACAACTTATTAATTAACTTGTTTGAAACAAAATACATGGTTCATAGAAATATCTTAAACTTGTAAAAAAGACAGACTTTCACATACTGACCAGAAAGAAATCCTCTAGCAAATTTATCCTTCATTCAATTCAACACTGTAATCACTATCCTACAAAAACAGTAGCATGTAAGGATTAACACTGTCATAGGTGATTCCTATGCAACTGCAATGCATGTAGCTGCCAGATATCGACTAAAATACCACCCCCCCCCCACCAAACAAAAAAAGAAATTAATCCTTTTTTGGATACCTAAAGCCTGCTGTATACGCGGGTAAATCTGTGTGCTTCGAGATCCACTGATTGTAGTTAGTGACCTTTGTGTAAACACCTGGTTTAAACTCTTCTGCACATTTATCTCCCCAGCTAATGATACCGAATAGGAACATTGTGTTATTTACTTCACACACTAGCGGCCCTCCTGAGTCACCCTGAAAGGAGAGAAAAGTAATCACAGTGATATGTGTAATTTTGTCAGTTTTCAGGAAATATTTTACAATTATATTGGTACACTTTACAATAAGGTTCCATTCGTTAACTATTGTTCATTGTTAGTTCATATTAGTTCAGTGTGCATTAACTAATGTTAACAAAAACTTTTGATTGAAAAAATGTATTACTATATGTTGAAATTAACATTAACTAAGATTAATAAGTGCTTAATAAGTATTGTTCATTGTTATTTCATGTTAACTAATGTTGTTAATTAATGTTAACAAATGGAACCTTATTGTAAAGTGTTACCATTCTTAAGACACTTAATTAAGATACTTATTGATCAACAGTGGGAAAAGTTGGTATATGGTTACAAACTGAAATATTATGGTTTACCTTGCAAGCATCTTCCTTCCAGTTCTTCCCAACTGCACAGAACATGTGTTTATTGACATCTTTCTCTTCGTTATTGTAATAGTACTCGCAATCACTCTGGGAAATAAGCTTCACCTGAGTCTCTTTCAGATACTGAGAGAACTCAAAGCCACCTTCATAGATTTAAAAAAAAGCAATGATGAGATTTATGTTTGTTGCATTTTGCCTCACACTAAACAATATATTTACAGCTTTATACCTAGACATACATCTAGATGCATATTCTCTATATACTGTATATATATATATATATATATATATATATATATATATATATATATATATATATATATATATGTATATGTATGTATGTATCTAGACATAAAACTGATAAAAAGACATAAGAACTACTTAACTGAGGGTTAATTAATGACATCAGCTGTAACATAACAACAGCAGTTTATTCTGATTTGTAGTGTTACATTGTATAGTACAGTACATTATGTTAGAATCCTAGGATGTTTAATTTGGGGAGGTTGCGTTATATTTAATTTCATAGATCAACTTTTTGGACACAGCATGTTGCCCTCATCTATCTTGTTATTGGAGGAAAATAATAATTGTTATTATGCTCTGCTGAACTATCTTTGCATACAGTGTGTGTCATCTTACCCTTTTGATGTATTCCATAGCCAGCGATATTACAGTAGCTTCCTGGAGGAATCATCACCCCGGAAGGGGGAAGACACACGGTTCTCACAGAGTTCATCTTCCTTGCACATTGTCCACTGCGGTCGACTATCTTAAGCAGAGCTAGAGGCAAAAGAAGCAATTTCCACTACTTATTATTTATGTGATTTTACAATTTTCAATAAGCCATTAAATGCCTCATTCTTTTAAGATAAAGTATAAGGCAAACATACCAATGTCGTGGGTATAGTTTTGCAATGTGAAGTTAAATTCATGGTGGACCACAAGTTTGCTCACGGCGAACCGCTGCTCTATGGCAGGGTTGATTTTATTTATGGCATTCTTTCCCAAGTAGACCGAGTATTTATTTATTTTTGTGTTCATCCTATTCAAAACAAACAAAACGTGATGTAGAATTTCTAACATGATGCAATGACCTTTGTCATCTAACACCATCTGAATGCATTAGAGGTATAGGTTACCCCAAAATGAAAAAGGAGATATTTACCAGAATGTTAATGCTGTTCTGTCCCTGGTCACCATTCACTTTCATTGTCATTCTTTTCCATATAATGGAAGTGAATCGTGACCAGAGACAGAGCAGCTTGGACATTCTGCTTTTGTGTTCAACAGAAGAAAGTCATTTGGGATTGGAACTCCATGGGGGTATTTTTGGGTGACCTATCCCTTTTAGTAGTTAAATATTAGGTTAAGATGTAAAGAAAATGTTGACATACCCTAAATCGAAGCAGTGGGCTGCAGTAAGGACCCAGCAGGGAGCAATGAGGGATCCTCCACAAATAAATCTTTCTCTATGGAAGATAGCTGCAATCCAAGGCAGAGACTCAACAGTTGATTTTGATCCACCTATTATCTTTTTTATAGGGACCAAGGATCGCTCTCCACAGGTTAACTCTGCATAATGGATGGGAAACAACAAAGACACAGTCTATCAACACAGTGTGTAAAGATATCCAAAATGGGGTTTGTCTTAACAACTGCATTAAATAATTGAGCATTTTTGTTTTGAATTAGCAAAATCTAAAATGTACCTGTGTCCTGCTTTGATGGTTTAGGTTTTGGTGGATTCTTGGCTGATTGAACAATGATAGGTCGTATTAGTCAATATTGTCAATCTATCAATTGACTAATCAGTTAATAATATTAACTTACAGAACCTTATCATAAAGGGCTAAATAGATACATATGTATTATAATAAATATATAAATATATATTCTTAACAGTTATTCATATAATCCGTTCGTTTATTTACAGTTCACTCAAGCTACTTCTGCAGCAGCACAGTAAAGACATATACTATTATTATAATAATATATACACAGAAGTCTTTGAAGGGTCTGTTTAAAATGCTACTCTGATTCTGACATTTTATTTGTAACCCTAAATATGATTACAGTGAATTGATTTTACTTTATTATAGGACCCTTACACTAAAACATATTTAAATGTATACAATTCTAATTATTTTATATTAACTGACTTAAAAGATCAAAAGAATTGATAGTGAGCACTTCCACTTACTTGGCTTCTTTTCACAGCGTGGAATGTAACAATTTTCACGTGCGAAGCTACCGCTTCTCTTAACCACACACCATGGCACAATGTTGTTATTTGGATTCCTGAAAGACCAAAACATTCTCATGGATATAGAGTATCTTTCCACTAGCAAAGGTCACTCATCTGAAAGGTATTATAGTATTGCTCTATATATTTAAAAATGCCACAATATAAGAATGTCAGCAATAATCACATATAGTATTAAAACTTATTAGAAAACAGTCAGGGACTACCTGCAGTTGTTATGATAGAGGTGTTTAAGGGACAGAACTGGTTGTATGCTGTCTGGGACTAAATACCAGTGGAAACATTTTCTTCCATTGACTGTCACTGACACTTTGCCTCTGTAGTTGCTCCCATTACTTCCATCAGGTATGCACTCTTCAGGGTTCCCTGTAAAAGAAGAGGTTTTGTTAAACCCTATACTTTCACAACATGCCACAAACACTACCTCATCTTGTATCAAAACTATATGTAAAAGTATAATATAATCCAATGGGACAAAATCAAGACTTACCCACTCCTGGGAACGTGTTACTTGAAGGGCGGTAAGTCTATGAACAGAAATGCAAAGATTAGATATGGTGGGGAAAAGGTTTATTTAATTTCAAAACCCTTTTTAGGAAGGAATGTTCACTTCTGTTTAGTTTTTTCCACTTACCGCTTCAATATAACACAGAGCGCAAGATAACAATAATATCCTGAAGGCACACATCTTCTTAACCACAAACCAATGTTTTCCTTTTTTGGAGATCCTAAAACATTTTGAAGAAATAAAAGTGTTTTTGTAAGAAACATCTCTGAAAGAAAAGACACCTGCTTTCACATCAGTAAATCTGTATCATGGGTCTTTTTCAAATAATATTGTTACCAAACTTGTACAGTACATTTGTTTGTACATGTTAACATTAGCTTATGCAGTTTTACAACAACATTTATTCATCTTGGTTCATTTCTACACATGCAATACATTTTTAACATAAAAAAAATCATGTTCACATCAGTTTATGCATAATGAAGTAACATGAACTAATTTAACAAGATAAATAAATGCTGTAAATGTGTTTATTGTTAGTTTATGATACCTAATGCATTTATGTTAGTGTTACATTATTGTAATGCTATCATAACATTTGACATTGGGGAAAATCCTAAGTAGATATGTAGATAAAATATATATTATACATTTTATGATATATTATTCTACAGTTGTATTATACAAATTATATTGCGCACACACACACACACACACACACACACATACACACACACACACACACACACACACACACACACACACTTTTGTTGTTTTTGTTGTTGTTGTTTTTTAATTATTGGCACATTAGAGGCTTATAACTTATATATATACAGCAGCCCATGGTTCAGTTTAAAATATAACTCTGATTTTGACTTTGTATATGTATCCATGTGGTTGTTACACTCCTTTTTTTTTTTTTCTTTATAGGACCCTTATTCTAAAACACATTTAAATGTATACTAATATAATTAATTATATATAATTATATTTCAAATTCATATATAATTCTAATTAATTAATAATTCCACATGCTATATGAAAAAATATATCTGAATGAAAACAAGCTGTACAAGTGATGTATGCAGTCACAAAATCAATTAAGGCAAATCAGAACCTTCAGGGAGCCAAATACAATAGGAAAAATGTGACCAACAAAAGTGTAGTTTTTAGGGCTTACCTTTCAGATAGTAGACACTATAAACAGTAAATATTTTGTATGTAGCTGTCACTGTTGCCCCGTGAAGCATACAGCTCAATTGCTGTTTTCTGGTTGTAGTGTTCCTTGCTTTATAGTGTGTGTGTGTGTGTGGGGGGGGGGGGGTGGCGGGAGTGGGCTGGCCTCAGGCAATCTGGCACATGCTCTGAGCAGCAAACTATGAGATGGTTGGCTATGGTTTTCTCACAGACTAACACTGTGACTCATGAGAAATTGCTCAAGATCTCTTGCCCTTATTCTAATACATAAAACACATAAAAGAGGAAATATCCCTAATAAGGAGTTTGACCCTGAAGCAATGATCATCACTGAGGTTCACATGCTTGTAAAATGAAAAGATATATGAGCAAACTGAGTAACATTCACATAAAAATGGGTATCTTTAAGTCTTAGCATTACTCTGGGTTGTTGATACTCTAACAAACTGCATCTGCACACGTTAACCATATTTGCACACATAAATCAAAACATGTTTCATGATGGTCACAGACATCTGGATGATTCATTGTAACCATTCATCTTATTGCTGTTGTCAGTCAATTTTAAAACAAGTTGAATCTATTTTTAAAATCCATTTGTAATCTCCCATAATGAAATTGCATGTCTTCATTGTTTCCTAACCTCTTTAGCCTCCGCAATTCATTTTTGTCCTATGTTTAGGAAATATGTTTTTACTCTCTTACACCATGCATGCCATGTTCTACTTCCTGCTGTACTGTCAAGATGAAACCTTGGGCTTTTCTGTGATATCAAATCAAACACCAAGTCTTTTCATTGCTCGATCTTGGGGGGCTCATCAGTATTATGACAATCTGTTTTTATTGGAGTTCATCCTCTCAAATCTACATGATAAATTAGGGGTTTTCAGGAATGAGAGAGCCAGAGGATATGTCATAATCATCTACTCCAACACTTTAAGAAATGTGCAGATGCTTTAGAAATGTGCAGAAACTTCCTAATCAACACACTAGTAAACTTCCAGTGTTGCTGCTTTTTGTTTTTTTAAAGAGATTCTGTAAAGATAAAACTGTTGCATCAGCTAAACATTTGTTGTGATAGCTCCGCATTCTAAAGCATACCATGATTAAATACATAAAAAATACTGTATTTTGTTTCTTGTGAACTTATTTCATGATTTGTTTTGGTTTTAAAACCCTTTCATTTAATAACGATGCTGTGTATCAATTTCTCAGTGACTTCCTTTTCTGATGAAAAACATTGATCTTTGTCGTTTTCTCGGAAAGTTTGAGGTTTTAACACATAAGTTGGTGGGAAAGGAACTCAGCTTTGTGGGAGGACTATTCATATTGTATATGATGTTAAACTTAGATAAAATATTAAAACCGGTAATAAAAAATGTATCTAGCTGCAAATTTAAAATAGGATAATCATTAAAAGAGTTTATTAAAGGAATATTCTGGGTTCAATACAAGTTAAGCTCAATCAACAGCATTTGTAACATAATATTGATTACCCCAAAAAATAAAAAAATAAACAAATAAATATTTTGACATGTCCCTCCTTTTCTTCAAAAAAGGCAAACATTTTGGTTCCTCTGAGGCATTTACAATAGAAGTGAATGGGGCCAGTTTTTAAGCATTAAAATAATCACTGTTTCAAAATACAGCCACAAACATGCAATATGCAGACATATGCAATCACTTACATAGAACAAGTCATCACTGTGATCACATCCCAAGAATTTATTCTGAAATGCATCTGACGGTCAGTGAATGGATTGATAGCAAGCCCATTGACCATACACACACTACAATTACAATTTAAATCATTGGTAATTAGAATACAGTTACATTCAAAAATAATTTTGATTACTGGAGAGATTACTTTGCATTTTATTGTCATTTGTTTCATTTAATATTTAGTCCATTCAGATGGAAAACATATATACAGGTGCATCTCAATAAATTAGAATGTCGTGGAAAAGTTCATTTATTTCAGTAATTCAACTCAAATTGTGAAACTCGTGTATTAAATAAATTAAATGCACACAGACTGAAGTAGTTTAAGTCTTTGGTTCTTTTAATTGTGATGATTTTGGCTCACATTTAACAAAAACCCACCAATTCACTATCTCAAAAAATTAGAATACATCATAAGACCAATAAAAAAAAAAAACATTTTTAGTGAATTGTTGGCCTTCTGGAAAGTATGTTCATTTACTGTATATGTACTCAACACTTGATAGGGGCTCCTTTTGTTTTAATTACTGCCTCAATTCGGCGTGGCATGGAGGTGATCAGTTTGTGGCACTGCTGAGGTGGTATGGAAGCCCAGGTTTCTTTGACAGTGGCCTTCAGCTCATCTGCATTTTTTGGTCTCTTGTTTCTCATTTTCCTCTTGACAATACCCCATAGATTCTCTATGGGGTTCAGGTCTGGTGAGTTTGCTGGCCAGTCAAGCACACCAACACCATGGTCATTTAACCAACTTTTGGTGCTTTTGGCAGTGTGGGCAGGTGCCAAAACCTGCTGGAAAATGAAAGCAGCATCTTTAAAAAGCTGGTCAGCAGAAGGAAGCATGAAGTGCTCCAAAATTTCTTGGTAAACAGGTGCAGTGACTGTGGTTTTCAAAAAACACAATGGACCAACACAAGCAGATGACATTGCACCCCAAATCATCACAGACTGTGGACACTTAACACTGGACTTCAAGCAACTTGGGCTATGAGCTTCTCCACCCTTCCTCCAGACTCTAGGACCTTGGTTTCCAAATGAAATACAAAACTTGCTCTCATCTGAAAAGAGGACTTTGGACCAATGGGCAACAGTCCAGTTCTTCTTCTCCTTAGCCCAGGTAAGACGCCTCTGACGTTGACTGTGGTTCAGGAGTGGCTTAACAAGAGGAATACGGCAACTGTAGCCAAATTCCTTGACACGTCTGTGTGTGGTGGCTCTTGATGCCTTGACCCCAGCCTCAGTCCATTCCTTGTGAAGTTCACCCAAATTCTTGAATCGATTTTGCTTGACAATCCTCATAAGGCTGCGGTTCTCTCGGTTGGTTGTGCATATTTTTCTTCCACACTTTTTCCTTCCACTCAACTTTCTGTTAACATGCTTGGATACAGCACTCTGTGAACAGCCAGCTTCTTTGGCAATGAATGTTTGTGGCTTACCCTCCTTGTGAAGGGTGTCAATGATTGTCTTCTGGACAACTGTCAGATCAGCAGTCTTCCCCATGATTGTGTAGCCTAGTGAACCAAACTGAGAGACCATTTTGAAGGCTCAGGAAACCTTTGCAGGTGTTTTGAGTTGATTAGCTGATTGGCATGTCACCATATTCTAATTTTTTGAGAGAGTGAATTGGTGGGTTTTTGTTAAATGTGAGCCAAAATCATCACAATTAAAAGAACCAAAGACTTAAACTACTTCAGTCTGTGTGCATTGAATTTATATAATACACAAGTTTCACAATTTTAGTTGAATTACTGAAATAAATGAACTTTTCCACAACATTCTAATTTATTGAGATGCACCTGTACATGTAATGATGAGATAGCAGGGTTGAGATCCATGTGCAGCTTTAATAACATTAAACATAGTAATACAGACAGGCAGGGGTCAAGCACCAGCAACAGTAATATCAAAGGCAATCCAGAGGGGTAGTCAATAAACAGGCAAGAGGTCAGGGCAGGCGGCAGACAATCACAGGTTATCTCCAGGTAAACAAGGTGGTAATAGTAGACAGGCAGCAATGGGTCAAAACAGGGTAAACAGTCCAGGATCATACACAGGTAATTCAGAAAACTCAGAGAACACTCAGAAATGTCAGCCAGGGCAAAACAAGACTTCGCAATGATGGAGAGTGAGAGTGAGTCTTAAATAGCTGAGTAAATGAGAAACAGGGGAACAGGTAATCAGTGCCAGGTACGGGGATTATGGGAAATGGAGTCCAGAGAGTTATAGTCAATACTTGGGTGATGGAGCCCAAGGGAGGAACTAAAGGGTTGTAACAATACATATAAATGATGCAATCCAAAGTGCATTTGAATAGCGGTGAAACACATTCTTATGATGTGTTACATTCATATGAGCAGACAGTTTGAAGTAAGTTTGGAGCAGAAGAAATAGAAATAAACCTTGTGTAAATTGTTAGCTTTATGCTAAGCTAAAATGCTATTTCTAGCCATTTTACATGCGCAAGAAAATTCATGTTGGATCATAATTTCTTTTTTTCTAGTAAGACCTTTGATATTAGGGAAAAAATCATATTCTTGATAATGATTTTTGTATTGTTTTCCTGTAAAAATATCTAAAAATCCTTAAAACAAGATCAATTAGATTTATCTTGTTTTAGAAACAACACTACATAAGATATTTAGGTTTTTCAGAGAATGTATTTTTAACATGTGTATTTTGTCTTACTGTACTGGCAGAGTTTTTATAGTCAAAACAAGTGAAAAAAATCTACCAGTGCTGAAGAAGAAACCCAAAGTATTTAGAATACGTTACTGACCTTGAGTAATCTAACGGAATACGTTACAAATGACATTTTACAGCATGTATTCTGTAATCTGTAGTGGAATACATTTCAAAAGTAACCCTTCCAACCTTGCACACACACACAAATGGTAACAAACACACATAATAAGGGAATTATCAGTATAACTTAGCCTAACAAAGATTATTATTTATTTTATTTTTTAGGAAGTTTAGATTTTTTCTTTAATTTTGGATTTGTCTGCTTGCATATTATAGTCTTCAGTACCATTTCCTGGACATTGATGTTTCTCCCCATCTACATTTTTTATGTTAACCATAGTTTCTGCCACAATACAACTGTTACTGTTATAATAAAATGCGGCATTCAAAAACTACTTTTTTTGTAAGGGAGGCAAGTCTGTTTAAGGATGGAGCAGAGTACTGTGAATTTGGATTTGATGACACAAGTCTGTTAATGTCACTATGTCAGGTAAACTTGTAATTCTTCACTAACAATAACCCTGTCATATTCTAATGTTTGTAATGGGCCAAGTTAAACTTGATTTGTCGGATTAAACACACACACACACACAATCCAATGTTGACTTTACAGTTACATATAGTTACAGATATTTAGCGATTGGTAATGACATACAGTAAAAACACATTTCTTTTTATCAGAAAACTACATGATACATCTCCACATTTCCCTAACCCCATTGGTAGTATTGGCGGAATTTGTGTACATTTTCTTTCTATCACATCAGCAGTAATTGGTCAAATAATGATTAGATGATGGAGAAGAGCGTTTTAACCTGTCATACATTCAAATGTCAAGCAGTGAAGCGTCTTTTCAGCATGTTTAAGAGATGATTTAGGTGTCAGGATAACAGTGATGACGTATACTGTCCCGGCAAAGTGTGTCATACTCATACCACGGTGCGGCCTGCTGCATCCTAAGCTGTTTAGTGCTCAAAATCGGCCCGAAAGATCAGAATTTCGTGTGCAAATTGCACACATTTTGTGGGCGCGTTAGTGCTGTTGGCTGATCTGCAATAATTCCGTTAATGAATAGGGCATTAAACCAGCGCAGAAAGCATATGCTAAAAAAATAGTGCATTAACAGGAGTTGTGCCTAATAGATTCTGGGAAAGTGACGTCAGCAACGCAATGCATGTTGGGACTTTAGGACACGGAAGCTGTTGTGGATACTGTGTTGTATTGGAAATAGATGGTATATACATGTATGTATATATTATACAGATAGAAATACGTAACAATGGTGAATGCTTGTTGTGTAATTAACTGCCATAATCACACTCACGACTGGCATGGAAACCGTATTTCAAATGGAGTGTGATTTTTCAGCTTTCCCGCCTGGAAACAACACGTTGGAACTCAGGTCTCCGAGTTAACAAAGCGGTGTCGCATGGGTAGCAACAGTAAGACGGAAAAACATCACCTTCAACAACATTCCCCGACACATGTTTGTTTGTTCACGGCATTTTCACAAAGGTAAGATATAATCAAAGCACATCTAACTGTTTTTGTTGTTACCGCTAGCAATGCAAACATGGCGTAGAATTGTTGCTACACTGCTAACTTTGCACTAGTAACTGGCTGCATAGCTACATAACTAATTAAATAAATTCTGCCTTTTCTTTTTAGACAAACCAGCCTATGAAATGCTAGAGTGTGATCCTGACTGGGTACCATCATTACATCTCGGGCACAAAGAAGTTAAAGCAACACACTCTGGCCGGTTTAACTGGAGAACACAGAGACAGCAAGCTGTCACAGGGACTAACGCTGCACCTGCACCACTTGATTTAGCTGGCCAGAGACCGGAGATGGATGAAGCTGCAACACCAGATGGTGCTTCACAGATGGATGACACTGGTTCAAAAGACAACACTGCAGAACAGCAGGAATGTCTTTTTTGTAGCTGCAGGCGTGCCGAAATTAACCGCTTGTTTAAGGAGAACAGGAGACTCTCTCAAAAGAAGATGGATGAGGATTTTTTAAAAGATGATGACGTGAAGGTCATGTACTACACTGGGCTTCCATGTTTTGCGGTTCTGATGGGTGTGCTGACACAGCTTCTTCCCTGCCTGCCACAGACCGGCTGAAAATGTTCACCTTTTCAGATGCTCCTCTCAACTCTGATGCGCCTGAGGCTGAATCTGCCGTGCGGTACCTCGTTAAGATCATCGGACCACTCTTTGTGTTCGTACGGATCGAGCCCGTTGATTTCCTTGATTTTTTGTAAGTACAGCAACTTTGCTTCCTTGTTGAGCTTTTCTCTATATAGAATCTTGCACTTGGTCTTCGTTGGGTCCATTATTATTATAATTTTTTTTTCTGTTTATTATCGCTGATAACTGATGAGTGTGTCCTAAAACATGGCGGCAACTACCCAGAATGCAATGCGAAGTGAGGTAGTTTCCCAAGCTTTATACCGACTGCCTGGCTGTAGCCTACCCCCCTTCGTGTGCACGCTGTGCTTCCTCTAAAAGGCACCCTGTTCAGCTGAGTGGGCAAATCACGTTGTTTTACCTGTAGATGGCACCACAGACTCAGAAATTACACTCAATGGCTTTCAAACCTCCTTGTTTCAAAGGTCTTTGCCAAACGTGTGTATGACCATAGTTATATTGGTGTTTATACGCAGCTCATGTCATTTAACACGTTGATGGGTCATTTGAGGTCATTTTCTTGGTCTGCTTGAAAGTAAAATCAGTATAAGTAGAATTTTACACTACAGTATCAGCTGCTCACGAAATAATTACATATTAAAAAAATATGTTCTTTGTCATTATTACACGCTACTAACTCATGCAATGAAACGATATTGTACAAATTCACAAATTTGTGTGTTTAACATGCATGAATATTCTTTTATTAGTATTTTATTTCATAAACCTGTTAGTTTTAAATTATACGTGCAGTAGTCACAGGAAATGTGCTGTAATTGCCTATCTTGCAACATTGGCAGGAAAAAACATTTGTCATATACCAGAATAATATCTGTTTATTATGTGCAGAGTCATTTTCAGCACCTGTCTAGATTCTAACTCCCTCATTCTTCTGGCTGGATGCACAGATAGTCATAAAAATAGGTTTGGTGGATTAATAAATGCAACACTGTATTTCATATTTAGCATTTGACTATTTTGACATAAATAGCCTCATTATTCAGGGGGGTAATAACTGGGCTGAGTCATTTTTACCCACCTGCCCGGATTCTACCTCCCTCATTCTTATGGCTGGCAGGGTTTGGGAGTAACGGAATACATGTAATGGGATTACGTATTTAAAATACAAAATATAAGTAACTGTATTCCACTACAGTTACAATTTAAATTTGGTAATTAGAATAAAGTTACATTCAAAAAGTATTTTGATTACTGAAGAGATTACTTTGCATTTTATTGTCATTTGTTTCATTTAATATTTAGTCTTTTCAGATGGAAAACATTTATACATATAAATGATGTGGTCCAAAGTGCATTTGAACAGCGGTGAAACACTTTCTTATGATGTGTTACAATCATATGAGCAGACAGAGAAGTAAGTTTGAAGTAAATTTGGAGCAGAAGAAATAGAAATAAACCTTGTGTATTTTGTCAGCTTTACGTCAAGCTAAAATGCTATTTCTAGCCATTTTACATGCACGTTACCAGGCACGATCATATTTTTTTATCAAGAAAATTCGGTTGGATCATAATTTCTTTTTTTCTAGTAAGACCTTTGATATTAGGGCAAAAATCTTATTCTTGATAATAATTTTTGTATTGTTTTCCTGTAAAAGCTTTTGTTTTTCCTGTATCTAAAAATCCTTAAAACAAGATCAGTTAGATTTATCTTGTTTTAGAAACAACACTGCATATGTTATTTAGGTTTTTCAGAGAATGTATTTTTAACATGTGTATTTTGTCTCACTGTACTGGCAGAGTTTTTATAGTCAAAACAAGTGAAAAAAATCTACCAGTGCTGAAGAAGAAATCCAAAGTATTTAGAATATGTTACTGACCTTGAGTAATCTAAAGGAATACATTACAAATTACATTTTACAGCATGTATTCTGTAATCTGTAGTGGAATATATTTCAAAAGTAACCCTCCCAACCCTGATGGCTGGTGGCTCAAATAGTCATAAAAATAGGTTTGGTATATTAAAACAAGCAATGCTGTATATCCCATAAACCATTTGACTCTTTTGACATAGACTGTCTTATTATTCAGGGGGTAATAACTGGGCGAGGTCATATTTTCACACCTGCCTGGATTCTACCTCCCTCTATCTTCTAGCTGGATGCTCAGATAGTCAAAAATAGGTTTGGTGGATTAATAAATGCAACACTGTATTTCCTATTGAGAATTTGACTATTTTGACATAAATAGCCTCATTATTCAGGAGGTAATAACTGGGCAGGGTAATTTTAACATACCTGTCTGGATTCTACCTCCCTCATTCTTCTGTCTGGGTGCTCAAACAGTCTTCAAAATGGATTTGGTGGATTGACACAAGCAACACTGTAAGTCCCATAATACATTTCATTCTATTGACACAGACATTCTTATTATTCAGGGGGGTAAAAACTGGTGGGGTCATTTTTACCCATCTGCCTGGATTCTACCTCCCTCAATCTACCAGCTGAATGCTCAGATAGTCTTAAAAATGGTTTGGATGATTAAAACAAGCAACGCTGTATGTCCCATGAAGCATTTGACTCTTTTTACCAACCTGCCTGGATTCTTCTTCCCTCATTCTTCTGCCTGGATGCTCAGATAGTCATAAAATAGGTTTGGTGTAGTAACAAAATGTCCTATAACACATTTTATTCAAATGATATAGATCATTAAGTCTGTTTGAATGTGTCCTTCATGTCTACATAATTATAACAGGCAAGACACTGAAAATGCACTTTTGATGTCCCTGAACACAAGATTGGTGGTACCACCGATTGCAGCAGTCACAGGCAATCTGAAATTAGGCAAAAAATGTATGATCTTCCAGCAATGTTACGGACAGACACTGTAACTGTTTGGTGGACTGGGAACTTACCCAGTAGAGCTGGGCGATATGATGATATATATCGTGGCAACAATATAAAGTGTCAATCGATGGAGATTTTGCTATAACGATATGTAAATATCCATGTGCACAGCGTGGGCTTCTCTATCTGTGGGCAGGACTTCATATGAGACTGAGAGAATTGAAGAAATATGGACAGGGTTTTTCCAGCATTGAAAATTTTTCTGCAGCCGCCCAAGCAAATTTAAAGACTTTCATTGCGCTTTTGGTGCTTCAAAAGCGCTAGATATTCTTCTCATCTGACAAGCGAATGTTTCACGTGACTCTGGCGCGCAGTCTGCGGAGCTCCGAAGTGTGCGCAAATACAGCAGGCTGTCCAATATTTGCATTCCAGAGACAAAAGAACTCAGAGCGGGATCACTCGCACAACTCAAATAATTATTGACCCAGGAAAACCCCAAATGGAGAAAGAAATCTCCACAAAACGGGACGACTTTCAAACAGGTCATCCCATTCTGAAAAGAAAACAAAATATGTTTTCTTTTCTTTCTCACATTGCTTTGAGAAGATCTTAAGTTTCTTGAGGAAAGTTTATAATAAAAATAATAATAATGGTCAACATCATTTCAAACTGAAATGTGGCATACTGTGAAATTTTGGTAAGGTTGATTTTTGAAAACAAGTTGATTTTTTATTTATTTATTATTTATTTACTTTGACATTGTCTTATTCCAAATAAAGAGGAAGTAGTTTTCATTTATAAGTATTTAATTCACTGACTGGAATTCCAAAAATAGGCATTACAATAAGGTTATTTAATATATAAATACATTTTTATTGAATTTACAGAAAACTTTTACTACACTGTGATGTATATCGTTATCAGTGGTGAATTCTCAGGGCCAGCAAAGCCTTCTCTGCTGGCCTAACATGCCAAATAAATTCTCAATCACCTTTTGCCTATGCATTTTTAATCGCTTTCCACTCTTAATTAATCTACAAACAAACAGAGAAAAACAAAAAGTTTATCCAGTCAGAATTTATTCATTGATGCTTACAAGCAAAGTGTGAGTCTGAGCTCCACCCCCTCAGGCCTTCAGAATTTCTTCAGAATCCCTCAACAGTGCAAATTAATGAGCAACTAAAGTCAGATTGTCAGATTCATCAGCCAATCAGATTGATTTATTTGTTCTTGGTGGGTGTGATCTTTAGGATATGTCCCGGTTGAGGCCTTCTAGCTGGCCTTGAGTGACGCAATCACGCTTTAAGTGATGTACGTAATTCAAGAGCGAAAAGCCTAAGATCAAGCTGTCTGACGAGTCGGCTGTCATCACTGCTGTTATTGCCGTTGAGAAAGAGATCCTTATGGATTTACAAACACGAGATTTTCTGCATGACTGTGTGATTGCTTAATTTATTAAACAGGAAAGGAGGACTGATTTTCACTTCAAGTAAATTGGTAAGTGCTTTTTGCATTGTTATAGCCACATCAGGAGTTTTCTAAGTGTAAATTAGACTGCTGGAGCATTCAGTGTCGGATCAAGTTTTGAAAAGTAGTGCTGCATTCCATTCAACTTAGAAAGTCGGATTGCAATGGAATGACAGTCAGAATTACAACTTGTTGGCTCGTGCAGAAATTCTCAACTCCGATTTTGCCGAGATGCAGGTGCATGATGTCACACAAACATGTCGACACTCAGGGAGATATACAAAGTAAGTGATAAACATTCACTTTAATAAGTAATATCGATAAATTAGTTTGTTTCCACATTACATGATATTAAAGCTTGTTTAACAAATGCCTGCAGAAACAGGTGTATAAAACATTATAATCTCTTTTGATAACCATACACCTGCAGCATTTTTTATCAGTTGAATTGCTAGGATACATCTCTAATGAGAGTCAAATCCCTGCTAAGCTAACGGGAGCATTGCAGTTTTGTTTCCTTAAACGTCATCTTCCAAATAACGGAGAATGGAATGCATTTATTGTCAGAGATATCAAATAGGAATATCCCACATCCAACTCAAATGGAACGCAGCATAATCGTGTACCCTGATGAAAATAAATGTATTGCAAGCAACATTTAAATTGCAAATATTATTAGATAGATTTTTCCAGGTATTATAAACCTCCTTGGTAGATTCGTGTCTGTTGCAGTTAAAATTAGGCTTGCTTGAGCATTAAGTGTCATTTCAAGTTCTGGCTTTCGTGTGTGGACGTGTTTTTAAAATGTCAATTGGTATTACTAATTAGCTGCGACATAATGTATGATGCCCAAAGGCATAGGTTGTCTTATTCATTGTGAAACTGTGTTTTCTTAATGGCATGAATCACACTGAAGGCCTAGACTTTAAATGCACGGCCTGCTACTGATCGTTATCATGATATAAAATTACTCATATTGTGATGTAAAATTTTGTTCATATTGCCCACCCCTATTACCCAGTTATCATCACCACTTTTCAACCCATAGTCATGGCACAGCTGGCGCAGGTCATCTAAAAATAACCAATTAAAATGAGAAGGATAACATGAATGATCTAATTCCATCAATGTACACTATGCATTGTAAAATAAATGGTACAGGTGAAGTTCTGCTAAACAAATCTAAGCACACTGAAATGTTTTCTCTAAAATACTCAGCAATTACATTAAACATAACGCTGTTTTGGAGAAGAGTTCCAGCTATTTCCTTCCTTAATTCTTCCACTCCCTCTGCCATATTTAGGAAAACACTTAGTTCCTCTCTGAGTACACATTCTGCAAACTAAAAAAGAAGAAAAGAAGAGAAAAGGCAATTTGATTATCAAGAGAACTCAAACATAAATTAGACATCAACAGACCATATACACCATAATTATTATACATTGTGTTTCCCAAGATCATGCTTTAGGGGATTGACAGTTTAGGAGAATAACATACATGAGCTATTTTGCATCACTTACTTTCAAAGCAAAGACGCCACAGGATGTGCCATCTTGTTGTTTTGGGTGAGGCAGTGTATCGTTTGACCACCTTGACACATTGCATCCCTTGTGTCGCAAAAAATCCCTTAACATATGAAAATCATTATTATTGTAACACTGAAATATAACTGATTTTATTTTGCAAGAAATTATAGATTTAGCACATAAAAAGCACATTTTGTAGATTCTTCAACTACCTTGTTACATCCTGGCATTGTTAAAGATTTGACAAACTTTCTCCCATGGGGTCAAGGAACAAAGCCTTCCTTTGGGATGGAAGTTTTTTAATCATTAAAAATTTTAATAGTTGAAAAATTGTGTGCCTTTTATATACTGTATTTGAGACAATGATGAATTGTGACTGTGTGATTTTGGTAGATGTTTGGTTGAATTTGTACTGGTGAGTTCTTTACATAAAACACTTCTTTGAGAGGGACTAGTATGACCTCTTTGACCTCTCTAATGAACCTCCTCTACACAAAGTCATAGATTGTGTTATCTCTCTTGCAGTCTATGAAGACAAACACACATTCAAAGTTTATGATATTGTAAACAATTGTGGCTACTGGCTACCATAAACTGGCAATACAATAAAAATAATTAACCCATTTTGAAAACTATTTTAGCACCCAGAGGGAGGTAGAATCTAGGCAGGTGGGAAAATATGACTCCGCCCAGTTGTTAGCCCACGGATTAATAAGACTGTCTATGTCAAAAGAATCAAATGCAGTATGGGACATGTAGTGTTGCTTGTGTTTATATACCAAACCTATTTTTATGACTATCTGAGCATCCAGCCAAAAGAATGAGGGAGGTAGAATCCGGGCAGGTGGTTATAAATGACTGTGCCCAGTTATTACCCCCTTGAATAATAAGACTGTATATGTCCAAATAGTCAAATGCTTTATGGGACATACAGTGTTGCATTTATTAATCCACCAAACCTATTTTTATGACTATCTGTGCATCCATCCAGAAGAATGAGGGAGTTAGAATCTATATATGTGCTGAAAAAGACTCTACCCATAATAAACAGATACTATTCTGGTATATGACAATGTTTTTTTTTTTTTTCTGCCAGTGTTGCAAGATAGGCAATTACAGCACATTTTCTGTGACTACTAACAGATTTATGAAATAAAATACTACTAATCATTGTGCATGTAAAACACACAAATTTGTGAATTTGTACAATATTGTTTCATTTCAGTAGCATGTAATAATGACAAAAAACATATATTTAAAAAATATGTAATTATTTCGTGAGCAGCTGACACTGTAGTGTAAAGTTCTACTTATACTGATTTTACTTTTAAGCAGACCAAGAAAATGACCTCAAATGACCCATCAACGTGTTAAATGACATGAGCTGCGTATAAACACCAATATAACTATGGTCATACACACGTTTGGCAAAGACCTTTGAAACGAGGAGGTTTGAAAGCCATTGAGTGTAATTTCTGAGTCTGTGGTGCCATCTACAGGTAAAACAACGTGATTTGCCCACTCAGCTGAACAAGGCGAAGCCTTTGAATTTTCCGAGTTTCTACTGCCATCTAGAGGAAACACAGCGGTACTGTGTGCGTGCACGCGAAGTGGGGTAGGCTCCAGCCAGACAGTCGGAATTAGGCACAAACACCTGCCGCAAATTTTCATTCTTAGTGAATTCCCCCCATTTGTTGCATTATTATTTTATTATCTATTGTGGTATGCCGACATGCAACAAAGTGGTAGCACATTTAAGTAATCACTGTCTTAATCAAATAAATTCCTTCAAACAATACTCTTTAATTTATTTCAAAGATTTAATGCCATTGACTTTGGCAGCTTTGGCAAAGCTAATAAAAGTGTTAGACTAGTTCTTCCTCAGAGGTGCTCCTTAGCAGCCTGGTAACTTCTTAACAAAACTTAAATTTCCCTTAAGCGTATTTTTCAAAGTTGTAATGTAAATCAAACGGAAGAAAAAACAATAATCACCATTTCATTATGAATCGGAGTCAAAAGCTTAGCACTCTTAAAAACTCTTCCTCTCGAAATCAACCATATAGATGTTCAAAAAAACTATCGGGGCACAAAAGAATAATATCTCGCGTTTTAAGTGATCGTCTCTCAGTTTCTGACATTCTCTTCTTTTGTCTGCAGTAGGCTAATGGCTACTTCAAATTGTGGTTTGCGGATCTTAAGCGCGGCCGCGCAACTGTACCACGCAGAGTGAATGTTTCCTTGACCCTGAAAGCGCGTCCATGGCCAGGCGCTAAAGTTTGAGCGCTCGAGATCTGCAACAACATAGTAAACAAGACTCACTGTATGTTCTTTGTTGCAATGCTCTAAATATGCATCTTTTGTGGATTTTCCAATCGCCAGAGATTAAACTAAACTATCAAAACTGTCGCACTACACAGTTTTCGTTTTGCAGTCCGTTCGAAAATCTAGGGTGGCCAGAGGAATCGTCAGGGTGGCCCAATCAACATGGGTAGATTTTTGCCCATAATGGCAATTTCATGTGCTATGTGTTCTGACCATCTCATCCAGTGTGAGCATGTGTTGAACGCATGCCTCTTCACAGTTTGATGTCAAAAGTAGAGAATAACGTGATTATTTCAAATGTCATGTAAACATGGATTTCTTGCCTTGTCAGATTTTAGAGAGTAATCAGCATATTAGTGTGCATGTAAATGGGCTCAATGTTGTAGCAAACTTAGATATTATCACAAGTTATGCTTTAACTATACACTGGCAACCAAAAGTTTGGAATAATGTACAGATTTCTGCCATTATGGAAATTAATTGGTAATCGTATTCACCAAAGTGGCATTCAACTGATCACAATGTATAGTCAGAACATTAATAACGTGAAAAATTACTATTACAATTTGAAAAAAAATGACAGCTTTGCAGATCCTTGGCATTCTAGCTGTCAGTTTGTCCAGATGCTCAGGTGACATTTCACCCCACGCTTCCTGTAGCACTTGTCATAGATGTGGCTGTCTTGTCGGGTACTTCTCACGCACTTTACAGTCTAGCTGATCCCACAAAAGCTCAGTGGGGTTAAGATCCATAACACTCTTTTCCAATGATCTGTTGTCCAGTGTCTGTGTTTCTTTGCCCATTCTAACCTTTTCTTTTTGGTTTTCTGTTTAAAAAGTGACTTTTTCTTTGCAATTCTTCCCATAAGGCCTGCACTTCTGAGTCTTCTCTTTACTGTTGTACATGAAACTGGTGTTGAGCGGGTAGAATTCAATGAAGCTGTCAGCTGAGGACATGTGAGGCGTCTATTTCTCAAACTAGAGACTCTGATGTACTTATCCTCTTGTTTAGTTGTACATCTGGCCTTCCACATCTCTTTCTATCCTTGTTAAAGCTATTTGCCCTTTGTCTTTTAAGACTGCAGTGTACACCTTTGTATGAAATCTTCAGTTTTTTGGCAATTTCAAGCATTGTATAGCCTTCATTCCTCAAAACAATGATTGACTGATGAGTTTCTAGAGAAAGCTGTTTCTTTTTTGCCATTTTTGACCTAATATTGACCTTAAGACATGCCAGTCTATTGCATACTGTGGCAATTAAAAAACAAACACAAAGACAATATTAAGCTTAATTTAACGAACCAAATAGCTTTCAACTGTGTTTGATATAATGGCAAGTGATTTTCTAGTACCAAATGAGCAATTTAGCATGATTACTCAAGGATAAGGTGCTGGAGTGATGGCTGCTGGAAATGGGGCCTGTCTAGATTTGATCAAAAATGACTTTTTTCAAATAGTGATGATGCTGTTTTTACATCAGTAATGTCCTGACTGTACTTTGTGATTAGTTGAATGACACTTTGGTAAATTAAAGTACCAATTTCCTTCCGAAACAGCAAAATCTGTACATTATTCCAAACTTTTGGCCGCCAGTGTATATTTAAAAATTATTAAAAATTTTACAAAAAAAAATGTATCAATATGCTGTCAAAAAAATAAAAGAGTGATTATTTTGTTTTCTGTCATTTATTTCAAACATCAAAACTCTAGTATAAATTTTGTCACACAGGGGTCAGCCTCAGACTTAGACCTGTTTGGTACATTTGGTTGGCATACATAGAGACAAGTTTGTCTACACTTGTGATTGTCATCATCAGTATTAAAAAAAAAAAACAAACAGACAAAAAAAAAAAATTAGAAAAAAGCTCCTAACTGGGTCAGATGAAGTTGATCTTCAAATCTAGTGATGTGCACATGTTTGTGTGATGGTAAGGTTTAGGTTTAGGTTTAGGTTTAGGGGTAGAGTTGGAAAATAGATAATGTCATTAGCCTGATATGAAATCAGTGGAAGTCTAGATGTCCTCACTAATATAGTCAAACAAACTATATTTTTAATAACTTTTCACAGCAACAACTCTGTTCTTTCGCTTCATTTTAATCTAAATTTGGTTATATTTTTGTTTGTTAACACTGTACAATAAGGTGCTATTCATTAACATTAGTAAATGCATTCCTATATATTTACTCTGCATTTTTACAATGAGAATAAATTTATTCATCCATAAGCTGAAAACTGTTGCTTTCAGAGGCTTTATATGGGCTTAGTATGAAAATAAGGTGCATTTCGAACTGTTCTGAGACCAGTGCAGACAGACATGATCTTTCATTCAAAAAATTCACAAAAATCTAACCTTTAACTGAAGTAAAACAGTTGAAAGAGGGGAAATATCTCATTATTAAATAAATATTTTTCTCCAAAACACATTGGCCACAATTATTGGCACCGCTAGATATTCTTATGAGTAAAATATATCTGAAGTTTATTCCCATTCATATTTTATTTTTTTTTTAACTAGGAACATGAAATTGTTCAGCCATGACTTCCTGTTACACAGGGGTATAAATATGAGGTAACACAGGCCAAATTCCCTAAATAATCAGACACAGTGGGTTAGACTAAAGAATATAGTTCTGATGTGCAGCAAAAGGTTGTTGAGCTTCACAAAATGGGAAGTGGCTATAACTGAAAATACCCATTTCCACCATCAGGGCAATAATTAGGAAGTTCCAATCAACTGGAGATGTTAAGAATTGGCCTGGGAGTCATGTGATGCCATGCGAGGAGCGGACGTGTAAACGACGGAATCTGCGCACTTTGCTAGTTTTTAATTATTTTTATGTCATTAACCAGTGAGATTTGATACACCCTGCTACATATCTGTTCTTTAAAGTCAACATGGCAAAGAATTCAAAATCCTCGGGCTCTGGAGATATTAAAAGACACTTACGTTCTCAAGCTGGTGCCTCGGATGGGCCCGCGGACCATGGACTCGGTTTGGAGAAATTCGGCAGCAACAGGCGAGCATGTCTGTGATGTTGACGAAAGTTGTTGCTAACTTAGAGGATCTTGCTGTAATATGTCGATCGATTACTGCAATGGAAACAAAATTTTCTGAGTTGGTTACAAGAATCGGGGATGTCGAGAGACGGATCGATTATCTGGAGTCATCAAAGAGGGAATTAGCTGCTAATCCACAAGTGACCAAGATAGATTTGGAATGCGTTTTGGAAAAACTGGAGGTTTTGGAGAATCGTAATCGGCGAAACAACGTCCGAATTGTTGGAATTCCTGAGCATGAGGAAGGTCAAGATATGGTGAAATTCCTAGACGAACTCTTCCCGAGTCTGCTTGACATAACAGGCCACAAGCTGGAAATCGAGCAAGCTCACAGAGTCCCAGCTCGCAGATCAGCTGAGGGAGACCAGCCCTGATCAATTCTGGCCAAATTTCTGAGATCATCCGATAAAGATCTCGTGTTGTGCGAGGCGAGGACCAAAGGAAAGCTTTCTTGGAAGAATCACAGCATTTTCACGTTCCCAGACTTTGTGAATTCAACAAGAGAGAAACGTGATTGATTCAAGGAATGCAAGAAACTCTTACATCAATGGAAGATCGCATTTGCACTGATGTTTCCGGCCAAACTGAGAATAGATACTAAGGATGGCCGCAAAATATAAATTTATATAAATAAATTTATATAAAATATAAAACAGCGAAGTTTTTCATAAAATTGATGGACTGAGGAAGTCATAGTGTGTTTCTCACATTGTCTCCAGGTGAGCTTGTCTCGCTGAACATACACTTGACCGTCCGAGGAAACTGGGCACCTGTTTTTGTTTTTTTTTGTGCGTGTATAATATATAACACTCCTTTGGGACAGTTGTGTATGAATCTGCTCATTCTTCGTGCTTGTACCTCCTGTTGGCTGGAGTTTGTTTTGTGGAGTATTTTTTGCAGGACATTGGAAGGATTAGGTCATCTGCTGCACTTATGAAACAGACGGCTCACTGAACATTCGCTTGACTGCCCGAAGAAACTGAACAGGATTTATTTTTTTATTTTTTTTTGAGCTGGTTCAGCTAGCAGCTGGAGTTTATTTTGTGGAGGAACAACCTTCAATACAGTTTTGTGAATGCATCTTCACGTTCTTTGTGTTTATTCTGCATATTGGCTGGAGTTTGTTTTATAGATTATTTTCTGTTATGTAATTCTCTCTCACAGAATTTGTATAGAAACACTGGACTTGAGCAATCCGACGGCAAAGTTGTCGTGGGAACTCTCGTAGGCGTGTATGGACTGTTTGAGTTTAGAGGGATGGATGCTGGTTAACGTTGTTGTGTCACGTTTTTCTTTTTTCTGTTTGTTTGGTTTAGGTAGAAGTTCGGGGTCTGACTGTTGCACTAATGTTGGAATGTGGTCTTTATCATTTTATTTTTGACACACAATTTTTTCTGATATGTCAAAATGTCAAATGTTAATATGAGTGGATTGTCTCTCTCCACGTGGAATGTCAATGGGTTGGGGCACCCCATAAAAAGAAGGAAGGTTATTTCTTTTCTTAAACATAAGAAATATGATATACAGGTGCATCTCAATAAATTAGAATGTCATGGAAAAGTCCATTTATTTCAGTAATTCAACTCAAATTGTGAAACTCGTGTATTAAATAAATTCAATGCACACAGACTGAAGTAGTTTAAGTCTTTGGTTCTTTTAATTGTGATGATTTTGGCTCACATTTAACAAAAACCCACCAATTCACTATCTCAACAAATTAGAATACATCATAAGACCAATAAAAAATTTTTTTTAGTGAATTGTTGGCCTTCTGGAAAGTATGTTCATTTACTGTATATGTACTCAATACTTGGTAGGGGCTCCTTTTGCTTTAATTACTGCCTCAGTTCAGCGTGGCATGGAGGTGATCAGTTTGTGGCACTGCTGAGGTGGTATGGAAGCCCAGGTTTCTTTGACAGTGGCCTTCAGCTCATCTGCATTTTTTGGTCTCTTGTTTCTCATTTTCCTCTTGACAATACCCCATAGATTCTCTATGGGGTTCAGGTCTGGTGAGTTTGCTGGCCAGTCAAGCACACCAACACCATGGTCATTTAACCAACTTTTGGTGCTTTTGGCAGTGTGGGCAGGTGCCAAATCCTGCTGGAAAATGAAATCAGCATCTTTAAAAAGCTGGTCAGCAGAAGGAAGCATGAAGTGCTCCAAAATTTCTTGGTAAACGGGTGCAGTGACTTTGGTTTTCAAAAAAAACAATGGACCAACACCAGCAGATGACATTGCACCCCAAATCATCACAGACTGTGGAAACTTAACACTGGACTTCAAGCAACTTGGGCTATGAGCTTCTCCACCCCTCCTCCAGACTCTAGGACCTTGGTTTCCAAATGAAATACAAAACTTGCTCTCATCTGAAAAGAGGACTTTGGACCACTGGGCAACAGTCCAGTTCTTCTCCTTAGCCCAGGTAAGACGCCTCTGACGTTGTCTGTGGTTCAGGAGTGGCTTAACAAGAGGAATACGACAACTGTAGCCAAATTCCTTGACACGTCTGTGTGTGGTGGCTCTTGATGCCTTGACCCCATCTTCAGTCCATTCCTTGTGAAGTTCACCCAAATTCTTGAATCGATTTTGCTTGACAATCCTCATAAGGCTGTGGTTCTCTCAGTTGGTTGTGCATCTTTTTCTTCCACACTTTTTCCTTCCACTCAACTTTCTGTTAACATGCTTGGATACAGCACTCTGTGAACAGCAAGCTTCTTTGGCAATGAATGTTTGTGGCTTACACTCCTTGTGAAGGGTGTCAATGATTGTCTTCTGGACAACTGTCAGATCAGCAGTCTTTCCCATGATTGTGTTGCCTAGTGAACCAAACTGAGAGACCATTTTGAAGGCTCAGGAAACCTTTGCAGGTGTTTTGAGTTGATTAGCTGATTGGCATGTCACCATATTCTAATTTTTTGAGATAGTGAATTGGTGGGTTTTTGTTAAATGTGAGCCAAAATCATCACAATTAAAAGAACCAAAGACTTAAACTACTTCAGTCTGTGTGCATTGAATTTATTTAATACACGAGTTTCACAATTTGAGTTGAATTACTGAAATAAATGAACTTTTCCACGACATTCTAATTTATTGAGATGCACCTGTAGTGTTATTTCAAGAAAAGCATCTTCCCCTGCAAGAAGCTAAAAAATTTGGGACAATATGTGGTGGACATGTTTTCTTTAGTGCTGGCTCGAGTAAGAGCAGGGGAGTCATTACATTGATAAGTAAGCATCTACAATTCAAATGTCTCAAACAGATTAAAGCTAAATTTGGAAGAGTCATTATTGTTTAAGCAGAAATGCAGGGGCAAAGGTTGATTTTGGCTAATATTTATGATCAGGGCTTTTTTATAGATCTTGAAGGGATGTTGCAAGCCCCTGGCACCCCTCATGATATAATATTGGGAGGAGACTTTAATCTTTTGATGGACTCAATCCTTGATCATAGTGAAGCCAAAGTGTGCAAGCCCCCTAGAGCAACATTGACGCTCCACAGGATGTGTAAAAATCTTAGTCTTACAGATATTTGAAGACTTTCAAACCCATCTGGGAGGGACTATACATTTTTTTTCATCAGTCCATAAGATTTATTCTAGAATAGATTTTTTTTCTTGATAAGTCCCTCATTTCATCTGTTGTGGATTGCTCAACTGGAAACATTTTAGTCTCAGATCACGTCCTTTTGTGTTTAGAGGTGTTGCCACATACGGAGAAAAAGAAATCATATAGTTGCCACTTTAATGTATCCCTTTTGCAAAATCTGATAACTTTAATGGTTCAGCCCACGTGCTTTTTATAGAGGAGCGAAAACGGCCACATTGGTCACTTCCTGGATGTGAGAGCAGATGAGGAAACGGTAAAAGAATAACAGTAGCGCTTACTCTTTCGTGCTGTTCTGAAACAATAAATAAAGCTGGACTTTAACTGGATTGCGGTGTAAGTTCCGATTCTTTTTTGTTCATCTAAAACACAGACTCTGCGCTAGTGGTCGCCTGCTGTTTGATATAATTACTCATTAAAGACAATGTAACAATCGTAGTGTAGAACATACATTACAAAATTCGTATTAAGTCATACACATGTAATGCCTTCGATTAGATCAAGAAGCTGTAAAATGCTCTGCCTTTTAACCGTTAGTTTATTACGTCAACGCCCTCTACTACACTGTTTACTGTTTTCAGTTGTGTCGTCTTCTCCTCGTCTAACAAGACACGAGTCATTTAAATTATTTATATCTGACTAAAAAGTTTTTCGTATTACATGAAATACTTTTTAGACTGACGTACAATAATTTAAATCTTGTCAATCTTTCTCCATTATAGCGTCGGGAGGTTTTTTTTTATTTTTATTTTTTTTTCACTATGAGTCAAACACTCAAGTTGTCATTATGTAAACCAATGACAAATGTTTATTTTATTTATTATTTATTTATTTTTATTTGTACTGTTACACTTGGGGTATGACGCAGCTTCAAATGGACATTAATTTGTGCTTTTGTAATTTCAAAAAGTTGCTCTAGAGAGAATAAAGCTTTTTTGATTGAATAAAGAGGTAGTTTTTATCTGCCTTAGTTCAAGAATCACTCCAATCTGACTCCAAGCACTACACTATAAATAAACCAATTGCATAACTTCCTCCTCAGTTCATAGGATGTTCCTTCAGTCAAGGCAAAATTTCAAAATACTTTGCAGTTTTAATGTTTTTTTCTTTCTTTCTTTTTTCTTTCTTTCTTTCATTTTTTTTTAATTTTTTTTTTATTTTTTGTCCACACCACAAGATAACCGAAATATAGGCATTAAGCAGAATATTTCCCGAAATCAATATATATTTAATTAAAAGCAAATCATAAATCTGTTGTCAACAATGTTTTCAGTGGATGCTGGGTTATCTGACATCCTTCCTCAGTACAGGACAGTCCTGTATTGTATTACAATTCACAAATATAGCTTTGATGATTAAATGTTTTTCAAAAGTTACAAGATTGTGTTCTTTTTCATTGACCGTTTGAGGTAATCCATACATTTGTGTTTTCCCAGACACCCAGCAAAGGATGCAGGGTGCAATTGCACGGGTTTGCATGGTGGTAGCGGCTGCTATCCTCAACCACCCATTGCTCTTCCCCAATGAGAATACCACCATCCCTGAGCAAGATGATGACCTCCTGGCCAGAATGAAAGAGCACCAGGAAAAACTTGAGGCTGAACAGGAGCGCCTGGAACAGGAGATCTCTAAGGCAGAACAAGCTCTGACTGGTGATCAGGACAGTTATGGCTGGTACTTCTGGAGTGCCCTTTGCCTTGTCATTTTCTTGACAATTGAGGTTTGCAGGCAGGATACAGTCCATGTGGAAATTCCTGAGCCTGTTGAAGATGAGGATGGATATTCCAGTGCTGGATATCTCAGTGCTAAGGCTGTAGCCTTAGATAACGGCATCCTAAATAACTTCTGCAGGACCCGCTTCCATCCTTACGCCCATGAGAGTGGAAGAGTACGGGAATTTGTCGAGGGCTTTGCAGATGATTTGCTGGAGGCTTTGAGAAGTGTTTGTGATCGAGAGGCTGACTTGGAGGTTGAGGACTTTGTTGGTATAGGCAGTGTATTTGAGTCCTGGAGAGTGTGTAAGCCTCCGACGTGTGACCTCATTGTGCCCTTTGCTCCCCCTCAGCCATACAGGTTCCAGTTTCAGCTCTGGTGTGACCCTTCCATTGATATCCCACTAGATCTTCAAGGATGTGGAACGATTAAACTAATAAAGCCAAATGGGGACTGTCTATGTGGCTCAACCAATCTCGGTGATGACATGCTGTGTCTGCTTCACAATAGAAATGACAGTGAAAAGCTTGGCGAAGTCACTTTGGAGGAACTCCTCTGTGCAAGGGACACTGCATATTTGTCGAAAGATCAGATCATGAGATGGTTCCAGATCTCAGTGACCAAAGCATGGGGACAGATCTCTCATAAGTATGAGTTTGAGCTGGCCTTTCGGAACCTGGACTTTCCTGGAGCACTGCAAATCAGATTTAGGTCTGGAAAGACTGTCGATCTTAACGTTACGCCAGCTGTTCAGGTTGAAGACACCGATGCATACCTAATCTCTAATTTCCCCTCTGATACCAGTAACTCCTCAGACTCTCACTGGCAACTCTCACTCACAGTTTATGAAAAGAATCTGCTCAAACACTTCACTAAAAAACTTCCTACAAATTCTTGTCACATTCACTGTCTTCAGATAGTGTCTTTCTTGCACAAAAAGCAGACAGCTTTGACTGGGATATGTGCCCTTACAAATTATCATATTAAGACTGCATTCCTACATCTGCTATTGTGTAAACCTTCTTCAATGTGGAAGCCGCAGAATCTTGATAACAGATTACAGGATTTGCTCAGCTTCCTTCAGAAAAGTCTGGAGGAAAAGAGACTCTATCATGTCATTGTCGGGAACCCTTGCATCCCAACTGAAATTCAGATTCCCATAATATTTTGTACAGCAGAGCCACTAAACCTATTTAGGCCTCTTGTTTTACAGAGGCAAATATACACCAGAATGGTGGAGCATTTTCAGGAGATGATCAGAAATACCTCTGTGCTTGTTCAAGAATATTCTCCTCACTTTCCTAATGGTCACACGGGCCATGAACTCAGCTCAACAGCCCAGATGTAGATTGACTCATGGCTCTGACAGGAGTTACTGGTTGAGTAAACTGGTTTTGAGTGCTGGGGATTTCTAAAACCTAATAACATGATTACGTTTTGCACTTTGAATGTTAATTGCATTTTAAAGGAATATTCCGTGTCCAATTCGAGTTAAGCTCAATTGACAACTTTTGTGGCATTATGTTGATTACCACAAAAAATTATTTCGACTCTTCCCTCCTTTTTTTTTTATTTTTTTTTCTCCCCTTTTCTCCCCAATTTGGAATGCCCAATTCCCAATGCGCTCTAAGTCCTTGTGGTGGCATAGTAACTCGCCTCAATCCGGGTGGCGGAGGACGAATCTCAGTTGCCTCCACGTCTGAGTCATAGCGCGTGTGAAGGCTTCACTCTATTCTCCGCGGCATCCACGCACAACTCACAATGCTCCCCACCGAGAGCGAACCACATTATAGCGGCCACGAACAGGTTACCCAATGTGACTCTACCCTTCCTAGCAACCGGGTCAATTTGGTTGCTTAGGAGACCTGGCTGGAGTCACTCAGCACACCCTGGATTCAAACTTGTGACTCCAGGCCCCCAATTTAAGTGCTTTTTATAAAATTATAAGCTTCACATTTCCGCCTTTAGTTTAAATGCTCTAAACATTGACCTCACTGTAACTTAGATTTTTACTGTTTTAAAGAAAAGGACGGACGAGTTGAAATAATTTTTTTTTTGTGGTAATCAACATTGTCACAAATGCATTTCATTGAGCTTAACTTGTATTGAACCCAGAATATTCCTTTAAGCACTGACTGTTACTAATGCCACTAATGTAAAACTTGTGTTATTCATCATCTGTGTGTGGCAGCTGATCCTACAATCCTTTTTTACTAAGCAAACACATTAATTACAAATCATAATGAAATCTTTAAGTTATGATAAACATGTAAACTCTATAACATTAATACAGTACTTTTCAGTATTATCAAGAATTATAATCTTATTTGTCAGCTGTCAAATGTCAGCACATAGCTGACAAATGTATTTTTACCCTCAAGAATCTGGCACTGTCATACCAGAGATAAAGAACATATTTGCATTAATTTTTGGCAGTCCATTTCTTATGAAGCACAAAGCAGTTATCTGAATCCAAACTAGATTTTTTACATTTTATGAAGAAAATGGGAGTGGTACACTCTAAAAAGTGGTATCTTGCAGTTGTTACCTTATGGAGCTATTTGTACCTGATTATCTTACCCTTAATGGTGCACTCAGTAATTTTTTTCCCCTCATTTAAAAAGTTTTACTTCTGCAGAAATTAATAGTATTTTTGAAACACGTTTAAAATCATGATCACTCATGTGAGATGAAGGGTTCAGTCATACTGGTAACCTTATAAAAGCTCTTTCATTCTACATAAGGCAGTGGCGCCTCATGGGTGCAGCCATGTTAGCATCACATGACCAGCTGAATACTACTCTCTTAATCTCAGTAACTACCCTTTTATTGGACACTTTCATTCATGGTTTAATTAATCCTGGCTTACTGTTCATAGTGAATTTCTACAGTGGCATTGGTAACTGAAATCTAGTGTTTGAATGATGCAGCATCCAGGCCACTAGGTGTCAGTGTAAGCCAATGTAAGCCACTTCGACATACTTCAAACTATTACTGAGTGCACCTTTAAAATTAGTTTTGTTGGTGTAACCTTATGTATTCATGCACTGCTATTTAATCAAGTCTCTGAGATATGTTGGTCCCTAGATGGCTTTGGTTTCTCCAGTCTAAAAGGGGTTGTGTTTTCAAACATGCACGTTCTGACACCGATTATGCTAAATAACCCGACAACCTGTGTTCGGTGTAAGGTCATAAACGCCGTAAGAATAAACCGATCAACATGGTAGATTATTGACCATTTCCACGATTCAGCGTTTTAAACACCTTTACCAACATTCTTTCTGGCAAATGTTGTGCACATGCCTCTTCACAATCTGATGTCAAAAGCAGAAAATAACTAGATTATTTCAAATCTCATGTAAACGCAGGTTTCTTGCTTTGTCTGATTTTCAGCAGTTATTAGTGTATTGGTGTGCATGTAAACTGATAAATTGAAGAAAACTATTGCAGTGTTTACCCACACATATTTGGTGCTTAATGTAAATATCAAATATCATTAATTGTTATTAGGGTTGTGGTAATTCCTAGTACCTAGAAAACAACTACTACAATGCTGCCATTACAAAAAATGTATATTTAGGTATTTCACAATGATATTTAATATTACATAATGTTCTGACAATACACAGCTAACCCAAAAAGTATGTGGACACTTAAGCCACACTTATGTCTGCACCAATGAGGTATCATTCATGTCTGTAGCAGAAACGGTGCGAGACGAGTTACATGCCAAAGTTGAATACTTAGGGATAGAGGCTGGCTGAAATACTCACTAAGCAAGCACCACTACTGAACAATTGAAAATGGTGCACAGTGCACAAACCTGTTTCACAGCTCTAAGGCCTGTATTTCCTGTATAATGCACTGCCTAAAGTTTAAGATAGTATTCTGGTCTTCTTTTATCAGAATGGAACCAGCATTACTTTTGACAATTAGTAGGATACATATTTTTTTTGTTCACCATCACAAAAAAGATTGGGAATAAAGAAGACATACATATTTTGCCCATTATATTTTTTGTACACATGGTTTATTTATGTTTATGTATAAATGACAAACATGTTTATATTATATCAGTTGTAAAGCATCTATTGGCATTATGTGACAATCTCAGATTTGGAGTTAAAAGCATAATTAAATCAAAATAAAATACTTAGGCTAAGAAAGAGTAATGATAAAAAGACCACACACAGATGGACAAATGTCACCCTGTCTTAGAACAAAAAGATGATTTGCTCTATAATCCATAGTCAAAATTGGGTTTTCCATCCATGTAGGTGTCGAAAAAGACCTTGTGATCATCTGTGCTAAACATGGTGGCTTTAACACTGGGATCCTTTAACATGCGTTCAATCCACAGTCTTAACTCAGGAGTGTTCTCCAAACAACTGAAACATAAATAGAGGGTATTTATTTATGTGCAGCGCTATTAGACTTTACAAGCATTTACATCAGTTATCCTTATGAATTATAATTATATTATAAATGATTCATTGTTTATTATTCATCTGTATTGGTGACAGACATGGTGGAATGAACAAGTTATTGTGAAGACAAGTACCTTTTTGTGTCTGTACAAGGTTCACTGTACCAAAGTGCTTTTCAGTTCAGTTAAAACCAAAGCCCTACCCTGCCTTTGTTAGTCTGACAGAGTCATTCATCTTGCTGGCATTGCTGTTTGAATGAACCTCCATGACTCCCACAATTTCAAAGCCCTCATGTTTTCTATTATACATCCACTAGATGCAGATTTTAATATATGTAATAAAACAAATAAAAACATACTGTTTCAGGCCCATCATCTCTATCCTCTCAAACCACGGCCATATCATGTAGTCAATCATTGTGATTGAATCTCCTCCAAAGAATATGGTCTTCTTGTTCGCCAGAGTCTGCCAAAAAACAATATCAAACAGAACGCACTTGGAAGGTGATAAAAGACGTGAAACTAAGAATGTATATATCCTTATAAGATCCTTACTTTATTCCTTAAAGGTGCAATATGTAACAATTTTCATGTAATATTCGCCTTTTTGTTTTTGCTAATGTGTGAACGGCTTGTGACGCAACTTAAAAAATGAACCCTTCCCAGACTTCCTAGGTTGCCTATTAAAGCCTGTAGACTGATTTTCATGCGAAGGGAGCGGGTCGCTTTTGCTGGGAAAATCCAAAGGATGTGACGTTTATGCGTGCTCCCGAGAGCCTTGCCTCAGCGCTTCCCTTCCGCTATACAACAGCGACAACAAACTGCAACACTAGGTAACGTTATCTTAGAGATGGAATCCAGCAAACGGCCGGCTCCCTGCACAACACCGACTCCTGCACAAACTCCAAGTAAAAAAATACAATAAACATTTATCTATATGAGGGTATTTTTGGAGCAAAACAACTGAGCGCCTGTGACAGTGGAATTTGTAGTTGTAGAGATTAGCCACACGTGTATCAGTCAATTTGAAGTCGTGCGCTCTCCCTTTTGCAACACATCTCTATGTAAAATATGGAGCAAAAGTGATTTGTGCATATGTAGAGGCAGCGGCTGGCACTGTTCAAAGATCAGAGAATTTTGTCCAATCAGAAGAGCTAGTTTGGGTGCCTTTCCATTGGCGGAACTTGGCGACTGAACGAGTAGGAAAAAAAAACTTCCATGAGCATCTTCCCGAGCTGGCAGTGGCAAATACCAATAAAGGTATGTTTTTTTTCTTTCTTTTTCTGAAATCACTCTCCGTTATACATTTGTTTATAGTTTAAATATGCGCGCTGGTCAGCTATGTTGGTAATCAGTGTTTCTTTGTTAGGTTACCTTTCGTGAAACAAGAAAGGCTAAACTAATGCTAGACTACCTGCACTGTTAACTTTGCTATTCAGTCGTTTCATATTAAATGATACCCTCATATTAAACGATTTATTCCTTATATTCCTTTTATTAATTAGTCAGGGCATTTGATTCATGAAGGGACCTTCGCTTGGTTTTGGGGATCAAAACCGACCCTGAATTGGCGTTCTTCTTATTGGACAGGTAAGCTTGCATAACTGCAAAGCATGTGAAATATAGTGCCATAAGGATTGATCTGTGTAATTTTAGCTAACTTGATCTTCCCTTCACAGTCATAATCAATGCTAATCTGTAATTATTCAGCAAGGTAAACTACACTAACACATGAAATTAATGCTAGACAACGTTCAAGATAATGCAAAAATACCCTTTCATTAGTGTAACGTAACTTGGTTATACAGAAAATATATACATTCTATTATTATAAAACAATAGTGCATCGATATATCAAAATGACAGTTGTGATGGAATCACATCAATACTGAATTGTGTCGACATATTTATAATGTACAGTCTATTTTATAAACAGCTACTGTCATCATCCACCAAATTTAGCTATCAGCTATTGATAAAGCTGGCTAGCATGCTAACTTGACATAGGCTATCGTATAAATGCAGTCAATGTATCATGCAAAGAAAAGTGATTACTTCAAACTACAGTCTTGCATAGTCAGACCTATATCCACACTTTGTTTTCGCCCTGTTCCGCCCTGTTTATATATCAAATATAATATACAGTCTCAAAGTTTGTAGTAAAACAATCATAACTGTGTAATTTGAATTATGCTACCTCATCTGTCAGCATGATGTCGGTGAATCACGTTCAGTCTTTTTGTATGTTACGTCATGGTTTTGGTCGCTGCAACAGGTAGCTGGCTGCAGTTCACTTAACGGCCACAGGTGTCATTAATAACAAGGGTTTCTGAATCTTACATACTGCACCTTTAACAGAGTCAATGCATTTCAACAGACCTGATTTAGTTTGGAGAGTTTTTCTTTAAATTCTATTTCAGGTGTTGAGACATCCTCTCCATTTTTCTTGCCCATAGAGATTTTATAGAAGTATGGAATCACCTGAATTGGGAACCCATTGACATTAATGTGTGCATATATTTCTTCAAAGTAATGCAAAAATTAAAATCACTACCAGATCATCTATATTTTATGTCCTGATTACAATTAGACTTATGATGGGGCAGATATAGAATCTACTGGAAGATGCTTTATAATTATTATACGTTTCCAGATGACATCTGTGAGACTGCTTACCTTTGAGTAATTCTCCAGCAACATTTTCTGTTGGGCCCTCTCAAAAGGGTCAGATGGGATCAGTTTCTTCTCAGGGTAGACCTCATCCAGGTACTCACAGGTGATAAGTGACTCGTATATCACCTGACCACTTGGGGTTTCCAATGCTGGCACTGTTCCAGCAGGATTCTTTTCCAAATACCAATTAGGCTTATCTTTCAAATTGATGTTGACAGTGTCATATCTATAATTTATGATATATTTAAAAAGAAAATTTATTTTTTATTTTTTTTACACATTATGGATACCAGAAAACCTCTGACCTCTACCTAGCCCACTATTGCACAAGACATTAGTATTTGCACTCACTTAATTCCCTTGGCATTGAGGACCATTCTCGCTCTCTGAGCAAAAGGGCAGAATCTCATGCTGTAGAGTCGAAGATGACCATCTGGCACTGGTCCAGGAGCAGCGCTTTCTGTTGCACCAATGAAAAACGAGATAAAAAATGTAAATATTGATATTCTTTTTATAGTGGCTAATGGCTATGTAATAAAATGTATATAATTATTTGCATGATGTCACTAGTAATGTGGAACACCATGTTATTCATTATTTACGAAAAAATGTAATTGTATTACCCTATGAATCTTTCTTATCAGAACGAAATTAAAAAAAATGAGTATGCAATATTATCAAACAGTACT
Organism: Myxocyprinus asiaticus; assembly: GCF_019703515.2. NCBI lineage: Eukaryota > Metazoa > Chordata > Actinopteri > Cypriniformes > Catostomidae > Myxocyprinus > Myxocyprinus asiaticus. Next base: position 23,268,649 of record NC_059364.1, on the reverse strand, counting down.
GGTATTTCAAAAGTGCAATGTCATGGTATGAGTCTGATTACTAGAGCTGCAAGACTTGCCTACAACTGGGTTGGTATGCAAACTCTTGTGAGTAACGAGTATCCACACATACAGATATAATAAATTAACATCCGGATGTTTTTATGAAATGTTTTTCTAATTACACTAGTTAAAGAGTGTAGGCCAAAAACATGCCATATTTGTATTAAGTCTAATTTCCATGAATTATCTTACCTTTTCCTTGGACTTTTTGGGAAGAAGCCATTGCAGCGATCAGAGAGCTGACTTTAAGATCTGCAAAGGTAGAAAAGCATGTGCTTTGTGTGGATAAGAATCTAAAACTACATCTGTTACATAACGTGACGAATCCTGAAGGAAGGGAGATTACTGTGAAGGCCATAAACGCTCAACATGCTTTACTGAAATCGATCAAATATAACAACCGCATTCAAAAGATAGCTCACCTGTCGTTTCACTTCACCAATCGGCAAACTTAAGTAGAGTATTGGTTTGAAGGAAAGTTGAGTTTTTATGGAAGAGTAGGTGTGACTGAAGACAAATAACTCCTCCTCTTTCCACACTATGAAGCTTGTCCGTAAAACAAATTCACTGTATTTATTACAATTAGAAATGTATTCACTTATCCTAACGATTTACTTCTCTTATTAAGGAATTTGTGGCCTAAGCACTTACATTAATTCTTCTGTTAAAAACATGTATATTTGAGTTGGCATTATTTGTTTAAATCGCCATATTTAGTCATTTTCATGCAACGAAGTTATAAAATTGGCTATAACTTTACACAGAAAAGGTTAGTAAGTGATTTTATCACACTAAAATCATGTTAACACGCATATTGTTTAGGTCGTGTGGCTAAACTTTTGAAACAGTGAGTATTTTAACGTTTACGGATTGGCCCCCATTCACTGCCACTGAAAGTGCCTCACTGGAACCCAGATTTTTTATTTCTTAACTAAAAGGAGGGGCAAGTCACAATTATATTTTGTGGTAATGAACATTACGCCACAAATGCTGTAGACTGAACCCAGAATATTCCTTTAAAACCCATAAAGTGTTCATTCTTGCATTTTTTTTAAGTTAGCAAAACACCATATTTTAGCAATCTCCAAGAACAAATGTCTATAGTAGGCTAAATACAATAGTTACTCAAATAAATCTGTGGTAACTTGGTATTAACCACCACTTTAAGTAATACAGAAATAAAACAAAATTCTGAAAGCTCCTTGCACTGTTTAAATATCCAATGTAATTTTACAGCTATAAAACCACTGTAAACGATTTCCTCTTCAGACATGTTAACATGCACATTTTCTGATTCTGCAGTGTCATTTATCACTGGGTAGGAGTTGCAACAGGATGTCCTACTGTCAAATGACATTTATAACAGATTTTGTAATGTAGGATACACTTTGCAAGACAAGGAGAACATCTTATTGAATACAAAATCAATCTATTCCCATGCCAAATTCTTAATTCTTTTATTGGCACATACTCTTCACTGTTTTTGTTACTACTTTTGTTAACATGGGCGTCTTTGCAATGCCATGCAAATGTTTATTTAGCCATACTTTCTGCAGCTTCAGTATGATTCAGCTAATCACTTTGCCATTACATAAACCTTTCTTAAATTAACACTTTTTTTAGGCCATTTGCGAATTTGCATTAGTTCACCTATACAATTGACAGACTGCCCCTTCTGTTTTGCATCGTCATGCTCAGCAATGCATTAAACAGGCTATTTAAAAGGCAACAAGCAGAAAATTGTAAAAGTCTTTTTTTTATAATGGTCAGGGTGGAGTACTTAAAGAAAACAGGTAAGGAATTGAAAGATCACTTAACCCCTATGCTGCATTGTAAAGGCTAGTTCACACTGCCCCAACAACCACAAAATTACAATGGTTGTTGGGTTTTGTAGAATCCTTGAAGTACAATATAAATTCCATGGTACATAAATACAGTACAGTAATCATTCAGTATCATGGTATATACTGTATCAAAGTACCATGGTAGTACCATCTAATATCATCACTGTACAATGATTGTACTTTTTGTAAGTACTTCATTTTCACAACAAAAATGAAAGTGGTAACTTTGTACTTCTACCGGATCCATCCCTTAAAATGTTTTTCTTTTTCTTTTTCTTTGGTGCAACCCAATGAATTTAGGTATATTCAGTGATGTTAAATAATATTTTTGACTTGACTCAAACAAGTTAATTTAGATGTTACCACATGAAGCACATTTTTAAGTTAACATTGTTTTCTGGTGTAGTGAGATTATGGATCACAAAGAGAAATAAAGTTTGCCTTTTTCTTCATTGGTGAAGTGGTGGAAGTCTAACAATAGAGATAAAATTCCAGAAAGGGGTGACCCATGAACTACTGAGATAATCAGAGAACACTATTACTATTGTAATCCTTGGGCAAGGCACATAACCTCAGATTGCTCCAGGATGAAAGTACCAGCAATTAGTGTACTGTTAAAAATGTTGTTTTTTGTTTTGTTTTTTTTAAATAACTATACTGGAACTTTTTTATTTTTATTATTACAGACAATTAAACAAGGGAACTGAGATAGATCCGGATTTGTCCTTATTAATTATTCATATCCATTCTTGTATTTGTCATCACAACAAAAATATTAAGTGCAGAGAATATTTCATATATTGGATGCCTGAAAATTGTTTTATTGCATGTCATTTTATTTCATTTATTACTGATTTGTACAGAGAAGATTTTTATTGCTGCATGTAATTAATTCTGCTGGATAATAACCACCATAACTAAACCAACTACAGAAATTCCACCAAATTTGACATTTTTAATGAGTTCATTCAGTCTTAATCTGATTTTATATTAACCAGTTTTAGTTTTTTTATTAACAACACAAATCAAAGTGACACACAAGATGATGTACCAGACCTGGTTTCCTATTTTAAATTCTTAAATCAAGATTATTTTAGAAAAAATAAAGGGCGGACAGATTTAACATACCTTCTAACACAATGTCTGTTAACACAGACAGACAATAGAGATGTGTTTTACCAGAAAACAATGATTTATTTTATATCCCATAATCATAATTGGGGTTTCCCTCCATGTAGGTCTTGTAGAATGCCTTGTAGGTGTCTGTGCTGAACATGGTGGCTTTCACACTGGGATCCTCCAACATGTGTTCAGTCCACTTCTTTAACTCTGGAGTGTTCTCCAAGCAACTAAAATATTAATAGAGAGAGATAGAGTTAATCTGCAGAGCAAGCATTTGCAAACGTCTAATTTAATGACTGTACAGTTGTATGGATGACTGATTTGTGAGTTCACACTTTTCTATTTATAGGGGAAATTGACAGAAACATAACCCTACCATTGTCAAGGTTTTATTTTTTACTAAAAGATGCACCACGTAATTTTTGTTGTCACAAGAAATATTCATTTACTGGTGTGTAAAACTTTTTAGTGAAGAATTAAATGCTGAGTGCACCTTGATGACTAGGTTTTCTTCACAATTCACATTTTAGGTAAAATGTCTGAATTAGGTTACTTCTTTGATATTTCATAATCCTTAAGTATTCTCTCTCACTCACTTTTGAACATCCACTAGTAGTTGATTTAAATTTTTGTAATAATAATAAAACAACAACAACATACTGCTTCAGCTCAAGCATCTCCATCCTCTCAAACCATGGCCACATCATGTAATCAATCATTGTGATTGAATTGCCTCCAAAAAACTTGGTCTTCTTGTTGACCAGGGTCTGACAAAAGCCATTAAAGGACAAGTTAATATAGGAAGTAACATCCCATTAAATCTGCTTAACATCACTGATCAAATATTAACTCTTTGTTAGATAATTATTCCACTCTTTAAAAGAGTAGAGTTATTTCAACCAACCTCATTTAATTTTGAGAGTTTGTCTTTAAGTTCTGTTTCAAGTGCTGACACATCCTCTCCATTTTTCCTGCCCATAGGGATCTTATAGAAGAAGGGAGTCACCTAAAAAGAGCATTCATTTACATGATGAATACATGAATTTCCAAAAAGGGCAAGGTTTGTCAAATAAAGTGAAGTATTTCTGTAATATTCTGTGCTGTGGTTGTTACCCTTACCACTTAAGTTTATTGCAAATAAATGTTGAAAAAAAGGAACTGATTTTAAGTCACCCAGAACGCCTCCCGGTAATAACTTTATATGGTCAAACAGTGGAAAATGTTGATTGTTTTAAGTACCTGGGGACCTTAATTGACAGTTAACTTTCTCGGGTAATGTGGATATCATTTGTAAGAAAGCAAATCAGAGGTTATTACTAATGCGGAAGTTGAGAGAGTTTGCTGTCAGCCAATGTGTCCTGCAAAGAGTTTATTCCAGTCTAGTCTGAAGTATTCTAGTGTTTAAAATAAAAGTTTGATACGGACAACTAACTTTGACAAATAAAATTGGTTAGGATTGTTAAAACATCTGGAAAAATTGTGGGTGCCAAACAAAAATCACTAGATGATCTATACAATACGATAGTGTATAGAAAGTCTTTGTCAATCACGATGGACATAACACAACTCTTAATAATGAATTTCAGCTTCTTCCATCCAGATGACGTTATAGGATACCAAAGATCACAAAGTTAACTAAAAAAATATTTTGTTCCGTGTGCAATAGGCCTTCTTAATAATAATAATAAAAAAAGTAGAATATTTTTAAATGCATGTTTTATTTCCTTTACACGGAGTCCCTTAGAGGACAGGGCGGGAATGTTTTTTCTGAAATAGCTTTGAGTGCCCTCGCAATAAGTTTTGTGTGCCTTCACAATTGTTTGCGCAATAGATTTACCATGGTTTTACTAAAATAACCATATTTTAACCAAAATATTCATAGTAACACAATAGTACAAATACAGGAAAACAAAAACTAAATAAAAATCATAAAACATTTTTATTTTAGAACAAATACCACAGTATTCGTAGTAAAACTATAGTAACCACAAGATTAACCATGGTTACTATAAGGACAAAGTATACTGTTTTAAAACCATGGTTTCCATCAAAAAATAAATACATAAATAAAATAATCATAAAAAAAGAAAAAAACGGTTAGCCTAAAACAATCATGGTACAATATACTATAGAAGAAAAACATGTTTTCTGCCAAAAACTATGATTACTACATTCTATTGGTAGCACTTTTATTATACTGTATTTATTAATCTTGTTAATGTTAGTTAATAAAAATAACATTTTTCATTTTTAATGTTAGTTAGAACAACAACGAATTTTAACATATACAACTTTTGATTTAAAAAAAATGTTGAAATTAACATTAACCAAGATAAATAAAGGCTGTAGAAGTATTATTCATTGTTAGATCATGTTAACTAATGTTGTTTACTAATGTTAACTTTTTATGTGTTACCACAATATTACTATAGTTAAACTATGGTATTTGCATAGTAAAACCACGATACCCATAAAATTATGTTTGTTTGTTTTTTTATCATGATTTACGTTTTCCTGTATTATCACTATGGTTTCACACTATGAATATCATGGTTAAAAAATGGTTACTTTAGTAAAACCTCAGTAAATTTATTGTGAGGGCACACAAAACTATTTCAGAAAAAAAAAATCCTGTCCTATTATGGCTCCTTACCTTTATGTTTAAAGGAGAAAAATAATTGAGAAAAAAATTAAATAAAATTTGAGAAAAAACCAAAGAAAATAAATTTCACAGAGAAAAAAAAAAATTCAGAGAAAATATGATAATTTTAAGAAAAAAAAATGACAGGAAGCCATGAACACACACACACACACACACACACAAAAAATCAACTAGTGAATTTTTTTTTTTTTTACATTGCGGTTCAGGGCTTCCATACAAATGACACCTGTGAGCATGACAGACTGCCTAATAAAGTACCTTTGAGAAATGCTCTAGCATCATTTTCTGTTGGGCCCTTTCAAAGGGGTCAGATGGGAGCAGTTTCTTCTCAGGGTAGACCTCATCCAGGTACTCACAGGTGATTGGTGACTCGTATATCACCTGACCACTTGGGGTTTCCAGTGTTGGCACTAAACCAAAAGGATTCTTCTCTAAAAACCAATCAGGCTTATCCTTCAAATTGATGTTGACAATATCGTGCCTGTCAAAATTCAAATATACAACTAAACTAATTGCTTTTTTTCTCATTCAAACTTAAATAACTTTCTCAGAATATTTATTTTATTCATTAAACATATCTCATGCACCACCTAACTCACTATTGCACAAGACATTAGTGTTTGTACTCACTTAATTCCCTTGGCACTGAGCACCAGTCGTGTTCTCTGGGCAAAAGGGCAGAATCTCATGCTGTAGAGCCGAATATGGTCCTTCGGCACAGGGCCAGGAGCAGCGCTTCCTGTCGCACAAATAAAACAAAAAGCATTTTTAGACTTCTATCTTTTTATGCAGTGATATATGAATGTTGTTTGTGTATTCCTAATGAAAACTCTCTCACTGTGGAGTATGAGCAGGTTTTGCTCTGAGCACTAAAGTGTTTTGCCCCAGGCAGGGCCGTAGCTAGTGGGGTAAAAGGTGGTAAGGATTCTAGGGGTCCACAGGTCCAAAGGGGCCCACAACAAATTCTAAACTGTATTTTTTAATAGGAAAGGGGCCCAGAGCAATATACAGTCAGGGGGCCCAGAATACCTTGCTTCGGCCCCTGGCCCCAGGTGTAATTTAGTGTTGACAAGAACATAGCACGTTTAAGAAATCAGAAAGCAATCTGTGACATAGCTTATTCCTTAAAAGCATGACGAAGCATTCTTTGTATCAGTACTGTCATAAATGCTACTTTGCTGCGCTGAATTCTCAAAAGTGCTATGTCATGCTCTCCTCAGCACTAATACACCTGAGGCAGTTTGTTGTCACTCGGTTGTCAAGCAATTCTTTGGTATAATGAAGTAACAGAAACACTCCCTGTTTCCTTTCATGACACATCTGGACATGTTTAAAGATGACATGCTACTACAGGTGCTCTACGTTGTTGTTATATATATTTGACATTGTACTCACACCACAATTCCGCTTTGTGATGTAAACACTGTAGTGTGCATGACAGAGCAGAATGTATTGTGATTAGAGGTGTGTCCTTAATTATAAGGTCATCATAAGGTTTTACCAATTGCACTTAAGTCTCATTGTGGTGATGTTTCTTACCTTTTCCAAGACATTTCTGGGATGCAGACATTTTTTTATAGGCAGCGATGTTCTACAAGAACAGATCTGCAACGGTTGAAATAATTCGAGAAGTTAACATCACTTTAAAAAAACAAATAGTGTATTTAATTAGCAAGACGCTACAGCTATAATATCTTACGGAAAGATCCGTGCTCAAGTTAATCAATGAATAATTTTATATTTCCCTGCATCGAACCTTAAGAATGAAAACAGTTGAAATAACCTACAGGAGCAGTAAATAAAATACTTGCATGCCTAACTGTATGACTTTCCACACAACTGTGAAAATAAAAGGGAAGTTGGTTAATTTATCGGAGAGAAGAGGGCATGTCTCAAGGATCCAATGACTACATGACTCATCTTTATTTCAAAATAAAAGTCCTCAGTAAGACGTGAAATTTATGCACCGTTCTTCTCTTCGCTGCTTTTTTGCAATTAATTTAGCTAAACGTACATTCTCCATTTAAACTGTTTGTAGATCATTTTAGCCTATATGTGCAACGTATTTTTGTTTTGAATAAACATCCAACTCTTTTTTAAATTTTTAATTAACAAAAACATTTGAGAATCCCCCTTTGACTTAAAGGTGCTATATGTAAGATTGACAACAAGCGTTTGAAATGGGTACTGGGTACAATATTCAAAATATTGGAGAGTTGTCTGCCCCGCCCCAGACTCGAAGCTCATGCGGGTTGCCAGAATGTTGACACGCAAATTAGCCAATTCAGCATTCGTTTTAAAGGATTTCTGGGCTTTAAGCTGTCTCCATCTTCCAAAGGCATCTCTGATATTTATCCTTGTTTTACTACACCTCTGGTCATGGTGGTTTTTAGATGTATGGCGAGGCTTTTTAGGTCAGGTGGAATCTGTTATTTCTGATCCAGTTCGTTTGCTGGCTTCCGTGGCTGCAGCACGCAGTGTTGTTTGCCTGAAAACTTGTTCAAATCTGGCAACCCGGCGGTGTTGAAATACTACTGGTGAATCGGCAGTGGGCGGGATCACACGGGCCAAAACAGAAACAGAAATTCCGGCCCGGAATGGAAACTTAAATGTAGAATATACTGGCTGTAGCATTGTTATCGGAGAAGCCAGTATTTCAGCTTAGCATGTTTCCTAATTCTCTAATGACATATTATGGTCATTTTATGATTTAGTAAAGTAAAAATATTACATATAGCACCTTTAAAGGGTTAGTTCACCCCCAAAATGTAAAAACTTTCTCATCATCTACTCATCCTCATGGCATGAATGTGTATTAGACAAACAAAGATTTTTAGAAGAATATCTCAGCTCTGTGGGTCCATAAAGCAAGTGAATGTTGGCCAGAACTTCAAAAGCTCCAAAAAGGAGATACATTCAGCATAAAAGTAATCCATAAGACTCCAGTGGTTAAATCAATGTCTTCTAAAGTGATACAGTTGGTTTTGGGTGAGAACAGACCAAAATATAACACTTTTTTTTTTTTTACTATAAATCTAGACATATGCTATCATGATCATGCTATCATGATTTCAAGCTTGATTACACTTCTAATAGGGCCTAGCACTAGCACTCTGTGCATGCGTTAAGCACCAGGAAGTGTAATCGAGCTTTAAATCATGATTGTGCCTAGAGACTGTGATGGCAAGATGTACAGTGAAAAAGGAGTATCTCCTTTTTGGAGTTCTGGGGCTGGTTTCACCAGCTATTCATGAGTTCAAACTTAGTCTAGCTGTGGCGTGAATGGGCACTAAGTCACAATTTACGCACTACTAAATATTTGAGTGTTGCACCATTAAATTTAGGTAGAATGTAACCCTACGTATAAACTAAATATTTACAGAAGACTCCGACCAGGAGTAACGGATGGAATAAAAAAGCAGACTCATTTAACAACATCAATGAAGTTTTGCGCGACAGCCTCCAATCCTTTCGACATACATTATGATGTTGACATTTACACTCGTTTACATTTACGAGTGAAAGAGAGAGAAAAATAAAACTTTTAAGCGACTCTTCAGTATGAAACCGATCTAACGTTTCAGTTTTCAGGATGCGTCAAGTTTCTTCAAATAATATATAGGATATTAAAATGACTAAATATCTGTTTTTCCAGCCTGTTGTATTAGTATTTATTTATCACCCCTTATTTATTTTAGATACAGTTCCTATATATTATTTACACAGGGCAAATATACTATTTATCAAATCTATTTTTATTACGTATCGTATTTTAATGGGGATATAATTTCTTCCAGCTGACAGTTACTTGAGCAAATAAGGTTTGAACATCAACCTAACAAGATCAAATTGGAGTTCACAGCTTTTTAATACTTCTGTGACAAAATTTGAAGACTGTTTATTGGATAAATACAAGTAAACATCATATTATGTGACTACGCATCACTTTACGACCTATTAGTTGAGTCTTGACTTAAGAACAGGTGGTGCAACCGAACTAAGCACTGACTTAGTTACAAACTAACTAGTAGTTACTAAGCCCCTAGTGTGAACTTTACGTCCCAACTTACGTGAGACCTTACGCACAGCTGGTGCAACCCTACCCTGGGCACCATTCACTTGCACTGTATGGACCTACAAAGCTGAGATATTCTTCTATATATCTTAGTTTGTGTTCAGCAGAAGAAAGAAAGTCATACACATCTAGGATGGCATGAAGGTCAGTAAATGATGACAGAATTTTCATTTTTGGGTGAACCAACCCTTTAACATTGACAGATATTCTAATATTTGCATACTAAATCGTATTTGTTTTTATTTTTTATTTACGTCCATTTGCATACTGAATTGTGATTGGTTACATGTCTCATTCTAATAACAACACAGTTTGCTTTCTGAGTACGCACTAGGCCTGCCATTGGTCAAACAAAGAGAGTCCCGCTCCCAACTCACGGTTGAGTAATGTTGTTGGGGCAGGTCTAAATGGGCCCCTCAAAACAAACTGAGAAATGTTGTTGAATTTTCTTAAAAAACTTACTTACGAATGGTGTAATTCTAGTTGTAACTACATACTAAGCTGGGATAGAAGAAAGTATTTTTAACACTGAAAAAGTACATACTTCAGATTTAACATTGCTTTGCTGCCATTCAAGCACTGGAGTTTCCTATCTGGAAATGGCAATTATATTACCCATTTTTTGTATTCAATCAAATACTTTTATTTATTTTCTAAAAACATCTTGTATGGTGATATAAGTGTGATATAACAGTTTCATTACTCTGGTTAGAAGTCTTGTCACAACAAAGAAATGATATAAATGCACAGCATTTTAATTACAATTTATTTTTTTAGTCATGTATACAGTAAACACATTAAAACCTAAGTGTTCATTCATAAGATTTTTAAAGCATATCAGAAATATCCTTGGATAGCAATCCAGCAAGCCAAAAAAAAAAAAAAAGCAAAATCTTGTACATTAGTTTGTGGTGAGCTCTCTTGTGTGAAGCTGATCAACTTTGGACAAAAAAAAAAAAAAAACATAGTTGAAAATGTGACTTAAAAAGGGAATAACATGGCTAAACTGATGAAATCCTTATCCCAAAGAGGACATAACTATGGATTTCAGATATACCAACCTTACTGGATTACGTCTGACATTGCACCTGTGTTTGTGTGACAGTTGTCTGTTCATTTAAATTCATTCATAATGTGCCCACTGATGAACTGACCAAACACATATTTTCACAGGTTTACCTATGTCAAAATACCTTTTATCATCATAATTATCTTTCATTTTGTCTGTTTAAACTTTTAATTAGGGTCTCCAAATTTTTAATATTTAAAAAAGTGACTTAGTCGACATGACCAGTTTCATTGTTGGACCTTAGAACTGTCAGAACATTCACAGTGAGTGCAGAATGCAGAACTAAAACAACAACAACTAACTAAAATGAAAGTACAATCAGCCCATACAGAGAACTATGGAGTATGGAAATAAATACATTCCTATATTGTCTGAATTCTGTTTTCATGTTGATTCAGAGTCAATTAAAAATGCATATTCAAAATACAGAGTTGCTTCAACACTGCAAAATGTGATTTTAACTGAATGCAGACACAGATAAAGAAATCACTTTATGATGAACAAATTATACATTAAATGTATAAATTAAAATGATATATTAAATTATAAGTCAACATAACCTCAATCCAATGACGATAAATTCAGGTATTTAAAATAATGAACGTTACTTCCTCTCATAGTGTGTCAATTCCATGAGTGACTTCAAAAACGCTGTGATTTAGCAACCAGGGATTCATATTTGGTCCAGCTCCAGTCTTGAGCCTGTGTGGAAGAGAGGGAAAAATGTTCTGAATTTCATGATAAACCTTAAACAACATAAAAACTAACTGTTTCTGCTTTAACAACTTCATGCATAAAGCAATAACCATTATGCTTTCTGGTTTCTCCTCAGTTGTTTCTTGCAGTAAACTTGTAAGCTGGCTCAAGTAGCGCTGGTTCTCCTCGAGTAAATGATTGACTGATTCACTGAAAATAAAAGAACATTGGTTTTGAGCAGTGCTGTGAAAAATTTATGTTCCCATGTAGAACATACACAATGATCAACTTTTCAGATGTAATGTATCTGAATTTGTTTTAATATCGACAACGAAGTCTTCAATTCGCTGAGGTTTGAAACCCAGAAGCCTATGTCATTATAACAACTCTAGAGATCGATCAGCAACTACAACCACTTTATTTTGTCATCAGTTTTACTCAAAACTATGCTTTTTTTTTTTTTTTTACTGTTCTAAGAATACATAATTTCCATTGAATGTGGATTGGATCTGCTGAACACATAAACAGGTCAAAAGTTTAAAGAGAGCCACAATGAAAGATAAATAGAAGATAAAAAGATAATAAAGTTACAAAACATAACTAAATATGATAGCATGATGAAATGTTTTTATTTTGTACTTCTAAAACATTTCTGCACTCCTGTTTTTGCAGTTCAAAACAACAGAACTCACATTTTACATGTATGTACTGTATATAATAGAACATTACAAATTCATACTATGTATATGTTGGGCAATTCCACGGAAATGACAACCACATCATGTAAAAATAAAAATAAAATTTAAACGCAGCATTTTAAAATTGTTACCACGCAAAGCCATAATACCGATGTATCAGAAGTCAAAGTCTGCTGGTTTCAAAGTGTTTTGGATGGTTTCCCTCATCACGTAGCCTATAGGCAGTGCTGGGTAGTAACGGATTACATGTCATATGGATTACGTAATCAGATTACAAAAATCAAGTACTTGTAAATGGATTCAATTAACTTTTGAAATAATCATAATTGGATTATAGTTACTTTTTTATAGATTACATATTAGCAAGGCAACACGGTAAAATGTGAATAATTTATTGATCATTTTCATTATCAATATCATCATATTCTTACCCCGATGCGAAATAGTCTCACAGATGAACATTTTGAGCATGTGCTCCTTTTACGTTACAAAAGAAAGATATGCACCTCAGCTAAGGAATAGGTGATGGACTAAGTAGTAAGGGTTAAAAGTTAGTGTCAGAGTTTTGAGCTGTTAGTTTTGACCTAGCAACGTCACTTCTGTTATTAGGGATGTGCCCGAAGCCGAATACCTTATTCGGAAAGGCACGAATAATGACTTCAAAACGAATAACAAATTCATATGAATAATATAAATATTCAGACGATTGCTCATCCAACGAGCACAGGCATAAAGCGATATTTGAAATAAACATACAGAAAATTACAAAGCAATCATGAGTCTGTGAAGCCAATATTACTACAGTGTAAACCTTATGAATGAAAATGCGCATGGTGATTTTAAGTTCAGATCGGATGGCCGCATTCTCGACTCCGTTTGGAGTCTCTGTTAATTGTGCATGTCTTTGAAATCTAAGCTTGTAAAGAGTATTAACTATATCATACACATTTTCCACTACTTGAAATGTCTGTTTGAAATGTCTGATCACATTAACAACAAATGTTTCACACAATTCACAAGTAAGGATTTATAAACCAACCTGAGCGCGATGTTTAATTCCTGACCAAAGAAGTGATGATTTTATAGTGGAGCTCGACTGTAAATTGACCACATTTATATCTACATTAAGGTAATTATCCTGTTAAGTCTTTATTACAAAAATGTTTAATGCAGCATAGAGGTTTAAATACTTCATAGAGTGCAAATCTATTCAGAATATTCCTGCACATGGAAGACTAAAAAAAGACTTCGCATTTAATTTCTAGAAATATATAGAGGCTCGATCTTGCAATTTATTCCACTACATTTGACTAATTCTGCACATGTAATTTAACTAATTAATTATGTCCTCCTCAAAAATATGTGAACAAAAAATAAGCCTTGAATGTATCATAAAACTTTCTGATAGAGATTTACGGTGCTTTCAGTTTGTAGGCTATATTAATTTATTCTCACTTCTTTTAATATTCATATTTGAACTTGACATTTTACAACTGCTTGACACCCCATACCTCCAGAATAACATTGTTACTTGGACACTGCACAAACATAAACAAAAATGTTGTTTCAGCAGATATTTATGTCCGAAATACCAGGAGAAACCACAGTTAACAACATATTCCACAGTTTATGTAGCCTACATATTCAGCTTCATCTGGTGAGAAAAAATAAAGAATATATCAATAATATAATTAAATAATAATAATAATAAAAATATATAATAGTAATTATAATAATAATAATGATTATTATTATATTAAAGAGCACCTATTATGGTTTTTCAAATATTACCTTTCATGTAGTGTGTTATATAGCTGTTTGTGAATGTAAAAATTCTGCAAAGTTTCAAAAATCTAAGTGCACGACAAATGGAGTTATTGACTCCCAAAAGAAAGAACTGATTCTGAACACCTGAAACGAGTCGTTAGTAATTCCAGACTTACTTCCTGTACTAACCTACGTAATTTGGCAACAAAAAACCCGCCTCTGGTCTTCATTGGCTGCTCGTGAACAGCTTTGACCCGCCCTCAAACACTACACTAAGCGGTAGACCAATCACAACAGACTGGGACATCTGACCAATCAGAGCAGAGTAGGCTCTCTGAAAGGAGGAGTTTAAAATGAATCCTTTAGAACGGATCATTGAACGAGTCATTTTTGACACTGTGAAAAAAGATAATGCTGCAATTTAAATTATTTTTTGACCTTAGATGCATGTAAATCTATTGTATGAGACCTTTAAAACAAAATTAGGCACATTTAAAAACCATAATAGGTGCTCTTTAATAATAATGATAATATTTAAATATGCCTATCCAAGGCATCCTTTATATACAAAAGCTATAGCCTAAATGTAAGAGAGTTACATTTTAAAATTAGTGTTGACGCTCTTCCAGTTTAAACCACGGTCACATCCAGTTCTAACCAAATATAGATAATTATGTCATAGTAACAGATACAGATAATGGCTTTGCTGCACACCCCTACTAGATATGTTTTTAAAAAATATCCTTGTGTGACTCAGTGGAACTCTGCTGTTTTAAAATATTCTGCTCTTTTCGAATATTCTTGCTGTTCAAAAGATAAAATCTTGCAACATAGCTTTGGAATAGGCGATGGACTAACAGTAAGCAGTAAGGGTTAAAAGTGTTTCAGTGTTTTTAGATGAAAGCTTTAACCTAGGCAACGTCACTGCTGTTGATTTTATGGTCATTAATAAAACTTTCATTTTATGATTGTTTTATGTTTATTTTATGGTCATTAATGTTCATAATGCTGCTATTGTTTTATGCACTAAAAATGAACTTGATGTCGCAGTGTTTTGAATTATAAACTTTGACCATGCACTGTCATTGCTGTTAGATTTAATATTTATTTAATTTATGGAATGTTTAATGCACTTTTTAAAAATGTCATAAGGAGCTCTTTTTGTGAGGCTATTTTTGTTAGTAATAAAGAAAGGAATATAATTTCTTCTCAAATGCAACTCAACTCAACTCAAATGCATGTGACAAAATAAAATAGAATTAGCTTGAAAGTAATCCAAAAGTAATCAGATTAGATTACCCCAAAATGTAATCTATTAGATTACATTGCTGATTGCATTTTTTGTCATGTAATTTGTAATCAGTACCTGATTACAATTTCACAAGTAATCCACCCAGCACTGCCTATAGGTAAGTGCCACTTTCACAACGATCACGTCCGTTTATGGCGTTTTTTCCGCATTAACGTGTAAAACGAGAAAGAATAAAAATGGAATCTTACATGTTCTTAGGAGTGCCAAACTTCTTGATTTTGTGCTTTTATTATTTCTGGATTGTGCATGTGAATTAATAGTCTTTACAAAGTGTGTTACTAATTAATTATATATAAACCATCTGTTTTTCATATCGGCATTTTAATGCTAAAAACTAATATGCTGATGGCTTTTAATTTGGTCAATAATTGGCCGATAAATATCAGGAGCCGATACATCAGTGCATCCCTAGTAATCACTCATGGTATGGAAATTTACCCCTCGTGTGGCACTTGCAGTGACATGGGTAGGCGAGAGGAACACTGGGCTTGAGACTGGTTCCATGTTGACAGAGAGGAGGGCATCTCCCCACTCTGGCTCACAGAGCTTCGTGTGATGTTTTGTGCCTAGAGATGAACGCACATTCAGTTACAATCATTGTTTATTTCTACAGTACCATATTACACACACATTAAACCATAACTGTGGAAACTTTGTAATCACATGAATCCATTAATGTGCATATCTGACCCTGAGAATTTCAAAACATGTGACTCACACAGGCAATCTTCAGTAAGTGCCAGAACTCTCTCTGTCTCTTGATCTGCATCTGCATGACAGTGCTGTCTGCCTCCTTAATGCTCTCCAGCGTCTTCTCGATTTTAGGGAACAGGTTGATAATCTTCTGCTTACTCAAAATAATTTTACTGCAAATAACATAGACATAACAGCAATGGAATATTTAATCCATAACAGGAAATGCTAGAATATCATTACTCTCCTCACCTATTGGATAGTATATTGTTATATGGATCGTCACAATCACAATCAGATAAACTGAATAATATTAAAGCTGATGTGCATCTACTTTTTCAATATTAAAATTCTCTCGTATCCCAGGCTAATATGCTGAATCAACTATGAATAAGCAACTTGTAGGTTGCTTTCACCTAAAAGTGTAACGATGTGGCGCTATTAAAACATTCCTCTGTGTGTTTGAGCACCACATTCAGTCAGACACAGCAACATTGGCTCAACAAATGTTGCGAGTTTGTGACGGGCCATCTTGTCTGTACAACCAATGGAAGATGGGAGATTTGAAAACAGCAATTGTTTCTGAAATTCTGTTTAGTGGCACAGAAACTACACACTTCATCTTTAAAAGCTGTTTACCTGAGGTGTGCATATAGATCCTTCAACACCCTGTCTTGATTCTGGACAGTCTGTGCAATGACTTTCACCATGTCAGAGCTGTCACTGTAGCCATGCTGGGGGTCTGGCACTAGGAGAGACAAAGAACATCCTCCTAAGAATAAACATTTACCCACTTAACTCCCTTATAAACTGAGAAGTTCTACACAAGTCTGTTCATTAAGAGACAGAAGACCTTCCATTACTTCCATTCACCACAATGAACACTTATGAGCTCATAGTAGTAGGAATCCTACTTACTTTTGCATTTTACCTTCATCTGTCTGTAGAGTTCAATTGCTCTCTCCTGCCTGTGAGAAGACATGGTTTGATCACAACATTAAAGACAACTGAGATACTTCACTTGCATAATCACAAGAATTTACTCACAGTTGCTCCATGACATCTCCTTGACGACGAGCATAAGGACTTCTCTGGAGTTCAACAATTTCTGAGTGCAAAGCCATAATTTCCTCATCTAGGTGACCAATCTCTGCCACCTTCAAAAATAAAAACAAACTTTAAATTTGTGTTGCTTAAACAATGCCACTAGCTCTATGATGTGACATGAAGACTGCTTAGATAAGGCCTAAAGTAGGGGTGGGTAGAAATATTGATTTTCCGATGCATCAAGATCTTCATTTGAACAATCTTAATATTGACTTTTAAATCCCAAGATCGATCTTTTAGTCTATGCGAAACACTCCACTACAGTGAGAGGAAATCACTCACATTTGCAACCAAATTTCACGCTATGTGAATAAAATTTATATATTTGGCAACTGGCTGATAAATGTTTACATTTCACTCACCAGTAATTGTCTAGTATATTGGTGAAGTATTCAGCAGTGGGATCCTTTAACTGCGTGTTGAGAGTAAAAGTTGTTCCGTGTAATGCGTGTCCAAAGAAGAGATCCAAGCAACCCATTTGTCATTGAATAATGTCTCTTTAAATGCCCTTTCTGTTCTCTACAGTAAGTTGTTGATAAAAAAAAAAACAACAAAAAAAAATATTTATTTCTAAACATGCATGGCACAGATAAGATAAAGCCATACAAGTCCGGTCTTGTTATCATTCGCTCACCTACATACGCTCTTTACAGAAATGCTGGTTTTGTTAAAGAGACAGTACAGGTTTTAGAACGTGTTAAACAAATCAATGTAAATAGTATATGCAATTAAACAATAAACATCTAACAAAAAATATCTTTTTTATTGATTGAATACATGGATTTGTTAATAAAAAAACAACAAAATGTGACCAAAATGATGAAAAACTAATAAAATACAATTAGTCAAATGTATATTTTCATAATGAACCTAGTTAAAAGGTCCCCTGTATAATTAACAGCATTAGCCGGGAAAGAACATCTTTCATAGGTAAGCAAAAGGGACATTATAACTGAAATATACCCATATGAATCAGTATCTTATCAGAATTGACTCGAGAGATTGTGAATCGGAATCGGATCGGGAAATCTGTATCAATACCCAGCCCTAGCCTAAAGTAAATTATTTCTTAAAGGTTTCAAAACTATTGTGTATCATTCATCCACAGCACCTGTGCAAATGCAGCAGCTTTCTCTTCATTGTCCTGCCAAGCCTTCAGCATCTTTTCAGAGGCTTCAAAAAGGAAAAGGTCATTTAAGACTACTGTCACTAAAAATGCTGTAATGCCTATTCAAGGACATTTTGAGTATATAAAGACTTACATATGCCATACTGCATTTGATCACTGTATTTCTCCAAATCATACTGGATGCTGCTCTTAAAAAAATCAAGTTTAGCTTTCAACTGCTGGGAAAAGGAAAACATCATGTTCTTGTATCTTGTAAGATTGGTGTTGTAGCGGAGAAGGCTCAACCTACAAACACACACACCAAAACAACACTGAATAAAGTTCCACAGCACAAGACAATTCATATTTCTGAGCATAATAATATAACGTACATGGCTGCACGTTGGCCCTGGAAAAGGCGGCTGTAGTCCTCTCTGAGGCCACATATGTAGCTAACTGCCTCACCCCAAACCTTTTTGAGGGCACTCAGCGGAAGCTGAGTTTTGGTTTGCTGCACTGCAACAAAGAAATGAGGTCACAGTAATACCCAGGGTGGAGACTTTGATGAAGTTCCTTGGGAATTTGCAAACAAACAAATACTGAAAAACTCAACACCTCTTGGTCACCTTCGGCAAGCATATTTGAATGAACAAACTACCCATGCAAGTGACAAATAAATCATCAAAACATACCAATAAAGTTGACACTCTCAGAAAGAGTTCTATACGTTTGAGGTCCAGAGTACTTGGTCAAGCTCTTGTCAAACAGATATACGATGTAGCTGTCCCATCCTCTCTGATGATCATGTGTTAAAAAAATTAAAAATAATAAAGCAGCAGAGAATCATGACTGATTTACCAAAAATATACTTTTAGAGAAAGAGAACCAATTCAAGAGGACACAAATGTACTTACTACTCCATCGAGTACACATTGTGCAGCAGGCTTCCTGGGATCTAACATAACTCCTGTTTCCTGCAGAAGTTCTTGATTCAAAAGTTCGATTTTGGTCTCAGTCTCAATTCTCTGCTGCAGGGAATGGAACCCTTCATCTTGGTTAAGCAGAAATGAGTGAACCTGGGTTGTAGTCATATTCAAGATGTGCACAACCTATAAAATAAAGCATGTGTCAACTCATTTTTGGTGCTCAAATGGCTTTCATGACAAAACATCAAGAGGATCACTAAGCAAACTTATTGCCAACTAGGCAAATCTACATTCTTCCATATTGTGCAATAGAACTGAGATATAGTTTAAATATGCAGGCCTAATGTTGCTGATGAAATTCAAGACCTTTCCAGGCTTTTCCGAATACTGGATAGTTCGGATACTGGATAGTTTCTCCCCTTTCCTCCCCAATTTGGAATGGCAAATTTCCAATGCGCTCTAAGTCCCCGTGGTGGCGTAGTGACTCACCTCAATCCAGGTTACGGAGGACGAATCTCAGTTGCCTCCGCGTCTGAGACCGTCAATCCGCGAATCTTATCACGTGGCTTGCTGAGCGCGGAGACATAACGCGCGTGGAGACTTCACGCTATTCTCCGTGCCATCCACGCACAACTCACCATGTACCCCACCGAGAACGAGAACCACATTATAGTGACCACGAGGAGGTTAACCCAACATGACTCTACCCACCCTAGCAACCAGGCCAATTGGTTGCTTAGGAAGCCTGACTGGAGTCACTCAGCTTGCCCTGGATTCGAACTTACGACTCCAGGTGTGGTAGTCAGCGTCTTACTTGCTGAGCTACCCAGGCCCCCCCGGATAAGGATTTAAAATGTATTTTATTAATTTGCTAATAAATTATTTATTCAGTCTGATTTATGAACCTTTGACCAATTCATTGGAAAAAAAAAAACAGATGTGGCTTGTGTGCAAGTTTTACTCTACCCAAGAGCAATTTCTAGCCGATGAAATCTTTAAGAGCAGAGCATAACTAGAAAAAATTATATTCACTAAAGAAATTCCATGACACTTAAGATTTTATTAATTTCCATGACTTCTCCAGGCCTGGAATGCACAAATGTTAAATATCCTGATATTTCCTGGTTAGAAAAAACAGATAGCTAAAAATGCAATAATGCTATGTCAAACCTTCATGTACAGTATTTGATCAAGAAGAGAGAAGCACTGGGGCTGTTTTGTGTCTGGATTCATTCCTCCTCCCCTCTGTACTGGGTCCCACTTCAGCATTAGCTGTAGCAGCCCCTCCAAAGGCTCCAGTAGTGTCCTACAGTGCAAACACAACTAGTCATTTTAGAGATCCAGCATTGAAATCTCAATTAAAAGGCAAGGTCTTTTACTCTCTATTTATGCTACAATGCTTCTGATACCTGCTCAGATTGTTGGGGTATGGAAGGTGGGTGGAAAATCGAACCTCTCCATTCATATCTTCCACAGCCATTATGTCCTTAGGACCTTTGTTTCGTACTTTGCTTGTCCTAAAAAAAAACAAATATGTCTTCACGGTAAATGCATTATTTGAAACAAGTTTAATCAATATGCAGGTTATCAGGAAATGTACCACTGCACAGGCTGGAGGTTGTGAAGAAATGGCCGAAATCCACAGCAGCACTCAAAGATCATGGTGCCGAAGCTCCAATAGTCGACAGTGACTGTGTATGACTTGCCTTCAAACAGCTCGGGAGCCTGAAACAAACACCACCAATCTAATCACATAATCTATTATACAATACAATACTATGCTATGCTTTGTGAGATTATGAAAGCAATTAGGAAAACACTAGTTTTCATTGACCCTGTTTACATGCATTTAATAAAATGGCTTATTCCGGAGAAAGAAACGGGAGGTAAGAAAGAAACATAAAGAGGGTAAAGGCGGGGGTCACGTGACGCCATGCAAGGAGCAGACGTGTGCGCGACGAGCTCTGCGCACTTTGCTGAATTTTCGATTATTCTCATGTTATAATCTGGTAAAATTTGATACACCCAGTTGCACATTTGCCCTTTGTTGCAAAACATGGCAAAGAAGTCAAAATCCTCGGGCTCTGGAGACATTAAAAGACACTTACGTGTTCAGGATGAAAGCCCCGACAGGCCTACAGACTGGGGACTCGATTTGGATGGCGCAGCGGGAGAGGAGATCCAGCGTCAGTTGTCCAACATGTCATTGATGTTGACGAAGATTCTTGCTGACTTGGAGGATCTCGCTGTAATACGTCGATCGATTACGGTGATGGAAACAAAATTCTCTGAGTTAGCTACAAGAGTGACTGATGTTAAAAAATGAATCGATTTTCTGGAATCTTCGGAGAGGGAATTAACCGCTAATTCACCCACGACCAAAGTTGATTTGGAACATCTCCTTGAAAAGCTTGAAGATCTTGACAATAGAAACCGCAGGAATAACGTTCAAATTGTTGGAATTCCTGAGCATGAGGAGGGGAGAGATATGGTTAAATTCCTAGACGAGTTTTTCCCGAGTCTGCTCGACATAACAGGCCACAAGCTGGAAATCGAGCGAGCTCACAGAGTGCCAGCTCACAGATCTGCTGAGGGAGAAAAGCCCCGATCGATTCTGGCCAGATATCTGAGATAATCCGATAAAGATCTTCTGTTGCGCCAGGCAAGGAGCAAAGGGAAGCTTTCTAGGCAGAACCATAATATTTTCTTGTTCCCGGACTTTGCGAGTTCGACAAGAGAGAAACGCGATCGGTTCAAGGAACGTAAGAAACTCTTACATCAGAAAAAGATCTCGTTTGCTCTGATGTTTCCTGCCAAACTGAGAACAGAAACGAAGGTCGGTCGCAAAGTATTCACATGTTCAAATCAGGCAATATCTTTTATAGAATCAATGTCTGAGTAAACCATTGGATGTTTCTCATGTGAGTGGGCCTGACTTGCTGTACTAACTCTTGAGGAAGCTGGGCGACATTTTAGGTTTTTTGCGTTGGCTTCGACGTGCGGCTGGAGCTTGTTTTGTGAATAACACTTTCCTTAAAGAAACTTTTGCATTTAAGTTCCCGGACAGATTGAGAGTGGACACTATGGATGACCGCAAAATATCTACATGCTCACACAAGGGATGTCTTTTATAAAGCTGATTGTGTAAGTCATGGTATATACTTTTATGCAGCCTCTGAGTGAACTGACTCGATCATCCGGGGAACCGGGATGCCGGTTTTATTTCTTTTTGTATTGGTTCCGCCTAGCGGCTGGAGCTTGTTCTGTTGAATAACATTCCTTTGGAACAGCTGTTGATTCATCTGTTCGTTCTTCGTGCTTATTCCTCCTGCTGGCTGTGGTTTGTTTTGTTGAGTTTTTTTTTTTTTTACGAGACACTGGAATGATTACGTAATTCGTTGAACTCATAACAGCTGGCTCACTGAACATTCGTTTGTCTGTCCGAGGAATCTGAACAGTTTTATATCAGCTGGAATTTGTTTTGTGGAAGATCACACCTTTGAGACAGTTCTATGAATGAATATACACATTCTTTGTGTTCATTCTTCCTATTGACTGGGTTTATTTCACAAAGTATTTTCTGTTATGTAATTTTGCCTCACAACTTTTTTTTACAAAGTATCTCTATCAAACTAATCGGAAAAGTTAAGTTACACCCCGTTATTTTGCATTTACGCTCGGTATGGACTAAAGTGTCCAGATTGTTTAAATTGGACACTTATTTAAATGCTGCCTCGAGCATATGGCAGAACCCAAGACTGTGTATTGGCAAGTCTCCTTTCTGTTGGCCGGAATGGATTGTGAGGGGGGTTGCTACACTCGGTGACCTATATGAAAGTGGTGTGTTGAGATCATTTGAAAACTTGGTCCAACATTTTGGGATCCCCAGACCTCAGTTTTATAGGTATTTACAACTGCGCCACCTGCTTTGCACTATTTTTGGGAGTAGCAGACATCCCCCTAAGGAGTCAGATGCTTTGGGAGAGGTGATTGCGGCTTTTGGAAAAGGTCATGAGGCATCAGTGTACTACTCCCTGTTAATTCAGAGTATGGGGGACGGAGCCTTAACTTCTCTCAAGAGAGTATGGGAGAAAGATTTCAACTTGGCATTGGAGGAAGGAGTGTGGGCTAAGATTCTTTAAAACGTTAAGTCTGCATCTAGTGATGCAAGGGTGCGTCTTATACAATTCAAAATTTTGAATAGATTTTATTGGACCCCCTCTAGACTGTATAGGTTTGGTCTTAAAGACACACCCACCTGCTGGAGATGCCAGTCGGAGGTTGGAGACATGGCCCATGTTTTACTGTGGTGTGTCGAGATCCAGAAATTCTGGTCGAAGGTTCAGAATTTTGTGTGCGATGTGGTGGGCACTCGGGTTTCATTTTGCCCCAGACTTTGTGTTCTGGGCGATGGGGCGGTCATCGATGTGGGGGATGGCCATATAGGGAACTGGGTTCTGACATGTGTGATGATCGCCAGGTAGGTTATTTTGAGGGGTTGGAGGTCAGCTGGTGCGCCCCCATATTTGGAGTGGTGCACGGAGGTGGGGAGGGTGGCAGCTTATGAGGAGGTGTCATCTAGAAGGCGGGGAGGCTTGGATAAGTTTGTTCGGAAATGGGGCAGGTATTTGGAGTTTTTGGAGAGCTCTCGGTTGGGATGTGGAGAGTAATGTATTATAGTTTGTATGATTATTATGTGTTTGTATGTATGTATGTATGTATGTGTATATATATGTATTTATGTTTGTATATGTATGTATGTATACGACCACAGGGTTGTTGTTTTTTTGGGGGGGGGGGGGTTTAAATGTTGATTATATATATATATATATATATATATATATATATATATATATATATATATATATGTTTACATTTCATTGTAAAAAAAATTTAAATTAAAAAATAAATAAATAAATAAATAAAATGGCAATTTCCAAGGTTTCTGCAGAAAGGGTTGTGAAGGGTTGTTTTTCTTACACCGCTTAAACGAATAAGAGAAAGCCATTTAACACACCTAGGTTTTTGCCGGAGAGCACTGCTTATGTGGCCATGTAGGCTTATAGGTATTTGGAAGAGTGTGCATGTGCTTATGTGCTCAGATGCATTGGAGGAATCCCATAGTATGACTTAAGAGGGAACCATTTAAGTTTACAATAACAGGGGGGATTACCGTGATAAAGTGAGTAGTATTTGGCTGGTCATGTGATCTCAACATGACCATTAGGGTGTGCCCATCTCCATGTAGAACAGCTTTTTCTAGAAGACTGATATGACTGGGATTTTCATCTCATGTCAGTGTACATAATTTTTTTATATATATTTGAATAAATATAATTAAAATATATTAATATCTTTATGTGTAAATCTTTTTTAATTAGCAAACATTTTCTGAGTGCACTGATGAATGTAAAGACATACCAGATACTGTAAAGT
Organism: Myxocyprinus asiaticus; assembly: GCF_019703515.2. Taxonomy (NCBI): domain Eukaryota; kingdom Metazoa; phylum Chordata; class Actinopteri; order Cypriniformes; family Catostomidae; genus Myxocyprinus; species Myxocyprinus asiaticus. The sequence goes on along the minus strand of NC_059364.1, from coordinate 23,244,092 downwards.
CCCCACAAATGAAGTGCATAGGCTCCCCTGGTCCAGGTCTTTGGCATAGCCAAGGTCTATTATTTTGTGGACAAGCTGCAGAGGCATCAAAACAAGAGCTCTGGTTAGGAAAAAAAAGTTTATCTATGTAACAAGAAATATCTGGCAGTTGAATAGCAAATACCTTTCCATTGATATCTTGCAACACAATATTCTCTGGCTTCAGATCTCTGTGAATTATCTTATTCTCATGGAGGTATTGGATTCCAGAACCTGTAAATGTGCCATGTTACTTGCCAATCATCCAAAAGAGAGATGATAAAAATATATATAAAAAATTACAGTTTGGAAAAATGACACTTTACCAACATCATTGAGTAAAGCCAACACCTCACTCTCTTTCAATCCACAGCAATTTTCGGGTTTACTTAGCAACTACAAGAAGGAATTCAAAGAACAGAAGTGAGCTAATGTAGCTAGTATATATAACAACAGAAAAATATATGAGGGCACATGCGATTTAATGCAAGACAAAGGCAGGAGGGCCACACCTTTCGCAGGTCTCCCTTAGAACAGTATTCCATGGCTAAAAGTGGTAAATCATTCAAGGCAATGTGCAACATCTCCTCAGGCACATCCTTTGCTGTCACCACATTAAGGTGCTTTAACCTGAAAAAAGTGGGATCATCAGATGATTCTTTGCCTTGGACAAATCATCAATAAAATAACTCAAATGGCAAAAATTCCATTGTGATTAATGTACACACCTTTTCATAATCTGGATCTCTCGACTCCATCTGTCTTTGTTTTTTGCATTGAGTTCAAGGCGACAGAGCTTCACAGCAGTTTTTTCAGAGGTTTCCTGCAAGAAATTAAAGCACTTCTCAGAACAGCAGAAAATGGAGAAGGTTTGTCCCTTAACCCAATAGTCTGTTGTTCATTACAGACTGGGTAACTGAACAACAATACGAAACAGCACTGTAAACAATACATAGCACATCAACGGTTAGACGTAAGTAACATCAAAGAGCATCACCTGATTCTGATACAGGTAGACATGGCCAAATCCTCCTGTTCCCAGCCTCTCCTTCATTAGCCAAGACCCGCACACCTGATTTTGTCGAAAAGGAGGCTTCTCCATCTGAGCAAAGCACACACAACAAAATCACTGGCTAACTCCAATACTGACAGCTACAGTATTCCTGTCTGAACAGCATTTAGGCCCTACGGAGAAACGGATCATCGGTTTCTTCAATGTGACATTGACATTACTGATTATGATTAATATGTAAAAACGCTAATCTATGACATGGTAGTGACACTGTAATTGGGACACAATTACAGTAGCAGGTAAGCTAAATGAGAGTGTCAACTGGTAGTGACTTACCTTACGTCAATTCGTGTTTCTAACTAGCTTGAACCGACCACATCTGGTAAGGAAAACTGAGAAACGTGTTAAATGAACGTATTAATACATAGGGAATAACAACGCTATCAATTTCATTCTCAAAAGTGCCATCAGGTCGGTTGTCAGATGTGCTAACTGGCTAACTAGCCGCTCGTAAACAAATCGATGTAGGCTGATAGTCTACAATCTTACGAGCCTCCTACAAGTGTCAGCTTTCCATAACACCTGTCACAATAAAACGAGGATCAGGCGGTACTTGAGAAACAAATCAACTTAATCATAAAAGGATGACAGTGCTAGCGCACTTGCGTGAAAACTGTGACGGCGGCCACGCCAATCAACTGCTACTCCAGTCAAAAGCGAAACAATGTTTGCGCATGCGCGGCGCCTGGAATTTCATTAGGGCTGATCAAGAATCGGTCAGTACGAACTAAATCTACATACTGAATGTCAAAAGACAGTCCGTAGAGCTGATCTCTAGTTAGAGTGTGGACAGCGAGGCACCTTAAGAAAATGGTACCCGGTTGTTTTAAAAATAAGGGGCCGTCCGACCGAACGCGTTCTTGCGCTAAAAAAAGACGCTGCACAAAGAATGGAGCAGAATGCAGGTGTCCCGAGACGCGTTTTTAAAAGCTGAAAGGAAAATTCCGGGTTCAATACAATTTCAGTTCAATCGACAGCATTTGTGGCCCAATGCTGATTACCACAAAAATCGAGGTTCCAGTGAGGCACTTAGAATGGAAGTGGATGGTGCCAATATCTGGAGGGTTTAAAGGCATAAATGTGACGCTTAAAATTTTATAAAAGCACTTACATTCATTCTTTTGTCAAAACTTATGTATTATTTGAGCTGAAAAGCTGTTTAAATAGTTGTTTTTACGGTCGTATTAGGGTTTACAGCTTTGCATCGCCATGGCAACAAAGTTGTATAATTGGATATCATTTTGCACAGAAAAGGTTAGTAAGCTATTTTACCACACTAATATCATCTTAACACGCTATACTTTTGAAATAATGAGTATTTTAACGTTTACCGATTGGCCCCATTCACTTCCATTGTAAATGCCTCACTGTAGCCTACTACAGATGTCTTTTTAGAAGAGATGTAGGGTCAAGTTCTCAGTAGTAAAAGCGTGTGACAAATTTGTGCCACACGAGGTCGCAATCTCTCCTCAAGTTAGAAAATATAACACAGAGCGTGTTTATGTCAGATTACATCTATTTGCTACTTGATAGTTTCGAACATTGTTTTGAACGTTACTCCTGATGACCATACAATGCGGTTATTATTGTGAAGAGAGGAAAAAAAAGAATAATAAATAGCCTTTTTTCTCACCAGACAAATTTATTTCACTGATAAAATGTTGCATTTGATCTGAATTATTTTATTTGATGGCTCCACATGTAGGATATATATATATATATATATATATATATATATATATATATATATATATATATATATATATAAACGAAAGGATTATCCTTATTGTAAAGCAGTTTTATGTAAGGAATTTGTGCGCACCTTTGGGTGTGGCCAAAGATAACTTCAACAGGTGCGTGCGCCCTGCATGAACCATCACACTTGATAAAGAGGTGTAGAGTGCTAACAATTGGGAAACTATCGTTTAATTTATTGAAAGGTTGTTTGTACTTGATCCAGTTATAAATGCAAGTCTAATTTACACATTTTGAAGTCACCGGTTTTTGTTTTGGTTTTTGGTTTTTTTTGGTTGAATTTTGATTTTATTGTACAGACGTGAACAGCGCAGATACAGTACCACAACAAAGCTATTGGCGATCATTGTCAGATAAGTACATTTGACACATCATCACCCTCTAAGAATCATATTTATTTGATCTTATCGCTAAAAGGGAAACTGTAATTAATGGATCGTTTTAAGTTGGTTCTGCAGTATTTTCAGTCAAATTCCGAGTCCATCTCCAATGGTATCTGTATAATATTGTCCTTGATAAGCGTCAAGCTGTACACAAGTTTTGATTTCAACTGCCCCTGTTTACCGCAATACAATAAGATGTACGCCATGGGGGTCATGTTCGTACCGCCAATTATATTGTTCTGTTTGGGAGTATTAGTTAATCGTCATACAGGGGTGTTGATGGAAGAATGGGTCAGACCCACTGGGAGGAGGACAAAAAATCCGGCAGTGGTTAAGTAAGTTTTTATTAATTTTTTTTAATGTAAAGCTACAGCAATAAAAAAACTTTCTAATTGATTAGAGTAGACATAGCATTTTATCATTAAATGTTTGTAAGCACGATTATAACCTTGAAAAAAGTATTCTATAGACTTGCAATGATTGACAAAAAAACAACAACTTCTCCCAGATTTCTGCTTTCATCAATGTTGCAACGGGCCCTTCTGGCTCCCATGGTCTGGATCCTAATGACGCTCCTGGATGGAAAATGTTTCATCTGCGCATTCAGTATGAATGTTGACCCCAAACATTTTACTGGCATCCCCAATAGCACTAGCCTGGAACTGATAAAGATCATGGCTAAGGTGCCCTGCAAAGAAGATGTTATCTTCAAGAACAGCAGTTTTCGGAAAGCTGTGTCACGATATGTGCGTTGTTACTCCCAAGTGAGTTGGTTTTCTCAAAGCCTTTAGATTGTTTCGGTGCTTACATAGCCTTTAGTCAACCAACTAGCTGCTATGCACGTTTGAGCTGTACAAAGTTCACAGGAAAAGACCTTTTAGAAAATCTCTGGGTTGTTAAAGTCCTACACACATTTCAGGTCTGTTTGCAGACTGACATGGTTGTCATGCTTTGCATAACCAGGTGATTCATGAATCATCTATTATTCTTCTGCCATTTTTCTTCTTCTCTAAGGCAATAGGCTGGTCAATCCTCCTCATCCTTATCTTTTTGGGTGCTGTGGGTCGAATCATGAAGCCTTGCTTCAATCACGCCACTTTTCTGCAGACCCGTTACTGGAGCAATTACCTGGACATTGAGCAGAAACTCTTCGATGAGACCTGTGTCCTCCATGCCAGAGACTTTGCCAGAAAATGTGTGGTGCAGTTTTTTGAGAGCATGCGAGAAGATACAACTCTGAGACTGCCCCTCTCGAGTGCACTCGGACCCGGCACAATTCAGAAGGAATATGAAGAGGAAGAAGAAGAGCGTCTGTATGGTATAACGAGACACGATCAAGTGGATAATTTGCTACAAACCTGGTACCAGTGCAAACCAGAGCTGAATGTGACCAGGATGGCCTATAAACCCAAAGTGTGTATCACTTGGGAAGATCGCAATGGAAAAGCAATATTCTCTGAAGTGTAAAACTGAGAAGCACAAATCATCTCTGAACTTTAGATTCATGCTAAATGTTAATAATGATGCTCAAAAATGTTGATGAACCCTTTGAATTGTAATGTTCTGAGAAGTTTGTATCAAATTATTGTCAATTTAGTAACTCTTGTGTTAACCAACTTAAAGAGCTTGCAGGCTGGTGCATTTGTCTATGCTGGAATTTAGTTTGTGTAATTTTGCATGTCTCCATCCACACACATTACACAACAACTGCATGGCTCAGATGCAAATGACTGCCGAACCTAGTCAGCACCTGAAAAAATAATAGGCCTTTTATATATTAAATAATATAGAACATAGAATTAATGAATAATGTTGATATTTCCTGTATGTTGTTTGAGTTTAGCAGCATGGCAGGTAAACCAGTGTCATAGAATGCCTTTTTTGTAACCCTTTAAAACCAAAAAGCCCATGTCCTTGCCTGGAAATATACTTTTGCCTTCAGTCCACATTTTGAGTAGTGATGTTTTATTTTGTCTTAATTACAAATTATTTTGTATGTAATCATTAACTTAAGCAATGGACAATGTAAGGGTGAAAAGTTTAGAGCCTACAGAGGAGGGGCCTGTCACTGATGCGCATTCATGCATTAGGGCGACCGGACGAACGTGTCACCACTTACTGCTTAACTTAGCTCGAGTAGTTTCTTTTCTTTCTGACAAGATCATATTGTAGGTAAGTCTATTATATGTTATGCTTTATTTATAACTAACTGTCGCACTAATTCTTCTACAAACTAATATTCTACTCCACTCTTAAAGGTGAACTACCTTTTTCAAAATGGATAAGTTTCGGATTATGGTCCAGTTCTTGCAAGCCAATCAAGAGTCCTTCATGAATGGCATCTGTGGGATAATGGCTCTGGCAAGTGCTCAAATGTATTCCTCTTTTGAGTTCACCTGTCCTTGCCTCCCCGACTACAATTACGCGTATGGAATCGGCATTCTCGTTGTTCCGCCGATATGGTTCTTCTTACTTGGATATGTACTTAACAACAACATATCAGTGTTAACCAAAGAATGGAAGAGACCAGTTGGAAAGCGTAAGAAAGATCCGTCGGTTTTGTGATACATGTTTAGCTCCATGATGCAGCGCGCTCTCATTGCCCCGGCTGTGTGGATAGCTGTGACTTTAATGGATGGAAAGAGTTTTCTGCGCACTTACAGCACCACGATAGATTTATCAGAGTTCATTAACCAGAGCTATCAAAGTTTATCCAAACAGGAGCTCCTGAAATTACAGGTAAAGATTCCATGTAAAGACGTGTTTGATGGGCATGAGGTCATCTCCAGAGAAGCGGCCACGAGGTATATTTGCTGTTTGTCACAGGTAATGGCATTATTCCTTAACTTCACCTACATGGGTCAAAGATGTCATGCTCATTTTTTGTCTGGAGATATTTAGTTAATGAAAAATGCATAATACATGGAATTCACACAAAACAATTCCTTGAATACACATATTTAACCCTTAAATGCATGGAAATTTCACCAAACACTCTTACGTATTCGGATGGATCCACAAAATGCCCAGATATTTTTTTATATATTTTGATGTTTTATTGTTCATATATCTAAGAGATAATGCAACAAATCAGGACAAATATAGAACAGTATTCATTACTTAAGCACTGAAAACTGGCTGTCAAACATATATTGAGCTACACATAACACAAAATCTACACATAAGCTACACATGAGTATTTTCTCAGGCACTCGTTGAGCCTAAATAGATGCACAACTTACATAATTTCAGTAGTACACCCAAAATGACAATAGTCATATCACACTGTTCATGTGTTGTACTTGCTATAGTTTACTTCCATGTTGTTTCTTCATCAAATAGCAATGTCAAACATAAATCAAGTCTGTAAGCGATTGACTTGATTTACATTTGACATTGCTATTTTATGAAGAAAACCACCCTGAGTAAGAAATAACATGTATAATATGTATGAGTACACGCATATGGGATACTGATAAATCTCTGTTGTTGTTAATTAACTGTTGCACAGAAAATCAATGTAATATAGTATTTATTTGTATGAATATAGCACTAATTCCACTTGTAATAAAAATAAATAGAAATCCTGTAATAGTAAATATATGAAATAATCATAAAAATATAATTTATGCAAGTGCAAAAATAAATAAATAAATAAATAAATAAAATAAAATTCCACACTCATACATACCTAGGGTCCCTAATGACCCTATAAATTTTTTTGTACTTAAACCACTATAAAAACCTTTGCAAAAAAAAAAAAAAAAAAAATTTTGTGTGTTACACTATTTATAAGAGAGAGATTGAGGAGTCAAGGTCTGGTCACAGCTCAAAAAATGGATGAGGTACGGGGGGTGGAATGAGGTCCCGGGTCAATGAACATATAATTTCTTCAGTCATTTTTATATATTTGAAAGTTAAAAATATCTAAGTGGTTTAACCGTTTAGAAAATTTTTGTTAAAACCTGAAACAATTTTGTTTAAAAATATGATTAATATAAAAAAAAAGTTTGTTCAACAAATCAGTCAGATGGTGTAACCACCATGCAGGTAGCAATTCTATTGTCATGTGACCACTCTGCTGTTCGTTGTGTTCAAGGAGTAAGGAAAGTATTTTAAAAACTTTTACTTGATGGTTACACCACTTCGCATTTTTTTAAGTCATTAAATCAAGTTTTTGTACAAAATGCTATAAATGTTTTTCAAAAATCTGTGAAACCAACATAGGTAGACATTTCTAAAAAGATCTCTAATTTAAATAATCTCAGACAACCTTATTTGTCAATGACCAGTTCACACAAAGCATTTACCTGAATATAGTTCTTCTATGATGACCATGTTTTCAATTTCTGATTTGAAAATCATTTTAATATCATGTCATGTGGTGTAAACGTCCAATCAAAGTCTCATTAAAAGCTGACATTTAAAAAAATACAATAATTGTTGACATGAGTAATGCAGAATAATCTTTTATTATTATTTCTAAAAAATAAAAAATAAAAATAAGCAGTGAAACCATATAAAATAATAATATTTGAAAACCTTTGGTCCACCAAATCAAATCAGCCCCTAACCGGGCTTACAGTTTTTGAAATAAATAAATAAATAAACCTATGAATGGCTTACTTAAAGCTGTCTCTGAAAATATTTTAACACAGAAAAAGTTACATCAGCTTTATTACCATTTACTTGATGGTTACACCACATGACATTTTTTAAAGTCATTATTTATTTATTATTCTTGTAAAAAAAAAAAAAAAAAATGAAACAAACATGGACACAAATATTACATTTCTAAAAACTTGACTTTTAAAAAGATTTCTAATCTCTGATATCTTGGACACATTTTTCAACAAACCACTTATATATTTGTATTTTATTGATTAAAATATTGAAGCCATATTGCCATAATATTGCATGCATAATACATCTTTTGTAATGTTATTTCTTCTTTAGGCCTGTGGGTGGACCTTTTTAATGATAATAACTTTGGCAGCCTTCTTGATAAGGGCAATCAGACCTTGCTTCACACAAGCCGCTTTCCTTAAAACCAAATATTGGTCGCACTACATCGATACAGAGCGCAAATTATTCGACGAAACATGCAAAGAACACGCCAAGAGCTTCGCCAAGGTCTGCATACAGCAATACTTCGAGAGCATCAGTGGTGAAATTGTTTCACACTTGCAACTTCCTGAAAAGAAAGGAAAAGAAGACAAAAATGATGACGGAGAAAAACAGAAAAGTGATGAGGAAAAGCTTCTTGGGATCCGTAAAGAAGAAGACATGAATAAAGTCCTGTGGAACTGGCATGAACGTAAACCCGCGCTATTGCTGAGTAAACAAGCTCAAGAAGCAAATGGGCATGCGCATTCGGTTACGGACGGCTTTTCGGATAAGTACAACACTCGGATACATATGAAAAAAACAGCTGTGGCATACTACTCAAAAGTCTGACTTTTTTTTTTATAACTTTATTTTTAAGTATGGAATGAAGTGCAATATCAGGCTACTGACTGTAATCTCATAGGTTATAGTTCTAATTATTGACTTTTTTAAATTAACATCCTGAGACCCATTCTACTATGAAAAACATATGTTTATTAATATATGAGACCATAATTACCCATTTTAAAGCCCAGGTGTGTAACTTAAAGGTTTAATAATAGGCCTTATAATAATAATAATAATAATAATAATAATCATAATCATAATAATCTCCTATATAATAATAAAAATTGAATAAATGTTTTAAAAACTTTATTAATGTTGCTTGTGCGCCAAAGCAAATAATGATGGCAATCCTAATTTTTTTTTTAATTTTTTTTTTTTGTTTGTTTTTTTTTTTTGTTTACAGGAGGTTACCTATACTTTTGAACAATACAAATTATGGCAACTTTTTAATATAGGAAAATTATACAATTTAAGACTTGTTATTATGCTATTTTTATTATTGTTATGCAAGTCAGATCATTCTCAGTGATTTAATATTAGCCCAGCCTGTTTTTGGTTAAATGCTCATTGGTTCCACTGGGGCTGAAACCAGATTCTAGTTCCTGCTGATGATTCATCTCTGTATTCACATAACAGGCCGACCGACCGAAGGAAGGATCTCACTTCTTCACCAAAACACTAACTACATATAGAGAAACTACCGCAAACTGGATTTGTTTAATGACTTTTCTGCAATCTGCTTTTGGTTGTACATATTTTTTTAACTTTGTGGGCGTTCAGTGAGACCATTTGTACCTTCAGGCAAAGGAATGTAAGTCTTCATTTTAACAACAATTTTCAGTAACTATATTGGGCTCAGAGTGGCACGCTGAACTTGTTGTAACTTGACCCAAAGTGTTGCTTTTCTGCATGAATTTGTCTTTGAATTGAATGTGTTTTTCATTATACTCAGATTGATACGAATGCATAATGCTCCATGTGTGCATTTCTCTGTTTATTTAGAATTTGTTTGCTTGTAATTAATCTGTTTCTGTTTTGCCCCTATTTTTCTTTATAACAGTGTCATTTAACCAAAAAGGACTCATTCACACATTTCTCTTTGTCAATGTTTTTGGTTTAATTTACAGAGAGAGCTCAGAACAACTCACTGTGAAATCACTGTCAGCGGAAAGAGAGGGAGAATCAAAACTATTGCAGGATAGAATGGCGGCAGTCGTCTCAGAATATTTCAAATTTATTGCACTCTTCTTCAAGAGCAAAGATGTCATGATCTTCAATGGCCTCATAGGTCTAGGGACAGTGGCCGGTCAGACAGTGTATAACATCTTTGCTTTTAACTGTCCGTGTTCACCACAGAAGAATTACCTTTACGGCTTGGCTGCAATCGGTGTACCAGCCCTGGCTCTCTTTGTCATCGGGGTGATGCTCAATCGAAATACCTGGGACATTGTGTCAGAGTGCCGCACCAGAAAATGCCGGAAATTCTCACTGACTGCTGCCTTTGCTCTGCTAGGCTCGATTTTGGGGAGAGCAGTGGTCGCCCCAATCACCTGGACTGTGATTTCCCTCCTGAGAGGGGAGGCATATGTCTGTGCCTTAAGTGAGTTTATAGACCCCTCTTCTTTGGACAAATTCCCTCCAACTACTCAGGCCCCAGAAATCATGTCCCGGTTTCCATGTAAGGATTTACCTGCTCCACTGATGGTTTATTCTGGAGAGGTTGAACGCCAGTTGAAGTATGAATCCCAGGTACTTACCACTTTTTATAGTCTTTAAAGGAATAGTTCACTCAAAAACGAAAATTCTGCTATTATTAACTCACCCTAAGGTCGATCCAAACCCATACTCTTTCTTCCATGGAACACAAGAGAAATTTTTACCTACCAAATTTTACTTCACAGGGTTTTTTTTTGCCACAGTGCAAGTGAATAGTGACTCTGGTCTGTCAAGAAAAAAAAAACAGTAAAAGTAAACAATACGACTCATGCACTATATATGAGTGACTATATAAGTCTTCTGAAGTTATAAGCTCACTTTGTGTGATGAACAGAACAAAATTTAAGTTGTTATTCACTCTCAAATCAAGTCAAATTATTAATAAAGCACTAAAGTGATGTTTGCTCATGAGACAGTGAAAACCAGTTAGGTTTGATGTTATCAATGTACCTGTCATATTTAATTTAAGTGCTTTATTTATGATTTGATTTGAGAGAGAATAACTACTTCAATTTAATTCTGTTCATCACTTAAAGTGATCATATCACTTCAGAAGACTTGGAATATAGTGCATGTGTCATGTTGATTACTTTTACTATGGTTTTATGGTGCAAATTGTTTTTGTAATTTTTTAGAGCTTGACAGACTGTAGTTACTATTCACTTGAATTATGGCAAATAAATACTGTAAAGGATTTTTTTATTATTTACTTTTTGTGTTCAGTGGAAGAGGAGAGTCATTTGGGTTTGTAGCAACATCAGGGTAAATAATGACAACATTTTCATTTGTGGGTAAACTTATCCTGCAATTTAATGAGTTGGGTATTTACATATGTGTCTTTAGGCTCAATACCATGATAACATTTTTTTTTTTCTCCTCTAGCTGTTGGGCTGGCTGCTGGTGGGCCTTATATCCCTCTGCTTCTTTCTGCTCCTCTGCTTGAAAAACTGCTACTCTCCTCTGGGCTATCTTCAGGAGGCATACTGGAACCAGTACCGTTCCAATGAACAAGCTCTTTTCCAACGTACTGCTGAGCTACATGCTAAAATCCATGCTGCTGAGTGTGTCAAGAGCTTCTTTGGATTTGTAGCCTTGGACAATCAGGAAAAGGAGCTTATAGATGACTGTAAGGGTTCTAAGACCGCCATACCCAGTCTGGATTGGAACCGTATCACAGGGGTTTACATGTACAGAGAGAACAATAACACTCCCATGTACAGCCGCTTAGACAAATGGGCCATGTACGAAAAGGACAACAGCTGTTAGGCGATTGAAAACTAAATGAACAAGTTTGGCACATGGTGGTGCTCTATCTTTGGTAGTCATGTTATGAATACTGCATCTTTCATTTGTTATTTGTTTCTGCATGTTAAATTTGCGCTGAAATGCTAGTGTATGAATGATGTTGTTTTGACATTGAAAGCTGTAATTCAGATTTTTAAGTTGTACTATATGTTTTTTTTTCTTTTCTTTTCTGCATAATGTGTGGTCTGTTAGATACACTGATGTCATAAGCATAACTTTAGAGAGTTTTTGGAGACTGTTGGTAGCTCAAATGGTCATGTTATGATAACACACAATACAAACTCTTAATGATGTACTCTCAGGTTGAGGTTGCGTCAACCTCTTGTTATCCTTTTTGCATTAAAGTGCATCTGACAAATTAGTGTCTAATGAATGAATAATTAATAAATAACAATGTATACACACCCAAACCATTATCTTTGTTATTAAGAAACACCCAAGCAGCGTGCCACGCAAGACAATTAAGTTAAGCTCAAAATGTTCTTAGGCTTTCCCTAAACTTTCAGAAAAGTAACACAGGTTGATTTTTTTTTTCCAGTCTGCTCAGAATTTTAACCTGATCTTTAAACATTTATTTATTTATTCAATTACTTTTATTTATTTTGAGAGAGAGAAATAATGTGACCCACATATAGAATCGTAGGTGAGAAATGTTCGGCAATGTTATTTATTCACTTATTCACTGTAACATTTGTGATATTTAACTTAGGTATTCTATTCTATTATCTCTTGTCTCTCACTTTTTTTTTTTTTTTTTTGTCTCCGTCATCTCTTTGCTTATGTTTTTGTGACAGCAGGCCAAGCAAATTGAATCAATCCCTCACTGCCCAAAACAAACGGCTCAATAAATCTGATGACTAAAACTCCTTGATTAGGGTACATCGGGGCTAAAGGCTAATCATTTTTAAAATCTTGCAAATTTATGTAGCTAATGAAAATCCCTGAAATTATGTAATTTATTTTGAGCCAAAATACTTATGTCATTTTCAGTTTTGCTCCAGGTGATTGAATCAAAAGTTTTTAATAACTGTCCAATAAGTGAAAGGATGGTATTTGGGCTAAAAGCCCACCTGTTGCAGGAGCTAAAGGCCCCCATAAAACATGTTGTTTTTCTTAAGTGTGACGAATAGATTTGTTATAAAAAAAAAAATAAAAGTGGGCTCACATTGACTGATCCAAATACAATGGAGATTCAATTGTTTAAAGAATACTTGAGATGTTATGAAATGTCAAATGTGATTGAAATTAACATGAAACGGTTAAACACTTTTCTTAAGTAGATATTTTGAATAAGTATCTTAATTTGTTACTCAAAAAAGCATTTGCCTAAGTTAAAAAATGTTGCCCAATAACTACTGTCTCTATGTTTACACAATATAACTTTAACCTGGGGGCCTTTTACCCCTAGCGTAGGGCCTTTTCCCCCAGGTGTGGGGTAAAAGGCCCCCTTTCCACCTTTAATTATTTGTAATTTTTTTTTATCAAAACAACCTTCCATTATTATTATCATTTTTTTCTCAAAGCAATTATTTTGCTCCATCATTAATTAATATAAATAAAACTATTTTTTCATTCTTGACACACTTTGTGACCAGAAAAAAGCACATTGTCCTTAAGGTGTGTCTCTAGCCCCGTTGTACCCTATCTGTCACGGCTCCGGTGAGTTTGTCGGTTTGTTCTGTTTGTTTTGTTATTTCTCTCCCTCATGTTTCTCAGGCGCTGCCGGCATGCATGATCAGCATTTCTATGGGAACACTGATTGTTCCCAGGGGAATGCTGATCATGCCACTGATTAGCGTGCTAGTAGCACCTGGTTCTCCGCTGATTCACTCCCTACTTAATCCCCTCGTGTCAGTATCTTTGCTAGATTTTTGTTTGGAGTGATGTAACTTACCTCACTCTCTCTGCCTAGTCGGTCCTGTCTTGTGTATCTGTTTGGTTGCCCGTCTCTGCCCGCGTGTCGGAAGTGTGGTTGCCTTCCGGTTTGCTGTACGCTTGTTCTCTGTGCTCACAAATCTTCAACGGAGGATTCCTTGTCTCTGCTTGCATGTCGGGAGAGTGACTGCCTTCCAGTCTGCTGTGCGTTTATTCCCTGCACCTCACTACGCTTCAATGGAGGATTCCTCTCGAATCTGCTCCTGACTACCACGATGCACACACTCATCTACGAACACACTGTTTACGGATTTGCCCATTGTGCGGCCATGACGCGTACGCATCCACGAACTTCTCCCCCACTACTGCAGCCAGTGCCAGAATCTTAATTCTTCACCAGCACAGTTGAAGTAGATATTTATTGTTAATAAATCCTTTGAACTGTTTCTCTGCTCTTGGGTCTCTTTGTCTCGCTCTTGCTCTGTGACACTATCAAGATCACTGGTGTTACAGCTTTTATCACATCCTCAGTGTTTTCTGATTAATGTTGGGTTTGCTATCAGAATATCCACAGAGATCTGTTCTATTCTATTCTGTTCTCCCTTTTCCTCTAACTATTTTCACTTTGGTGTCTCTGTGTTTGTTTTAGTGACAGTTAGCCAAGCATAGTGAATTTTCAAAATCAATGGCATCACAGCTTGTTTGACATGCTCAATTTCTGATTTATGTTGGTGTTGCTATCATAATATCCTTAGATATCTTTTCTATTTCTATTCTATTCTGACACTTGCTAGGTATCTCACTATTTCCCCTCTGCCATCTCTTTGTTTTTTTGACAGTCAGCCAAGCAAAATGAATGAACTGTCATTCCCCAAAACAAACTGCTTAATAAATCCGTCGACTAACTCTGCATAATTCTTAAGATCATTGGTATTATAGCTTTTAGCTCAATTTTATCTGCTTTATATTGGAGTTGCTATAAGAATATCCCCAGAGTTCTATTCTATTCATTTCTATTCTATTCTACTCTCCCTCTTGCTCTCACTTTTATCGCTCTGTTGTCCCTTTGTTAATGTTTTTGTGACCGCCAGCCAAGAAAACTGAATCAACCCTCATTCCCCTCCCGACCTTGTCTCACACAGAGCAAGACTCGGCCTGCCCGTCTGTTTGCCTGGCCACTGTCACCTCTTAATAGCCTTCAGATAGAGGGGAGTAAGAGGAAGGGAGAGAAAGCACAAGATAGAGAGGGAGAGAAAGGGAGAGGGAAAAAAGAGGGAAAGGGGAGGAGCAAGGAGGGGGTGGGTGAAAGTAGAGCTGTGATCCAGACAGCAAATCACATGAGCAGGGATCTGTTTACAAACTGAGCATGGGGGAGAAGTCATCGGCACCATTACGTGGAGGCAGGGCTGGTGGATAAGGCAACAGGAAACACATGCAGTAGGAAGCTCATCACTTTGTCTGGAGAACGCATTTTATGTCCTTTGTATTTTCAAAGCGGAGAGACCAGACCAGATGGCATGAGGAAGAGAAACACCCCGATGCCGCTCACAGCTTGAATGGGGTGCATTCACAACCTTTTGCTCTGACGGCTGTGTGCCACAGCTCTTCCTCTCCTTTGTTACCAGGGAAAATACTTGATTGTAACGTGAGGGCGATAATCTTGAGGGAGACATAGGAAAGCAAGAAGACAAGAGGGAAGTGGCTGACAGCAGCAGTGGAAGGGGTGAGCCTTGTGACAATGTTTTGAAGATAGACAAAGAAAACTGTGACACCCTGTACTGTATGTTTTTATCCCAAAGAATTCTCACCCTTTCATTACTGTCACTCTACAAGAGAGGTAGGAAATGAAAAAAGCCAGTGACAGCAACTTCACCTCATGCAGAGGTAGATGGTGATCCATTGTTTATGTGAAAGACACATTGTCAATTTTTCATATACTGCGCTGCACACTGCTATAGGCATTGAAATCTGGAATTTATTTTGGATCATAATGCTGGAGAAACGATCAGAAAGTCAAAGCATGGCAGCACAAAATATTTTAGATACAGAGGAGTAGGTGTTGATATCTGCAACAGTGTTGACACAGGTCTCAACAATGACCGACTTGTCTTTGTGAATGTTTCAACACAAAGAAAACAATATCACCCTGCCTCCATGCATATGCATGCGAGGAGCTGGTGGGTGACCGTAATGTGTTAACCAGAGGCGCTGAAGATTTTTCTAAGCCGTGCTTTTTGTAGTAGGAGTTTTTGGGAGTATAAAGCTCAGATTATTTGTCTGGTTCTGAGTGAGTGGATCAGCCCAATCCTTTGGCCCATTTCAATAGTTTCCTTGGACACAATTTACTGGATCATTTGATATAATCTAGCACTTGATTTCCTGAATCCTATCCAATGGTGAGTATGAATCATACCCCCCATATTTTGAATGAATCATCCAGTGATTTGGGTGCATAATCTGGATTGTTCCATAAACCATGTGTTATTCACAGTCTTCCACCCTCCTACTGGTTTTCTATCAATGTTTAACCAAAATCCTCCTATCACTACCACCCACTCCTTCGCATGAACAGTCAATCCTCCTTACCTTTCTTCTGTTTGGCACACTCTCTTATATGACAAGAACAGGCTAAACGGAAACAAACACATTGCATATGCATCTGTCCTTGTCAGCATTGTCTCGTTTTTGGCAGCAATCAACCCCTATAAGGTGTTTTCCCCAAATGGTGCTTCCAGCTTGGGTTGGTGAAGCCTTCATTGGACATCTTTTTGCCACCCACTCTATCCCTCAAAGATAAACCAGATGGTGGCTTTATGGCAGAAAGGGTGCACCACTAATATTTGCCTTCATGCACAGACAATTGGCCAGGCTTCACTTACTTTGCCAAATGCTCTCTCTATCTATCTCTCTCCTTTGAAAACACAAATCACACTCAAAAAAATACTTTCAAGATTTACGCATTTCGAATAGATAACACATTTCCATAAAATTACCCCACAAAAATTAATTTCGACTCGTCCCTCCTTTTCTTCAAGGCTACAGTGAAGCACTTACAATGGAAGTGAATGGGGCCAATTTTTGGAGGCTTAAACAGAAATGTGAAGCTTATAATTTTTTTAAAGCACTTTAATTCTTCTGTTAAAACTTGTGTATTATTTGAGCTGTAAAGTTGTTTAAATCGTCATTCTTACAGTCATTTTAGGGTATTAGGGTTTGTTGACATTACATTGTTATGGAAACAATGTTGTAAAATTGGCTATAACTTTACACAGAAAAGGTAAGTTAGTGATTTTATCACACTTAAATCATGTTTACACTCATATTCTTTATGTCTTGTGGTTATACTTTTGAAAAAGTGAGTATTTTAACATTTAAAAATTGGTCATTGTAAGTGCCTCAATGTAACCTCTTTTTTGGGGGGGGATTTTTAAGAAAATGAGGAACGAGTCAAAATTAACTTTGTGGTAATCAACATTATGCCATAAATGACAATTAACTTGAACTGAACCTGGAACATTCCTTTAACTTGTGTTGAACCTGGAATATTACTGGAAGATTAAACAATTTAATTTGATGGAAATTTGTTATAAAATTGGAAATCTTAAAAATAAGAAAAAATATGGTTTTGAAGGTTAAATAATTGAAGAGCATCGCTCAAGTGTATTACTGAATCCATTCCTTGTATTTGAAGGACTTGAATCTCTGACCCACAGTATTCATGACTCTTAATACTGTGTTTGAAACAGCAATCAATGTTAACTTGTTTCTAGAGTATGCAGTCACCCCATTAGGAACTAATGGCCCTCAAGTTGCATTTATTCCTGTCTGTTGCTTTCGTATTATTTATTAAAACCTATGGAATTAAGCATTTTAAAGGATAGTTCACCCAAAAATTAAAAGTCTGTCATCATTTACTCACTCTTGTGTTGTTCCAAACCTATATGACTTTCTTGCTTCCATAGAACACAAAAGGAGATACTAGGCAGAGTGTTAGCTTCAGTCACTTTTCACTGTCATTGCATCTTTTTCCAATACAATGAAAGTAAATTGTGGCTGAGGCTCTCAGTCCGTAACATTCAGAATGTTAAAGTCTGCATAACATCTTTTGTGGTTCACGGAAAAAAGAAAGTCATACGTGTTTGTAACAACATGAGGGTGAGTAAATGATGACAGAATTTTCCTTTTTGAGTGAACTATCCCTTTAAAATGGTACTTTATTTGTATAGTCAAACAGACAGAATCTCTCTCTACAGATTCTGAATGTAGAATGCTCTACAGACAAATACTAAATAGATTCTGACTTCTTTATGACCAAAAATGACACTGATACATTTTGTGATCATAATTCGGTAGAAATCATTGATCATTTTGAGCTGTGGGAGCCTCCTTTCTCAAATTGCTCTCATTCTGCTGTTTATAACTTAAGTACATACATTTAGAGAGAGGCAGTTTTCTTTTTCTACCGTCTACATTCTTCACCACAATGGAGAGCTTTTTGTCTGCTTTTGTCTTGTCCTCAAGCAGAGCACAATGAAAAGTGTACATCCCTTCTGTTATGTTAACTGCATAAACAAACACTGATGTTTGGGTCTACGGTGGTCTGAAAATATTGCCCGTGTCACAACCAAGCAACAGAAAACATTACTACTTTGTCAAATATATTCGGAGAATATTTATCACAGTAAATAATGAGCCTGAATACAAAAACCATTGTGCTCAGCTGTTGAGCACATCATCCAACACCACTGTGACATTTCTTGTTTTTTAGTTTTAAAAGATGTATTACAGTGAAAAGTTCATGCTGCTCAGAGAGGTCCAACAATGAGAGCAGTGTTACATTGAGATGAGAAACACGAGGACAGTCTGCAGGCTCACAGTATGCAATATGCATGCAGGGGCTACTGAGAACCGTACACATGAGAATCACAGTGAAGTGTGTTGTCTTTCAAGGGTCTGACAGAAAGGAATACGCCACCCACTCACAAAACAGATTCATGAGGTATGAACTAGAAATCAATCTCTATGCTTTTATATGACATTTCAACAGTGTATTCGTTTTACTGATAAAAAGGAAGACTAAAAATTAAATGCTTGCGCTGCTCCCATGACTCTCACGATAAACTCTGTCCAACAACTATTTCAGAGCAAAACTTGAATGGCTTTGCTTGTGATTTTGCAGGAAGTCTGCGTGATCCCGACTTACAGACACATTCTGAAAAAAATGACCTCAGACATCAGTGGTCGATGTCCACTCGCAATGTATATTTCATCAGCATATATGTCTGCTTTTGTCTTGTCAACAGGACAAGTGTGTACATCTATTCTGTTAATTACATTATCAAACACTGATCTTTGGGTCTGTGGTTTCACAGATGACTCCTGTGTTTCACTTCCACATAGAGCTAAAGGCTTTGTAACATCATGCTGACTGGGTTTGTGGTGCTATTAACATGTATTGCCTCAGGATATAGGTTAAACAATTGTTGACTGAATAATGTTCGCTGCTCTGGAAATTCTCCCCTCTGTGATAAAGAGTTTGAACCTTGAAAGTCAACAGGGCACTCAACAGGGACTTTTGGAGGACTACAAGGTTTGAATAAGCAAGAAATGGGTAGGTAGTTAAAGCAGAAGAATGTAGGGGCCTGGGTAGCTCAGTGAGTAAAAGCACTCACTTCCACCCCTGGAATTGTGAGCTCGAGTTCAGGGCATGCTGAGTGACTCCAGCCAGGTCTCATAAGAAACCAAATTGTCCCATTTGCTAGGGAGGGTAGAGTCACATGGGGTAACCTCCTCATGGTTGCTATAATGTGGTTCACTCTCAGTGGGGTGCTTGGTGAGCTGTGCATGGATGCCGCAGAGAAGAGCATGGGCCTCCACACACACTATGTCTCCACAGTAACGTGCTCAATAAGCCACGTGATAAGATGCACAGATTGATGGTCTCAGATGCAGAGGCAACTGAGATTCGTCCTCTGCCACCTGGATTGAGGCAAGTCACTACACCACCATGAGGACTTAGAGTGCATTGGGAATTAGGCATTCCAAATTAGAAAAAAAACAAAAAACTCAAGTATGTACATTTTTCAGGGTTGTGTCTAGAAGGGATCCCTCTCTCGTCAACTTCTCTTGCATGCGCATTCTGTTAAGATGCTTTCACCTCTGCTTTTTTGCTCGCATCTCACATATTAATGATGGAAAGCATTAGAAACTTCATTAATATAACATTATTATTATTATTATCATTATCATAGTGACTATTTTCACTAGGTGTAAATACCTGCCACATGATGCGGGTATCTGCACTGAAATAGTCTGGTGGAAACAAAGATATTAAAGACAAACTGCTCCTTGAGTGTTTCTGCAATGGCTTAGTTTGATAAGATGGTGTGAATGTGCTTTTTCTATGAGGATGACCTGGGGCTTAATCCTCCTTTTGACCCAGTTATCCCCACTCTGTTTCCTGTCTCCACTCTTAATATGTTTCTTTAATATTACTTATAATAATAAATAAAATGAATATAAATGTTGATTTCCTTGCAGTGATAGGTTGGTGTAGGGTGTCTGTGGGACTCTAAACACACTGCAGTGATGCCCTGTTAGTATTTAATTAGGAGTGCAAATAGTATCTGTCTAACACTATTTGCACTTAGTGCAAAGATGTTGCTATTACACTTAGTGCAAATAGCCTCTGCCTTATTATTATTATTATTATTATTAAGAAATCATGTTACCTTCTTGAAATCTCATATAGCATCCCATGTTTCTTGGATACAGTAATATTTTGACATTCATGTTAAGGCACATATTACTTTAAATCTTAGATTGTGTTATTGTGACTTGATTGACATTAACAGTAATTCATGAATGTTTGTGTTGAAAAAAACTAGTTGCTGTTTAAAGACATTTATCTCTTTTAGAACTGGATTATGTCAAACAAATCTTTCGAACATTTTGTTTGTGTTCCACAGCTTGCGCTCCTTTCCAGCTGAATCGCAAAGAAAACTGTAAACGAATGTGTCCCCACTCAAGATATATGTCCACTGAAGTGTGGATGCAATCTTTGTTTATTAAAATACAACATTGCATCTGAGTAGATTAGAACCTAGGGCTTCTTACACAAGGGGTGAATGTGTTACCACTTGACCACCCAGTCAGACTCTTGACAATAGAGCTGATTGATGTACTTCTCCACTGACCAACAATATCTCATGACCAAACGTAGCAGATGTAGAGCTAAAGTTATCAAATTTATTATGTAAAATATTTATTTTAGAGCTTGAATTGATCATGAAAACTGACTCTTCATAAAAACAGACCATTTGAAATAATCTTTTAAGAGCGCTTCTCGTTGCTGTGCGACTTCAAATTAACGCCGTTTAAGAATCTTGCGAGAATGACGAGAGAGGGATCCCTTCTAGACGCAACCCTTTATCAGTGTTAAAATACTTTCTTCTATCCCAGCTTAATATGCAGAGACACATTTTTTAAAAAACTATAAACACTGTGTCTCTGTGGCACTATAAAATTTATGTGTTAGTTTTGAGCCACATGCTTAGACCCGCCCCACAATGTTACTCAACCAATGGCGTGAGTTGGGGGTGGGACTGTCTGACTGTTTGAACAGCAAACGAGGAGTGTATTCGGAAAGCTGTTTTGAAAACATTGATGATTTTTGCAGTTCCGTTCAGTTGCAGAAATTACATACTTCAGCTTTAAATACATAAATGAAAACACAAGATGATCACAATGTTTTTACAATTAGGACTACATTTAGTATGACGTTGCATCAAAATTCTGATTTGTAAGATAAAAGTGTATATCCAAAATCTGCAGTGCGCACTGATTATGCTAAAAGGGAAGACAATGTGTAAGACATGTAAATGCCTTAAACAGCTTTCCTTTGCTGGGGTAAGGTCATAACATAAATGGTAGCATTAAGCATAAACTAATCATCATACGTATATATTTGCCCATTACCCCGTTTTCATGTTGTATGTTAACACCTTTATCGCTGTTCTTACCGGCTTGTAATTATAATTGTAATAATAAGTAAATAAGTGTTGTATGCATGCCTGTTTATGTTTTGATGTCAAAAGCAGATAATAACCCAATGATTTCAAGTCTCAATTAAAGACGTTTTTGTTTTTTTTGTGTTGTCTTTTTGTTTTTTTAATAAGTTAATTTGTGGTAGTTATCAGCATACTGGTGTGCATATAAATGTGCTCAGTATTAATAATTTGTGTTGTATTAGCAGTGCAAGTATTAAAATAAAAAGCCACTGTATTTTGCTGTGATTTCAATAGTTACAAAAAAAGTACAATGTTTTTATGGACGTGGTATTGTGGTAGTGTCAAATTGTATTCTACAATTTTTAGACTTTTATAATGCTAATACCATAGTATTTTTTATATACCATGATTTTTGTATACCATGGTTTCAAGTACCTTGGAATACCATATAAATACCACGGTACGATTATGGTAATAATTTTAGTATCATTAATCACCATTAAACTAACAGATTGTTGATGAATGAGCTAGAAAATCTCGATGCTTTTTTAATTACATTTGAATTATATCAGTGAATTCATTTCACTTATATAAAAGAAGATACAAAGCAGTAATGAGCTCCTATGACTCTCTCGATAAACTCAGTCCAACAGCCATTTCAGATCAAAACTTCAGTGGCTTTGTTTGTGCTCTTGCAGGATGCCTGTGTGATCCAGACTTACAGATTCTGGACAAGTTCTGCAAAATGACCACAGACATCAGCGGTCGTCTTCCACTCAATGTCTATGTCATCATCCTTGGGATAGGCCTCTTCATCTTCATGTTGAGCATGATCTTCTGTTGCTATCTGTTCAGGTAAAAATAATGATATTAAAAAGTATTATACCTTTTATTAAATTTTAAACATATATCTTGATTAATCCAGTCTGTATTGTTTTAATTGTAAAAGGTAGTTGCTACTGTGAGAAAAATAATTTTTTTCTTGCTCAAATAAGAGTCATAGCTGTATGAATGCAGCAAGCATTCTTGCTTTAAATTTCACAGATTGAGGCGACAGGGCACACAGGAACAATATGGATATAATGAGGTAATTTCTTTATTTCAAACTTAATAGCTTTTGGAAAAGATGCTGTGAGATTTGGTTATTCTGACGTAAAGACATTAAAAAACACCCTCTCTCTTATTGTAGGTTGTTTTAAAAGGTCCAGGGAAAAAGCTGAGTCTTCTTGGAGTAAGTAAAGCTGATTCATTGCCTTATTGGCAAATAAAAGTTCTAAACGTTTTGAGTAGAAAACTCATGACATGTACAGTACAATATTTAATAAAAACAACACCATAATTATACTAAAAACAATCCATAAATATTGATTTAAGTTTTTTTTTTTTTTTTTTACAAAAACACTCCTTTTCTCTTCAGCAAACCTGTGCCGTTTGCCTGGATGAGTTTCAGAGCAGAGATGAACTCGGGGTTTGCCCCTGTTCACATGCTTTTCATAAGAAGTAAGATCTTTTATCGTCTTGTCACACTGTCCAAAATTTACATAATTGTTTACATCATCTGTAAATTTGTATTGCATTGGGATGCAGTATTTTAAAAATTAATTGATGACTTACAATATGATAATTTAAAATAACAACACTTTACTTTCAAAAACAAATGCAAAGAATGTCGTGTTGTGGCAAAACACTGTTGGAGGCACTTTAACAAGAATGAAAAACTCAGAGGAACCATTAAGCTGTCACGGCAATTGAATTTAAAAGAGGGAATTGGCCTTGAGTTACTGCTGTCAGATTATTCATTATTCAATTCTGCCATTTCAGCCTGTCAAATTATACAGTACCACCCTGTTAAGCCTCATATTGTGACGGGGTCTTAATGTAGTGGTAGATGTGACAGTGCTTGAGCCTATATAAATAGCTGATGCATAATAAACCCCTCTCTCATTTTTTCCTCTTTTCACCTTGTCTCCTGCACAGGTGTTTGGTGAAGTGGCTGGAAATTCGCAGTGTCTGCCCCATGTGCAACAAGTCCATCTGCAGGCTCCAGCCAGACCCTCCACAGGGGGCCGAGGGGCCCCAGGACCCCCTGGAAGTGTGACAGAAAAGGCGACATTGATGGTCAGAGATAAGCAGGCTCTCTCCGTGTGTATCTCACACACCTAAGAACAGAGTTAAAAACAACCACACTACTGGAGAGGGTGGAGTATTTCCAAAAAACAACTTCCCCTCTTTACCAATCAACAGATTTCTCCTGGATAGATGGAGGGAGGGAGGGGGTGGTGGTTACCCAGTGGAGCTGGATTGATGTGCCGTGTTCTTGGTCATAATGTAGTGTGTAGCAAGATAAATTGTTGCTTAGGGCTCAACAAACAGAAGAAGAGATTTTGACATTGAAAAATATTAAGAATATTCAGATTCAGTTGAGGCCTTGAGAGTTGCACAGGACGAATGGCCTGAGTAGACACTGCTCAATATATACGCATATAGCTTCCATCTAAGAGTGACAGAGGTGACTATTACAAAAGAGTTGTCATTTGTAAAGTTTAGGAATCCCCAGTTACAGAATCCAAAGCACTGGCTCAAGCCCTGAACTGAAGGATCTGTGATGTCATACATTTTTACTCTTGCCAACATTTTGACATGTGATCTTATAAATCCATTTGTTAAGAGTTACCAAGGGCGTTCAGAATGCTAAAGGCCGCCTTAAGAACCCACGCTGCCATCCAGAACCATAGGAATCAGATTCGGATGAAATTAAAATTGGGTCATTTAGTAAGTTATTTAAGGTTGGCTAGTTGTTTTGTACTATTTATGGCTCTCAATAAAATGTTGTGTTTCAGAATCAGATTGAGCTTTATTGCCAAGTGTTCACACGTAAACAAGGACATTTTTTGGTAATAGGAGAAACAAGTGCACACAGAACATTACAGTGAGACACAGAATATAAAACAAGGTAAGAGTATAAATAGCCATACAAATAATAGGACATATAACAGAATGGCATATGTACATGTGCAAGTGGTAATATATGTGCAAGGTAGGGGTATGCACAGAGTTAAATATGTGAATTTACATATGTAAATGAGATATGTATTTACATTATTGCACTATGGGGGAGTCCTGAGGCAGTTTAACTGTTCATGTGGGAAATGGCCTGAGGGTAAAAACCATTCTTGTGCCTGGATGTCCTGGCGCTCAGTGCTCTGTAGCGCCAGCCAGAGGGCAACAGTTCAAAGAGGGAGTGAGCAGGGTGTGTGGGGTCCAGAGTGATTCTACCCGCACACTTCCTCACTCTGGAGATGTACAGGTCTTGGAGGGTGGGCAGTGGGGCACCAATAATCCTTTCAGCAATCCTGACTGTCCGTTGTAGTTTCCTTCAGTCTGATTTGGTGGCTGAACCAAACCAGACAGTTATAGTTGTACACAGGACAGACTCAATGATGGCCGAGTAGAACTGTGTCAGCAGCTCCTGTGGCAAGTTGAACTTCCTCAGCTGGCGAAGGAAGTACAACCTCTGCTGAGCCTTCTGCACAATGGAGTCTATGTGGGTGTCCCACTTCAGGTCCTGAGAAATGGTAGAGCCCAGGAACCTGAATGACTCCACTGCTGCCACAGAGCTGTTCAGGATGGTGAGGGGGGAGTGCGGAGGGAGTTCTCTTTAAGTCCACTATCATCTCCACTGTTTTGAGCGTGTTCAGCTCAAGGTAGTTGTGACTGCACCGGACAGCCAGCTGTTCAACCTCCCATCTGTATGCGGACTCGTCACCATCGCGGATGAGGCAGATGACCATGGTGTCGTCTGCAAACTTCAGGAGCTTGACAGTGGGGTCCTTTGCAGTGCAGACATTTGTGTACAGGGAGAAGAGCAGTGAAGAGAGAGCACATCCCTGAGGAGCACCAGTGCTAACAGTGAGGGTCCCGGATGTGAGTTTACCCAGTCTCACTAGCTGCTGCCTATCTGTCAGAAAGCTGGTGATCCATCAACAGATTGGGGTGGGCACGGAGAGCTGGGTCAGTTTGGTTGAGAGAATATCAGGCATGATGGTATTGAAGGTTGAAATGAAGTCCACAAATAGGATCCTTGCATAAGTCCCAGGTCTGTCGAGGTGTTGCAGGATATAATGCAGTCCCTTATTGACAGCATCAACCACAGACCTGTTTGCTACGCAAACTGAAGGGGGTCCAGCAGGGGTTCAGTGATGTCCTTCAGGTAGGCCAAAACCAGTCTCTCAAATGACTTCATGACCACAGACGTGAAAGCGACAGGTCTGTAGTTATTAAGTCCTGTGATTTTGGGTTTTTTGGGGACTGGAATGATGGTGGAGTGTTTGAAACAGCAGGGAACTTCACACTGCTCCAGTGATCTATTGAAGATCTGTGTGAAGATAGGGGCCAGTTGGTCAGCGCAGACTTCCAGACAGGCAGGTGAAAACCCGTCTGGGCCTGAAGCTTTCCTAGACATTTGTTTCCAAAAGACCAGGCACACATCCTCCTCACAGATCATAAGTGCAAACTGAGTAGCAGGAGGGGGGAGGAGGGGGTTCCAGGAGGTGTTGTTGTGTGTGTGAAGTGAAGATCAGAGATGGGTGTGAGACTGGGCTTTTCAAACCTGCAGTAAAACACATTCAGTTCATCAGCCATTAGTTGACTCTCTACAGAGTGAGGGGGAAGTGTCTTGTACTTGGTGATGCTTTTCAGGCCTTTCCACACAGATGCAGGTTCATTGGCAGAAAGCTGGTTTTTCAGCTTTTCAGAGTAGCTTCTTTTAGCCACTCTGATTTACTTAGTCAGTGTGTTTCTGGCCTGGTTGTACAATATTTTATCCCCTCTTCTGTAAGCATCCTCTTTGGCATGACGAAGCTGTCTGAGTTTTCCTGTAAATCATGGTTTATCATTATTGAATGATAAAAATGTCCTAGTAGGGATGCACATATCCTCACAGAAACTGATATATGATGTCACAGTATCTATGAGCTCGTCCAGGTCTGTGGCTGCAGCTTCAAAAACACTCCAATCAGTGCAGTCAAAGCAGGCTTGTAGTTCCAGCTTTGCTTCATTAGTCCATTCTTTACAGTCCTTACTACAGGCTTAGCTGATTTTAGTTTCTGCTTGTAGGTCAGGAGAAGATGAACCAGACAGTGATCAGAGAGTCCTAAAGCTGCACGTGGGACAGAGCGATATGCATCCTTTACAGTGGTGTAGCAGTGGTCCAGTATATTTCTGTCTCTGGTGGGGCATGTGATGTGTTGTTTGTATTTTGGCAGTTCACGGGTGAGGTTAGCTTTATTCAAATCTCCCAGAATAATAATAAGTGAGTCCAGATGTTGTTGCTCCACATCTGTGATGTGATCAGCCAGCTTTTGCAATGCTGCATTCACTCATGCTTGTGGCAGGATATAAACACTCACCAACTCACCAGAATGAATGAGGAAAACTCCCGCGGTGAGTACAAAGGCTTACAGTTGATGAAGAGCACTTCTAAATTAGGAGAATCTTCTTCAATGCTGTTATTTCTGTACACCAACTTTCGCTGATGTAAAAGCATGTTCCACCACCTCGTTTTCCAAGATGATTCCGCAACGCGATCCGCTCTGAACAGTTGGAAGCCCGGCAGATGAAACGCGCTGTCCGGGATGGCCTCATTTAGCCAGGTTTCCGTGAAACACAGAGCAGCGAAGTTAGAAAAGTCCTCATTTGTTTGAGTGAGCAGAAGCAGTTCGTCCATTTGTTGACAAGGGAGTGGACATTCGCCAGATGAATACAAGGCAGCGGAGCCCTAAAGCCACGTTGATGAAGCTTCACAAGCTTGCTAGCTCGCTTCCCTCACGTGCGTCTTTTGGATCGCTTGTAGAGCACCGCTGTGCCTCCAACTAAGATGTCTAATATGTCCGAATAATCAGACACCGGCAAAAACTTATCAGGTATGCTCTGCCAAATATTCTGCAGTTCATCCCTGGTGAAACTGATCGGGAAAGAGTGACAAAAAACATGACAAACAAACAAAAGTAACAAAAATGCTAGAGAGCTCCACACCGAAGCAGCCATCTGCGGCGCCATCTTGAAATCATGTCATCGATTCATGAGATGGAACAAATATTTGTGTTTTTTGTTCATTTTGAATTTAAATAATATCAATTTTCTTTTTTTTTCTTTTTTAACAAAGAAAATTGCATTATTTCTAAATAAAGATGGACTTCCTGGAGATTGTTCTGTCCAGAACAATTTTTTAATCAGTGTTTATAAGACTGTGCTATAGAAATCTTCCTTCCAAAAGAGTGTTGCAGCTGGCTGAACCTATTGTCTACGAGAAGGATGCAGACAATCAAGAGATAAAGTTTGTAACATTTAATTCTGCCTCCAATGGCAGGATATAAAGCATATTTGGGTGGAGTTTACATGTTGCTTCATGGTTCGTAGATTTTATGTGTGCATATATCTGTACACTCACTGAGCACTTTATTAGGATACACCTGTACACCTATTTATTCTTGCAATTATCTTATCAACCAATCGTGTGGCAGTAGTGCAATGCATAAAATCACGCAGATACAGGTCAGGAGCTTCAGTTAATTTTCACCTCAACCATCAGAATGGGGAAAAAATTTGATCTCAGTGATTTTGACTGTGGCATGATTGTTGGTGCCAGACAGGCTGGTTTGAGTATTTCTGTAACTGCTGATCTCCTGGGATTTCATGCACAATAGTCTCTAGAGTTTACTCAGAATGGTGCCAAAAACCAAAAAAAAAAAAAAACATCCAGTGAGTGGCAGTTATGCAGACAGAAACGGCTTGTTGATGAGGTCAACGGAGAATGGCCAGACTGGTTCGAGCAGACAGAAAGGCTATGGTATCTCAGATAACCACTCTGTACAATTGTAGTGAGCAGACTAACATTTCAGAATGCATAACATGTCGAACCTTGAGGCGGATGGGCTACAACATCGGGCACTTTATTAGGACCATAGTTGTCCTAATAAAGTGCTCAGTGAGTGTAAATAAAACTTCTTATAAGCTAATCCTATCCAGAGAGCAGCTGCAAACCAGAGAACTGGAAGAAGTTAAAATGTCGGTATAGAGAAACTGGCAACTTGAAAATAGCACTATTAAAAACAAAATGTATATAATACATATAATATATATGTATATATATTTTTAAAATGTGTCTCTGGTGCTGCTGTCTCAGCACAATCTCTATTTCCCCTTAAATCATATGCTTCCCTAGAATAAGCCTATTCCATGGCTCAACACAAAGTAGCTCATTGTGTGTTAACTTAGTCATCATCTCAGCTGAAGAACAGAGAAGACTTATTTTTCTCTGTGTATTGGGTAAGTACTCCATTGTGGATAGAGGAAGGTGTGAGCAATGCTCTTATTAAAAGAAAAGAATAGCATTCCTTTGCTTAACAAAATTAATGCAGTCAAAAAATTATGACACACAACAATACTGCTCTACAAAGATGAAAAGCTGTAACTATGGCAACAATGAAACGGCTTTAAAAAACGGCTTCAAAGTTTCTATTGATTGTTATAACTCAATTTTGAAAAAATAAGTAGTTATTGCATTCTGTAGGGCAGGGCAGAATATGACATATACGGATGTATGGCATTGTAGTGTGTACTTCCTTACTGACAACCTAGAAAGGTAAACTGAGAGCCATCTGGAGGTCAAAATTATGTCTAACAATATTCAGCCCATAAACCTTTTTGAACTGTAAAGCATTATCTGCTGATCAGACACCTGAAGGCATGCATGAAAAGAGAGAGATGAGCAGACTGGAAAAATTCAGTAAAGAGCTTTTTTCTAGAAGAAACCCATCTTTCACTGAAAGATAACTTAAGACACAAAACAATTATCTACTTGTCACTCAGCATGGGAGAGAACATGTTAAAAATGTCTTTTGTGACAATGGCACTGTGATCGTGTGGCTGAACCTTTTGAGAAAACTGACACACACAGGTAGAAATTAAGATGACCTATTACACTTTTTTAAGGGGCCTTTTTTCATGCTCTTTCAAAACTTTACCATGGAAACCACGGTAGGCAACATACCTATAGGTTTTAGCCACAACTGTCAGCAAAATATAAATTAAACAAAACAGCAAGAAGATTTGTGAAAGCCACTCACACCTGTTTGAAGGTCAGCCCATAAAGTGAACTACAGTATGCATAATTGGGACAGTTTCTGGTAGATTTGCTGAAAGCAAGACAGATAAAAGAAAATAAAAAAAACTTTACACTCAGCATTTTTTTTCTTTTGGAATTCTACAACCCCTCTAAATGTCAGTGTATTGAAATAATATTTAATATAACTTCAGAGTGATAATTAATTACCTTTGAGCACATTTAGGCACTTTTTACACTAACTGTTTTTCTTTTTTCAGATAAACTGTGACAGATCATCAGCAAAAGTGGGACAGTTTTAAGTTTCTAACAAACACTCTATTGAAAAAAAAGTACAACTTTGCCCACTAAGGGTAAAAGGCAATTCTGATTTTATTTTCTCCCAAAACATTGTTATTCTTATGTGGGACAAATAGATTTGTAATGAAAAATGTTCAAAGTGGGCATACACTGAATGAACCAGTCACAATGGAGATTACTTTGTTTATAAAATAGACTACTTGAGATGTTATGAAATGTCAAATGTGATTGAAATTAACAGAAAATGTTTGATCCTTTTCTGAAGTGGTTATTTTAAATAAGTATTAATTAATTTGTTAATCAAAAAAGCATCTTGTTGTTTCAAAAGCATTTACCTAAATTGGCAAATCACCTTATTCAGCCCCACCCCTTTTCCGCGCTCTTCCGAATTTTGTCATCTAACTTCCTGTTTGTATTAGAGTGTACTACGAAGAGTCAATCAAAATGGAGCACAGAAAGTATTTTCAGCAAGAGCTGATGGTGTGAGTCTGCAACCCCCTTTTACTACATGAAAATGCTCGTGAGGTGTTTTTTCTGTCACTCTAAATGTTTGTTTTTTCCGACACCTGTGGAGGTAAATTGGACCTGGCAGATCACATTCGGACAGCTATGACACACTGCACTTTTTCATGATACAAGCGTTTAATTGTTATACGTGTAATTCTGCTTAATTTTTAGGTTTCAACTTGTTAATAATTTGAGTTGAAATGTGAATTGATATGAAATTTCCAACAGTGACAGCTCATATTATTACACATTCAAGTTCAACATTAAAGAAAATTATATTTGTACTTTTTAAAATTAATTTGTCACCCTACATGTTTTAGAGGCTTAAATGTGATTAAAATTGTTGTAAACGGAATATAAAATAAAGCTTACACTTTCACGTGTGTGTGTGTGTGTGTGTGTGTGTGTGTGTGTGTGTATAAATATGAAGTTGCACCCCTTCCCCGTCCCGGTTTAACACTCAAAAAATCTACTCACCTTAACTATAACGCGATGGGTGAATGACATGAGAAGATGGCCAGAAGTGTCTTACGAGATATTTTTAATGACTTTTTGTTGTCTCTTGAAGTTTCATGAGCACAGAGGCACATCAGTACATCCACAGCATGAAGGTAGGATATTGTGTATTTATGAACGATGTACTCTTGTTTTAAAATCTCCCTGTTCTCCTTCCAGTTGTTATGACATCCCCTGAACACTTTAAAATACTCATGATAGCTTTTGACAACTCTATAACCTGTAAATCCACTTCACTAGATAATTACACTTTGACATCAACACCATAGATATCTATATAAAACCGCTAGAACGTAAGTTCAGAGACAAAATTTTCAAGATGGCTGCATGCTAGTTTCTCTGGTGCATAAGGTGAATAACTATTGTCCCTATGTTTATACAATATCACTATAACCCCCCTGGGGGCCTTTTACCCTGAGTGTGTAGGACTTTTACCCCACCTGAAGTGGGGTATTTTTTTAAGAATTTTAATGAAAACAACCTTCTGTTATTATTTCTTTTCACACAAATGATGTTTCTCCATCAATTTTCAATAAAAAATACATTTATTTTTTCCATTTTGATATATCTTGTGACCAGAATAAAAGCACATTGTCCTTAAGGTGTGCCTTTAGCCCTGTTGTACCCTACTATACAACAAAACTAGTGAAATAGTCTTCTATGAAAAGTGATAAGAGATGAATTTCTTCAAATATGGTATATGTTCCTTCAGGGGAAGAAAACAAAAACCATGTCATGTTATGAGCTTAAGGTAGAGCTATAAGCTGGGTTTTGGTCCATGGTATGTACTACATATATGGTTTGTCACAGGTTCAAAGTCATCTACCAGCCCTAACCATCCTGGCCATCAGGTCAAACTCTGCCCCTATCAGCTGGTAACCCAGTTGATTCATCATTTTGATCAGGTTGGACCACCCAGAAAATGAATGACCAGCTTTGTCTATAGAAACAATAAACCAGGGTAACAATTATAGGCTAAAATATGTAATCTCAATCTTCAGTAAATATCCTGGCTCTAGCTGCTGCTCATTTAAAAACAACAGAAGTTGACCCAAAGTGCTTAACAGATCAAACTAATAAATAATGACAGAGTGATATAAAAACAGATTGATTTAAAGTTAAATATAAAACATAATAAAATAAATAAAAACCTTTAAATACAGCATCATGTATTCATCCATTTCAAACTATTCAATGATCTATTCAAAAGCTACAGAATCTAAATGTTTTAAAGAAGATTTAAAAATGGCTAATGATGAAGCTGAACTCACACGGAATTGAGACTGTTCCAGAGATTAGAACCTATCACAGAAAAGGCACAGTCACCCTTAGATCTATAGCGGCAATGAGGAATCCTCAACAAAAGTTGATCAGAAGACCTGAGTGCTCTGGTGGGGGAGTAAGGGTGTAGAAGGTCACTGATATATTGGGGCACGAGACCAGATAGTGCCTTGTAGACATAAATCAGAATTTTAAAATCGACCCTGAATTTCACTGGAAGCCAATGTAGAGATGTGATCCCTCTTTCTTGACCCTGTTAAAAGCCTAGATGTCGCATTTCGAACTAGCTGTAGGTGGGATAACCTAGTTTGGGGCAGACCCATGTACAGTGAGTTGCAATAGTGTAACCTTGATGTAATAAGTAAGTGGATCACAATTTCCAAGTCATTATGGGAAAGAAAATGTTTTATTTTAGCGATAGATCTCAGGTGGAAAAAGTCTAAAGTCTACAATCACTCCAAGACTCCTCACATGATCTTGTACATTTGATGACAGAGGACCTAACTGGGCAACCAGGACATGGAGGACGTGGAGAACCTAAAATCAGAACTTTTATTTAATTATAAAACATTGTTTGCCAGCCAATGTTTGATCTTTGAGGCAATTTAGGGCATTCCCAAATGATGACATGGTTCATGTCAAATTATAATAATATTATTCATTCACAGTTTAAAAAGTGTCCCACTTTACCTGAAAGCGACGGTTTCACGTTTGGGACCGTAAAACCCTTACAAATAATTAAATGCAATTTTGCGACAATAGCCTACATACTATAGCATTTCTATACTGAAAAACACAATAAAAGTTTTGTGTAGATGATATGTATTAAGAAGAGCATAGCTACCTGTTTCCCAGTGGCTATTTCGTTGTTTGCTGAGAGATCTACGGTAGTAGCCTATCTTGACCACGTCCAGTACGATGATGTTCAATAATGAAAACATTTGCCGAATGACGAAAACCGTTGTGGCTGCTACATTTGATGGTTCATGACATTTAAAGGGTCGTAAAACGTAGTTATGCCATTTTTATTAACGTATAATGGTTTTATGTTGCAACTGTGGTATTGTAGTTTGGAGTGTTACATTTTTGTACTGGACGGTAGGTGGCGATATTTATCACAAAGTCATACAAGACTGCAGCAAAACACGAATAAGAAAAGGCACGAATATTTTAGGGAAGATTTAAAACAGTATTTTGATATGTCTTTATACTTCATAAAGATTATTTTAGCTTAACATAGATATACATGATGCATCTGCCCGTGATGATTTAAGATGACTGTCAATTCACCTTGAATAAAGTGAGAAACTCTTGTCAGGCCAGGAACACCTTTCTGAAAATCCCCTCTCAGCTTGACTATTGCACCAGGATATTTATAAAGCAGCTAAACTGTCTTTAGTGAGTACTATAAAGCATGAGGAATAGAATTTGTGAGAATATGAGAATGTCTTATGTTGTGTTAACCTGACGCTGGAGGCCAACACCAGTTTACAGGCCTTGCCAAGTATTGTAATTCATACACCACTGTGAGAAATGTGAGTCTTCAACATGTACACAAGCTTGTATTAATATAGCTGTATAGCATGTCTGGGTCAAATATTTTTAGCTCTGCTTAAGATATATGTTTGTTTGTTTTTTTAAAACCAGCAGTTTAAACCTTATACAGTCAAGTAACATGCTGTATTGCAATGGTGTAGGTGTAACAATTTGCTCTATAGTAGGCTAAGACAGTGTATGTTATAGTGATTTAAAAAAAAAAAAAAAAAGTCTAGTTATTTTTGCAAATTACTGCTAATAACAATCTTAATCATTGAATGCATGGGCGTTTTGACAAACATTATTGCATACCTCTGGTCTTTAGCGACCACTTATATCTGTCACAAATGGATCTACAAAATGCCCAGATAGTGTAACATTTTCAAAGCATTTTAAGCCAGTTAGAAAATAATAGAATAGAATATATTCTGTTTTATTTTGGTGTTTTTATTTTTCATATGTCAAAGAGATGATGCAACAATTATAGAACCAGATTAATTACTTTCACACTGAAATTTCATGAAACACAACTGGCTGTGAACTCATATTGAACAACATTTAACACTTCAAGGGATATTTCACCCAAAAATGAAAATTCTCTCATCATATACTCACCCTCATGCCATCCCAGATGTGTATGACCTTCTCAGCTCTACAGGTCCTTTCAATGCAAGTGAATGGTGGCCAGAAAGTTGAAGGTCCAAAAAGCAGATAAAAGCAGCATAAAAGTAATCCACATGACTCAAGTTGTTAAATCCATTCCTTCAAAAGCAATATTATATGTGTGTGAGAGAAACAGATCAATATTTAAGTTCTTTTTTACTATAAATCTCCACTTTCTCTTTCACATCTGAAAGTCACATGTGGCAGCCTTTTAGTTTCACTTTCACATCTGAAAGTGAAAGTGGAGATTTATAGTAAAAAATTATTTAATATTGATCTGTTTCTCACCCACACCTGTCATATTTCTTTGAAGATATGGATTTAACCAGTGGAGTTATATGGATTAATTTTATGCTACCTTAATGTGATTTTTTGAGCTTGAAATGTCTGGTTACCATTCACTGGTATTGTACGGACCCTCAGAGCTGAGTTATTCTTTTTAAAATTTTTATTTATGTTCAGCAGAAGAAAGAAAATCACACATCTGGGATGACATGAGGGTGAGTAAATGATGAGAGAATTTTCATTTTTGGGTGAACTATCACTTTAAGCTACACATAAGTTACACAAGTATTTTCTCAGGCACTTATTGAGTCTAAATAGATGTACAGCTTACATAATAACAGTAGTACACCCATGTCAATAGTCATATCTTACTGTTCATGTGTTGTACTTGCTATAGTTTACTTCCAGGTTGGTTCTTTGTCAAATACCAATGTCAAATGTAAATTAAGTAAATCACTGAAACAACAGTGCCACCTTGAGTAACAAATAACATAGCAACATGCAGAATAATATGTATGTGCGTGCATATGGGATATCTGTATCCCAAATGTGCGCACATATACATATTATACTGTATGTTGTTATTCACCACCATTGTGCAGAAAATCAACATGATATTGTAGTAATTTCTATGAATATGGCACTCATTTTTCTTTCAAAAAACAAAGAAATAGATACAGTTGTGCTCAAAAGTTTGAATCCCTGGCAGAAATTGTGAAATGTTGGCATTGATTTTGAAAATATGACTGATTATGCAAAAAAAATGCACATCTTTTATTTAAGGATAGTGATCATATGAAGCCATTTATTATCACATAGTTGTTTGGCTCCTTTTTAAATCATAATGATAACAGAAATCACCCAAATGGCCCTGATCATTAGTTTACATACCCTTGAATGTTTGGCCTTGTTACAGACACACAAGGTGACACACACAGGTTTAAATGGCAATTAAAGTTTAATTTCCCACACCTGTGGCTTTTTAAATTGCAATTAGTGTCTGTGTATAAATAGACAGTGAGTTTGTTAGCTCTCACGTGGATGCACTGAGCAGGCTAGATACTGAGCCATGGGGAGCAGAAAAGAACTGTCAAAAGACCTATGTAACAAGGTAATATAACTTTATAAAGATGGAAAAGGATATAAAAAGATATCCAAAGCCTTGAAAATGCCAGTCAGTACTGTTCAATCACTTATTAAGAAGTGGAAAATTTGGGGTTCTCTTGATACCAAGCCAAGGTCAGGTAGACCAAGAAAGATTTCAGCCACAACTACCAGAAGAATTGTTCGGGATACAAAGAAAAACCCACAGGTAACCTCAGGAGAAATACAGGCTGCTCTGGAAAAAGGCGGTGTGGTTGTTTCAAGGAGCACAATACGACGATACTTGAACAAAAATGAGCTGCATGGTCGAGTTGCCAGAAAGAAGCCTTTACTGTGCCAATGCCACAAAAAAGCCTGGTTAAAATATGCCCGACAACACCTTGACACGCCTCACAGCTTCTGGCACATTGTAATTTGGAGTGACGAGACCAAAATAGAGCTTTATGGTCACAACCATAAGCGCTATGTTTGGAGAGGGGTCAACAAGGCCTATGGTGAAAAGAATACTATCCCCACTATGAAGCATGGTGGTGGTTCACTGTACTTTGGGGGTGTGTGAGCTCTAAAGGCATGGGAATCTTGTGAAAATTGATGGCAAGATGAATGCAGCATGTTATCAGAAAATACAATTGGCAGACAATGGCAGACAATTTGCATTCTTCTGCACGAAAGCTGCACATGGGACGCTCCTGGACTTTCCAGCACGACAATGACCCTAAGCACAAGGCCAAGTTGACCCTCCAGTGGTTGCAGCAGAAAAAGGTGAAGGTTCTGGAGTGGCCATCACAGTCTCCTGACTTTAATATCATCAAGCCACTCTGGGGAGATCTCAAACGTGCGGTTCATGCAAGACGACCAAAGACTTTGCATGACCTGGAGGCATTTTGCCAAGACGAATGGGCAGCTATACCACCTGCAAGAATTTGGGGCCTCATAGACAACTATTACAAAAGACTGCATGCTGTCATTGATGTTAAAGGGGGCAATACACAGTATTAAGAACTAATTGTATGCAGATTTTGAACAGGGGTCATTTCATTTTTTTCTTTGTTGCCATGTTTTGTTTTATGATTGTGCCATTCTGTTATAACCTACAGTTGAATATGAATCCCATAAGAAATAAAAGAAATTTGTTTTGCCTGCTCACTCATGTTTTCTTTAAAAATGGTACATGGATTCTCCAAGGGTATGCAAACTTTTGAGCACAACTGTATCCTGTGATAGAAATATGTAATAATCAGATTTATTGAAGTATGAACCAAAGAAGGCAGTTGCAGCAAAGTGAAGACATTTGTGAGTATCCTTATAGCCACATGTAATAACTAATAATATATATTAACAATGTCAATGATAGCCTATATATGTGCAATAATATTTTATTAAATGTCAATGGCATATTCGAATGTTATAAAAGTGACTAATGGTCTCTAAAACTATACTATGATTAAAACATGCTGCAAAAGCAACAGTTTTTAGCCTATTTTTAATCTAGGAACACATTTTGTCAATAACTCATATGACCTTTTAAAGTTTTATATCTTGACATCTGACAGCATTTTGGTATAATGGTTTTGGATTTTTGGCAAACAGGTTTTAATTTGTAAGTGCTAAGCTCATTTAAAAAATGGAAATGAAAATCTTTGTTATGAATAAGTTATTTAAATATACATTTTGCTGCATCTTAATTTAATAAAAAAAAATCCTGGAGAAATTACATACACAGGACATGCATTAACTTGTGCTCTCTTCAATACAAGATGAGTTAAATTAACAGGCTGAAATATAAAATAAGAGAACATACTACTTGTGACCATAAAATCTTGTGGCTTGTCTAATTAATGCAATATGATGTAATTTGTATTATAATTTGTAAATTGATTATTTTTTCTAATTGACTGGCTCTACAATTGGACATTGGTTCATTGACCAGTTAAGATTAAACACAGCAACCAGAAGGGGAACAAAAAGGTTCAAATAGGCATGAAATCACAAGCACCTTGCTTGACCTAATTACAGTCAACAGCCTCATCTCACCAGATGCCCCATTTTGATGGTGGTGGTGTGTGTATGGGGGTGGAGGGGGGTGAATTTGGGCTTAAATTCTAGTCATGTATGAGGGTCAGTGTTTTCACAGTATGCCTCTGAATGACCTCATTGGTCAGTATGCCATTTTTTATTTTTATTTTTTTAAATAAAAAAAATCTATAAATTGTTCTGTTTTAAAATTGTCTGCAAACCTAAAACTGTTCTCCAGATGTCATCAGCAGTTCTACTTGAAATTAATGATATATAATTTAAATGTGATATGATGCTTGAAAGACTATGTTTAAACGACTTCATACCACAACAGTTTAGCTCAGAGATCATGTAGCATAGCTGAACTCTCAAAAAACATACAGCTCTGCAGGTGATAATATTTGATAATATGGCGATAATCATTTTCAGCAGCAGTATTGAACCAGTCAATAGTACATTTTAGGCCTGTGTTTTGGCTGTCAGAGGGTGAAATGTTAAGTAGCAATAATTAATTGTATTCCTTTTAATCAATGACTGTCACTTTTACTTGTGCTTTGAGGATTACATGCTTAGATTTTTAAGAACATGTTTTCTCTCTGGCAATCGATGGTAATTACATGAAAATCAGATTTACTAATTCCTGGCTTAAGCCCTTATGCTGATAATAGACCTTCTCACTTTTCCTTCTTCAAGACTGAGTAAATCCTTAAATTAATCTGCTCAACACTGTCTCAAAGTTACAGGCCGTGCTTGTAACATATGGCCTTTTTGCATAGGGCAGCCTCCAACTCCAGACAAGCTGATCATGTGAATAAGAGGAAAACAAGACTGTTCTACATGTCTGGACCAAGCCCCTTAAACAAGACAAGCAGCAGCTGGCCAACCATGCCAATCTGCAATCAATGAAATCAAACTTGTGAATTTGGTTTATTTGCCCAGCTGAACAGCAAACTTACTTGCCTTATGCAAAATGACAGCATGAGCTTATATGGCCTGAATCGTGGTCTGCTGGGACATGAATTATGCAGCGAGTCCAGAGATTTCTATTTTGCGCAAATGTATGTCACGAAACCAATTTACTTATATTTGTATTTAGAGGTATATTTTGCATAGAATATTCTACTTTGATGTGACCAAGTTTGCCATAATAGGAAAACATTGATCATGCACTGTGACATATAATTCCACCAATTCAGTGTGCTTAAAAAACTGGAGTAAATTGGCTCGGAATGTTGATGAAATTATACTTAATAAATTATATACAGTATGAATTATGAAAATGATATGTTTTTCCAATAATATGTTCTACTTGTTATGTTTAATTATTTATACTAGATGAAGCAGTACAAAATTAATGTTTTTCTGTAAATTCATTTAGGAAAACTTTTGAATTTAAAATCTCTCTAAAAATCCCAAAATGAAAAAAGAATATTCTCTTTGACTATTCCTTTTAAATGAATCTTTTCACTGAACCGTCAATGTAGTTTATTCCTCAACAGGCTATTTTGGATGAAATTGTGACCATCTATGACCAGCTTTATTTGATTAACACTGAACTGATAAAGACTGACAGCTTGTCGAAGACTTCTGTCTGTCTCAGACAATCAGATCAATTATTTATTGTCCCAGCAATGTTTATCATATGGCATTGTCATCAGAGCTTACTGGTGATTTTAGAAAATGAAACTTTCCTGACATCTGTTACAGTATTATAAGCAAAGACTGTAAAACGATTTAGATAATCCTGCATCTAAACTTCCAGTTTCATAAAGGTGTGACTGGTTCTAAAATATTAATATAAAATAATTAACATATTATATAATACATTTATAATTAAAATGTGTTATCAGTTAATATCAGTAATTATATTAGAAGGCTACAGTCTTTCAGACAGCATGAACATAAATAGAACTTTTGAGAGGTGCAATATTGTGCATTGATATCTGTCCAATATGTGTGTTTTTTTTTTGTTTGTTTGTTTTTTTTTGCTTTGTTTTTTTAAATCCAAGGGCTTGTTGTTTTTTTTTTTTTTGCTTGTTTTTATATAACCACTTAATACTTTTCCGATAAAATAAAGTAAAAAAAAAAAAAAAAAAAAAAAAAACCGAAATCCTTGCAAACATTGTTCTTGAAGATGCTTGCACTTTTAATTAGGTAATGGTCCTTGTCATTCACCCCTGGTTGTTTTAGTGGCCCTGGCCAGATGGTATGTTATCTGTGTTTGTAACGCATGGTTTCAGTGGAGCCTTGACTGATAGAGCAGCCAAAGTTAATTGGAATGTCATTAAAGTTTGAGGTAATGGGGGTTGGAGTGGGACGCTAGTTTGAGTGCACTAGTCCTGCTGTTGGATATGTGTGTTTCATTAATAATAATGGATGTTTGGATGGACCAACAAGGGTGGGGCTCCACCTGCTGCCACCTGTTTATACCAGAGCACTATATAAGCATCACTCATCCTTATTGCAAACCAGAAGCCTTAACCACTAGACTCAAGGACTGCACCACTATCTGGATGTACTTTTTTTGGTGAGCAGAAGAACATTGTGTCTTGTTTTGTCTATATTCTTGTGCATTAGAAAATTCTGGATATAGTTTTGAAGGATTCATTTGGCCTTGGTGGACCTTTGGCCCAGTGTGCAGGAGTCATGAAGCCCCGCAGACCAAGCTGTGCAGATTCTGGCTCTGAGTCTGATTCCAGAGATCCAGAGAAGTTTGAGAGTGCAGTACGGCGAAGGATGGCGGCCAACGCTCGTGAGAGGAAGAGAATGCAGGGCTTGAACACGGCATTTGATCGCCTGCGCAAGGTTGTTCCTCAGTGGGGCCAGGACAAAAAACTCTCTAAATATGAAACCCTGCAGATGGCCCTGAGCTATATCATGGCCCTCAATCGGATCCTGACCGATGCCAGTAGACACACAGCTCCTCAAAAGGACTGGCTGAATCTTCAGTTTGAAGACCTACAACCAGAGACCTATTCTTGCTTTATGCGATATAACTCGTCCATGGAAAATGACTGCATGCATTCCTCTTTCTCCTATGACTACGAAAGTCTCTAAGTTCTCACTTTGACTCATACGCAATGGTGCGTTAATTTGTATCTTTCTTTACGTAGATACAGGAGTCAGTAAATATGTTTGTATTACTATGTAATATTTAATATTTATGGTTCAGAAAATCAAGTGTTTGATTAGCTTTAATGGAGTCTGAACAATTCTAGGGGTAGAGTTGCATAATTGTTGCAATAAAATAGTTTTTTCTATGCACTTTTATAAAATCTTCCACCAGGTGATGGTATTTGATGACTCCATAAAATCACATTTGTCAATGAATCACTAGGTCAGATGTTTTTTTATTTTTTATTATTATTATTGCTTTGTATAAAATATTTTGTGAATAAAGATGAATAAGATATGAGAACTACACTGTGATCGTCTTTTGCCAAAATGGCATCTTATAAAACATTAATTTAACAATGCATGATCATGAACTAAATACAACATGTTAAATGTTTTGTATTTTGTACATAGTGCTGTTCATCAGTATGCAAATAAACATTGAATTCAAAGACCTTGTGCCAATTAAATACTTCATTGTCTAGTTAAACAGCACATTTTTTACAGAAATATTTCAACAACATTTTTTGTTAATAAATGACAGTCTGAAAGTAGTAATAACAAGTAACAGTCTGAAAATCTAACAAGTAATTTTGGACACACACAATTTTATTATATATAAAATGCTACATTATTCGTTAGTCTATTTATGCTGTTGTTATAACAATATATATTTCCCTCTATTTTGAAACAGCAAGGTTAGCAATGAAATCAAATTTTATTATTGCTTTTTTTTTTTTCTTTTTTTTTTTAATACAAATAAATAGTCTCTCTGGTGTTGTAGCCACACGGAAGAGATAAACACATTTCAGTGAAACCCTCTGTGTCCCAAGATAAGACTGCACCAAACAAATGTCTTTGCTGTCAGTAAAGTGAAGATGTAAATAATGGTTAAACAACACTGAATGACGTCAGAACTGACCTGTGTATCTATTTAGCTGTTTAAAAGATACTATAAAAAAGGAAGGGGAATTAAAAGTTTAAGAATTTATCATTTAAATAACCAAATAATCCAAATTTGTACCTTTTCTATCTGATAGTCATTTTTAT
The DNA here is from genome assembly GCF_019703515.2 of Myxocyprinus asiaticus. NCBI lineage: Eukaryota > Metazoa > Chordata > Actinopteri > Cypriniformes > Catostomidae > Myxocyprinus > Myxocyprinus asiaticus. The sequence goes on along the minus strand of NC_059364.1, from coordinate 23,202,011 downwards.
TTGGTTCGGCTCATTTCCTAAACCAACAGAACGTTCTGTATTTATAGGTCAAAGATTATCAGGACAGTGAAGAATATAGTTGAAAACTATATTTTCAGACAGAGTGGCACAAGTTTGACTACGGCATCCTTATAATTACTCCTAATCTAGAAAAGAGATTAAAATCTTTGCTGTCCAATGACTGTGTATAAAATGTCTATTCGGTGGTAATGAGGCGTGAACAGCCAGTGCTCAGCCAAAAGCGTGTCCGTGAAGCTTGATACATCCTTCAACTGTCATTACGAGCAACCATAATGTCATGATCACTACACACTAATCTCAGTGAAAGCCACTTCCTTGCATCTTGTTTATAATGCCTGTTAAAATTATTTCTCAACTAGGCCACCACTCATCCATACTTGATTACATGGGATATTGCACTGAACATTCTATCATGGTTTCTGTCATTCTGTGGAACTTACGATGAACACATTTCAGCATCAGTCCACTACAGTAACCTGGTTAAGTATCTGGCTTAAGTTCACAATGATGCCTGTGAGCCCAGTAACTCTCAAGTTTATGATTTAAAAAGCTACCACCAAAATGATCAACATACCGAAACATTCAACATAGGAAAATGACAACCATTTCAGAATACAAAAATATGTCAGAACCTCAGATTTAACTGTTAATTAACTAATTTAGGAACATTTTTGAAACTGGTATTGATTAAACTGTTTAATTAAATTTTTCTGCTCAGTTGCAAGTGGTTTAGTGTGGGTACTGTGTGCTGTATCTTCTACAGATGGCCTCCATGACTCTGATGCTAGGTTGACTGTTGTTGTATGCTCTCTGACAGGTGGTCATCCATAAGTTAATGTTCTTCATCAATGAATATATGTTTATTAATTAGGGGGAACCTATATTGCATCCATATTTAATTGATGGCCACAAAGCAGTTTTTATTTATGCAGTAATTCGTTTATATTCATTTATTTATGGGAATTTCTTCAACAACAGGCACATTGATGGGGCATGGGTTGATAGATTTTAAGTTTTCTTTTTTTATATGAAGGTCACATTAAAGTCTTGGAAACTTTTTACCATGCTACTTTTTAAACAACTTATGTGTGTTTAGTTTTCTTATGTTTTTTTGTGGGTGGTAAATAAATATAGCAGAAAATATTAAGTACAAGTTAGTATTAAATACAAAGTTAGTTTAAGATTGAAGTTGAAAATATTAAGTAAATTCTACATTTGTACTTAATTCAGACATGTAAAAATGAATGCTCTAGCTTAAGTAAATATTATTTATGATTGTTTGTTATCTTCACAATGCATCATCCTATATGAAACCTAAAGGAGAAAACCCTGTCATATATTTGCTAATTGTAAGCAAATTTCACAGGTAAATAAAATAAGTAAATTTTACTTAACTTTTCAAAGCTGGTGTTCACAGCATGCACCGGGCTTGAATAATTAATTAGCTTGCATAATTTTACTGTTTGCAAGTTGATTTACACCAATTTTGTTTAAAATCTTTTTTACGTTTGTTAACTTTTTGTTTTGTGAAGTCTACTCAAAATGACATGTTCATGATCAAAAACATTATCTGTTGCTTGTTACTGTCATCATGCTTTATGCACCAAGTATTGCGAGCGCACGCAGCTCTGGATTTTTTTTTTTTCTATTATTTTCGCTTTCCTGTGGAAGACTTCCATGTGTCATGTGGTACCAGATTTATTACATTAAAAAAAAGCATTGAAATGCCAGTACACTTGCTTTATTCAATGCTTCAATAAAAAATATGGTCTATTAAATTTACTAGCAATTTCTTTGTGATCTTTTTTTCCAATTTTTTTTTTTCTTTTTTTTTAAGTAAACCTCACTCCATTTTATTTTCAGTGTTATTCCATATACAGATTTAAACATTTAAATAAAAAAATCCATCATAAATATATAATATACATAATTTATTATCATTTAAAAACCATAATAATCTTAACAAGGAGTGAAACATTCATAAACCATTTAAAATGTATTGTATGAAATTTATTTCTGTAATATGATAAATTATGACTGCAGTCATATTAACCACATCAAAATTAGTGTGCATAGTTATCAAGGAGACAAAAGTGGGAAAGCATGTTTGAGATATGTGTGAAGAAATGAAAGAAATAACAAGGCAAATATCACTTGTTAATAGAATATTTTTATAATGGGTCATTTCTTATCAAGCTGTCTAATTTTATCATTTATAATTTTGTCTAATTATGCATGAAGTGTGAAAAAAAGTTATTTAAATGTATTTGGATACATACAATGGTAGGTATGAAATGAGCAAGACAAGGGAGTCTTCCATTTTATTCCAAAAATGTATAAAATGTCACTTTGACCCCTAACATTTCCATTACAGAATACTATAAAAAACACCACAGAAAATTTTAGATGTGGTGGAACTGTCCTGGATGTTGACAACGTTGCAGAATTCTCCTGTGATGTATGATCATTGTTAGTTGACAAAATAAATAAACTGGTGAGAGAGCGATAATATTCACTGCAAAAACAAAAAACAAAACTAATTCTTATTGTTTCAACTTAAAAAAGTAAGTGTTTGTGCTGCTGTAAAATTTTAAGTTGTGTCAACTTAAGAGAGAAGGTTGAGGGAAAGTCAACAGAACATAAAGTTGACTTTCAAAGTTGAAATCAATATAACTTGTTAAAAGAGCTTTATGTCTTCTTAAGTAAACTTGACTTTCCTCAGTCAACTTAATTCTGTTTCAACTGAAATAAATATAGCAGTTTAATTACTTATACTATCATTAAATATTACTGATGATAACCATGAAGCAATTGGGGCTATACCATTGTCAGAGTTAAAATAAACTATAATTTAATGAGAAATGGCCAATTGAAAATAAGAGATCAATGTTTTACCCCTCTATCATACTCAGACTTAAGCTTAAGGAGACACACATGGCCTTCAACAGATGGTGACAATCACCAAACACATCGAGTAAATATATGAGCTTTGAATTATTGCATGACAAATAACTGGAGGTGACAACAAACACTACAACCAAGAGCATAAATAAAATCAGCAAGCAGTAAAAAAAATGTAAAGTAAGATAATAACACTGCAATATAATGTATTCATGCTGCAGAAAATGCTGGGAATCCGAATACGTGAGCGTGATTTGCATATTTCAATTGATCTATATTTTAAAAGTTCAATAACTTATCACAAGTTTAGTCAACAAAAACTTGGATAATTGAATTATCTCAACAAGATCAATCTAGGGCACTACAAACTCAAAAGTTATGTGTGTTATACTGTATATAAATATACTGTTATATTTTTACAGTGTTATACTGTAGTTGATGGAATATCCTTATATCCATTGACCAAAGTTTGATCACAATAACTAATCAACATTAGTATAATATGAATGTTGTAAGCACAAACAGATGGCCATTGATCAAAATATATCAGGTGTCGTAAAAATGATAACCTAAAAACTGTTCTTCTTGCAACAACGTCTAAATGAACTGACTTTATTCAAGTCAAAAGTATTATATAACATGCCTGAATCAACCTGCCTACATTAGTTTCGACCAACAAAAGTACTTTTTAAAGGTTAGATCAGGTAGAAACAACACATGTTCACTTTTACACTGTAGTTTAAAAGCTTGTAATTTCTACATGCATCTATGAAAAAGTATTCATCACGGTCTTTGCATGTCTAAAACAATATGATGCAAAATCACGAGTTCTGTATTGTCAGTGATGCTATTCCTGGATCTCAAGCAAATATCTCAGTATTCTTAATTGAAGGACTGTGATTTTTAATGGATCTGTAAACAAAAGATCAGCCCCTCCTTCCACAGAACCATTGCCCTGCTCTATTCGAGTGGGTTCGAGCAGAAAGGTATAAATGCAGGTGGAGCCTATCCTTGGCCAAAGGCTTCACTTGAGTATTACTTGTTAAACCCATCTACTTACACCTCTCTACTCACCACCACCATGCAACACCTTAATAACCGGCCAGAGAATCAACTAGGCAGCACAGTGGGATGCGAGCTGGACAACTTTGGAAAAGGAGCCTGGGTGAATCAGGCCTATAATGGGTCTCCTCCACCTATCAAACACCCCATCAGCACCATATACAGCCCTCAGCCTATGTTCCACAGCTCTTTGGAGGCCATGAACCAAGTGAATATGCCTAACCCCTATTCGGCCGAGAATAAAGTGTTTGCCCAGCCGACTGGCGAGAAGAAATCTGGATGCTGTTCCTTTATTTTGAGAGCACTCAAAGGTAAGGGAGGATGTGTCTGTAGAAAGCGCTACCATATTGTTGTTGTTCTATCTGATCTAACCTTTAAAAATAACTTTTTTGAGTGTAACCTAATGTTGTCGGGTTGATTTATTCATATAAAATAATCTTTTTGATTTGAATAAAACCAGTTTATTTTGATGTTACTACATAAAATACATTTATAGTTTACTAGACAAAACATTTTACAGTGTGCAGCTAGTAAATGATAAGAATGTCATGATAGTACTGTGCCATCAACTACTTGACTATTGTTTTTAAAGGCTGTTATTGATAAAAGTGGAGCAACACATCTCCTTATTTTCTCTTCTTTTATTTTAAAACTTTACACTTCTACATTTCTATATTTACTGAAGCATTGTTATCTTTTTCTATGATTTGGAAGAGAGGAAAATGTATTCCAACAAAACCCAGATCATATTTGGGGTGTACCTAATATTGTTCATATGATTTTGTGTTATATTGCATCAAATAAAAAAGTGTTTGATTTGGTAGGGTTGTGGGGAACAGCTCTAACCAAGGACACGAAGGAGAATCCTGAGCTGTTGGTCAAAAACAAATTCAAAGAACTGCTGGTCTACATCGTTTTCTTAGTGGATTTGTGTCTGTGTAAGTATCAGGCTAGATGAATATAGCAGATATAATATGTCCTGTCTAAATACAGTGTTTTCATTTATGGCTACCTGTTAGGAAAGTTCGATCTCGATCATAAATACCTGTAGGGGTTTGGAAACACTGAAATGAATAATTGATAATAAATAAATAAATACACAGAGCAGTAGGTGTGGATATTAAAGATCACTTTGTGGAAATTCCATGAAATCCTTTGACATTAATATGTATTAATGTAATATTGTTAAAATGTCTTTAGATTGCTCTTTTGTCAATTATTGTGCTGGTTAACTGATCCCTGTTCCTCCCACTATATTGTGCGCTATTATCACCAGAGATCTGTATCAGCCTAAGTGGTTATTATAAAATGTCCGGCATTGTCCGGTGGAAAATAAGGCCTGAAAGGAACACAAGCTGGACCCTGCTGTCTTTTACTGATAAGAGCTCAGTTCATGCAATTGAGGCTTTGTCTATGCTGGATTCACATTGTTCAAGCAAGCTATTTGTGTCTGTTTAAACAAATGACCCTCTCCTCATCCGTGCCACCAGCTTGCGTGACGTGAGCACTGCTAATGGATGAAACTTAAAATGAATTGATGTCTTTTATCTGTGTGAGAGTGAATGGTGTAGCACGCCTGTGCAAAGAGCAATAAGTGATGATTGTTGACTGATTATAAACATGTTTCTTTTGCAGTGACCTATGGTATGACCAGCAGCTCCACCTACTATTACACAAAAGCAATGACTGATCTCTTTGTGAATTTACCAGGAGATAGTGGAGTCAGCTTTTCTTCCATTGGCAGTATGAATGATGTCTGGATAGTGAGTTCTAATTATTTATCTTATTCCAAAGTGAATAAAGTCAGGTCTGAAGTCAGATTTGAAGCATACAGTGGTCCCAAAAAGCATTTGGACACCAAACCCAGACTCAAACATGTATAAATATCTTTGCATTATGTAACAAAATATCAAATCAATGGCATTTATTTTAAAGAAATATAGTGCAAACACACTTTTCAAGCAAAACATTTCACAATATCACACATTATATGTTTCAAATGATAAAACAATAGATATAGTATTTGGACACTTTTTGGTTGAAACATGTCCATAGTTTGTGTAATAAACTACACCTAATTAGTTAGCAGAACTCAAAAAATTTGAGGCAGTCAGTTTTTTTTTCAGTTGGTACTAAGCATGCATGTTAATTGCTCCTGCCTTGAAATATTGAGTATGCTACCTCATACATTTTAATGGCACTTAACTTTAAATGTAACTCTTTGGCTGAGCTTTAAATTATCATGTAAGCTCAACTTAAATATTTCAAGTAAAGAGAAATTAACTAGCAGTAAATACTAGAATGCTAAATGCATGCTATTTGGAAACAATATGCTTTGATTAGCATTGTAATTGCACAAGTAAAACAATATACTGTAGACATTTTTTTAAATTGTACCTGTCCTCAACCTAAGCTCAATCTCTACTATTCACCGTAATGGTAACCCCCCCAAAACTGTAACATAACAGAAACTCTTCTAAATAACCCAACAAAACATTAAACATACATTCATCTTGCACAAACATACATTATATTACACTTAATTTGAACATTTACATTGAACATTGTCGAGTGGCATGCAAAGCATGCCGTGAAATAGAAATCCCCTGCCCAGTTTCAGTTAAATTTAAGTTCCTGTAAATTTAAAGAGACAAATTCATTAAACTCAAAACAATTCAGGTTACTTAAAAGGTGTCAGTTTCGTGAACTCAAAAGAAGGAGAACGTTCTAAATAAGGTTTTTTGTGTGATTTTCCTCACTCAAAACAATGAATTATTTTGAGCATTAGGTTTACAGTGTGCCAGTACACCTGTGTGAACTGACTGAAACATCCACTAAAAATCTCTTTGACATCAGTTGATTATAAGTATTGAATAAATGGCTCAAAAAAGAGAATGTGGCTCTGAAAAAAAGGTCTAGCATCAATTGTTTGCAGATGCCAGTTGGTTTAATATTTTGTATATAATGAAATCAATACATTTTTATGTGTGACTTAGTGTCCAAACTGGGCCACTGCATTTTTTTTAATAAAAGGATTAAATTACTACATAATAAAATGTCAGGTTATGTTAGGCCATTCCTGAAAACCTACACTAATATACTCAGTTTGAAATTGTAATGGGACAGATTTGTGATAACACCACCCCTCTAACCTGCATTTTTACCTTTACTCTTTTCAGTACATGGAAGGCCCTCTACTTGATAGCCTGTATTGGACTAAGTGGTATAATGACTTGCCTCTTGAGAATGGAAATCAGTCCTTCATTTACTATGAGAATATGTTGTTAGGTGTCCCTCGCATTCGACAGCTAAAAGTGAAGCACAACTCCTGCAAGGTGCACAAAGACTTTCAGCAGGAAATCACAGATTGTTTCGATGTGTACAGTGACAAGAAAGAGGACGACAGCATGTTTGGGCTGATCAATGGTACAGCGTGAGTAACATCTGTCTTCCCATTGAAAAGAAAAATCAGAAATGAGATCTCTTTAATATCTCGATTGTTTCTGCAAGACAGCAATGAGTTTACATTTAGAGCAACTGAAGAATTTGCTGCTCCTGATTGGGTCTCCTGCTACTCAGATCATAGTAATCTCTGTGAAATTTGTGATATTGCATAGTAGAAATTTGGAAATGTGTCCTCAAATTTCTCTATTAAGGTTTTGCAATGAGTTTACTTATAAAATATAATGTCATTACTCTGCAGCTGGCAGTACCACACAGAAAGGGAGATTAAAGGGTCAAATCACTGGGGGTTGCTGAGCACATACAGTGGAGCAGGATATTACCAAGACCTGACAAAGACCAAAGAAGAGAGTGCTTCTATTCTGGTGGATCTCAAAGACAACCTGTGGCTTGATCGTGGAACTCGGGCTCTGTTTGTTGACTTTTCTACATACAATGCCAATATCAATCTCTTCTGTGTTGTAAGGTACTAGTATTTGACCTTAAACAACACCATACATGCACTTTGAGTCATTTTTCTGAATGTCCAAAATTGTACATGTGGTCAGACATTTTGTTATTTTAGTCAATGAAATAGCATTTTTTTTTAACATCTATTTAACACGATCTGTTCTTTTCAACGTACAAAGCAGAAAAAATACATAATTTCTGATAAGTAAAATTAATTATCTCAAAAGAATGTTTTCTTCTTCATTTAGATTAGTGGTGGAATTTCCAGCTACTGGTGGAGCAATTCCATCCTACCAGATTCGCACTGTGAAGCTGATTCGTTATGTCACCACCTGGGATTACTTTATCATCGGCTGCGAGATTGTGTTCTGTGTGTTCATATTCTATTACATTGTGGAGGAAATTCTGGAATTCCGAATCCATAAACTGTCCCATTTCAGCAGCCTCTGGAACATTCTAGATTTAGTGGTGATACTGGTATGAGAAAATAAATCATAAGCACAAAATATTGGTTTTAATATATAATTTCTGGTCTTAGTAAATGTCCCTATTAATATTTATCACATATATTTGTAAACAGTGTTGGGTAAATTACTCAAAATAAGTAATCCACTAGAAATGACTAATTACTTCTCTAAAAAATGTAATCAGATTACTTTAATGATTACTTCATCTACAAGTAATCACATTACAAATTATTTTACTTTTAAGTTACTTTTAAAATCACTTTTCCTAGAAAGGTTTTTGGTTTCCACTCCAATTCAAAATGCCTATATTTTCTCATTCATTGTTGCACACCCTTCAGCTGTCACAGAAACACTAACAGACGTACATATGAATTCAAATTTTAAATGTATTACACATATTGCTTTAGTGCAACTAATGTACTTAAAAGTAATTACATTAATAGAAAGTCAGTAACTGTAATCTGATTACAATAATTTAAAATGTAATGTAATACACTAATTTTTTGACTGAAAGTAATTAGATTACATGAACTAATTACTTTTTAATCGGATATACCCAACACCGTTGGTAAACATTATTTGAAAACAGCAGAATCAAGTAACTGTGTGTTCTTTTGCAGCTTGCTGTTGTTGCAATAGCTTTCAGTGCATTTCGGACGGTGAAAGTGAATGAGTTACTTGGAAAGCTTCTAGAACAACCAAACATCTATGCTGATTTTGAGTTTCTTGCATTTTGGCAAACCCAATACAACAACATGAATGCAGTAAACTTGTTTTTTGCTTGGATAAAGGTAATATTTTTTAAATTAAAAAAATATTTAAAATAACATTCCATAAAATGGGAGTTTCAAATTAACCAATTTTGATATTATGATGTTTTAATCTCTACAGATATTCAAGTACGTCAGTTTTAATAAGACGATGACCCAGCTCACATCCACCCTGGCACGGTGTGCTTTAGACATCTTTGGATTTGCTATTATGTTCTTCATTGTGTTCTTTGCATATGCTCAGCTGGGTTACCTGCTCTTTGGAACAGAAGTCGAATTATTCAGCACATTTAACAAGTGCATGTAAGGATTTTTTTTTGTTTGAATTCTATGTACAGTATAAATAAATGTTTGTATGCTTATTGAGGCACTCAGAAATATTATAAAATCTTTATAAAACTTTCATTAAAGAAAATAGATAAATACAAGTCATATCCTCTGTTTTAAGAAAGCAAATGTTAATCATTTTTTTTGTCCTCAGTTTCACCCAGTTTCGAATCATCCTTGGGGATTTTGACTATAATGCCATTGACAGGGCAAACAGAGTACTTGGACCAATATACTTTTTCTCCTATGTGTTCTTTGTCTTCTTTGTGTTGCTGGTAAGTCATCCGGAGTCAAACAATTAATTTACAATGAATTAATTTTTCTACAGCATAAATGCCTCAATTAACCTGGTGATTTTGATTTAACAGAACATGTTTCTGGCCATCATTAATGACACATACTCCGAGGTGAAGTCAGAGCTCGCTTCTCAGAAAACTGAATTCCAGATTTCGGACCTCATCAAACAGGCAAGTGATGAAAGGTCATCTAGAGCATGGGACCTTAGCTACGTGTTAATCCAAGTTTATTTTTGAAAAATTGTTCAGCCACCGTAAAAGCCAGTATTATTGTGTTTCAACTGTTTTAATGCACAAGTAAAAAGTGCACTAAAAGTGAATAAATATAATTTATGCTTCAATTTCAGAGTTATACAAAGACCTTTATGAAACTGAAACTTAAAAAGGAAAAGATCTCTGATGTTCAGAAAGCTTTGGATTCAGGTTCAACTGACCTGGAGTTTAAAGACTTCAGGGATGCTTTGAAAGAGTAAGTAAAAATCTTTTTTTCTTTAAAAAAAACAAAAAACAAAACAAAAAAACCATTGATGTTTAGTAGCAGTAATGATGCACAGAGAATTTATTCTCTTTGTGTATCCCACTTGTCAGAATGGGTCATGATGATCAGGAGATCTCAGCTGCTTTCAACACATTTGACCAAGATGGGAACCAGACTTTGGACAAACAGGAGCAGGAGAGAATGAGACAAGATCTGGAGGAAAAAAGGGTGTGCTTTGCTTGGGCTTTTTAATTCTATGAAAAATATGCATGGTGATATAAATGATTATTTGAGTGTCAGATTAGGTTTTGAGAGAAAGATTTAGATATTTCTAAATACATTTTAACTTAAAAAATTTTTTCTTCAAATAGGATGCGCTCAATGAAGAGCTTCGTAATATTGGAAACACGTCAGAGGACCATGGAGAGAAGACAGAGGAGTTTCAAAGGTTTTGTACAGAATACTGAAACGTGTTCTCTTAGTGTCGTAATTTAATGCCTAAATCGACTTCATTAGAATTAAATTTA